>NC_136879.1:20905374-21510374 GCF_949152265.1 Phoxinus phoxinus | reverse complement strand
AAGATATTAAGATATTATAAACAACATCATGAAGCAAGAGCTATTTAATTTGACTTGACTTTCACTTCACATTCCTTTACTCTGGCTGCCTGCTTCATTCCACTTTTATCCTTCCGCTCGCTCTTTATCAGCAACTTGTCCTCTCAACCCCCTCATTTTCCCCTTTAACCCTACATTTCCTCCTGTTTGTACCCTGTAATCGAACCTCAGATTCTTTCCTCCTCTTTAGCATCTCTCTGAGAGGTCTGAGTGGTTGCCCTCTTTTCATACAGCTTGGGTCCTCTTACAACAGTAATGGGGCGTAAGTGGGGTGTTCTTCATGAGGAGAGGAGGTCAATGACACACACACACACACACACACTGAGCGATCGAGTTCATCTGTGCTTTGTCTCTCTCTTTGGAGGCGTTTAGTGAGATTAAACAATCAGGATTACAGAATGTAGATGAAATTTCATTAATATAACTCATAAAAGAGGATCAAAACACACACATATAAACACTGACGGTGGGAGGGCCTAAAGTCACACCTCCTTAGACTGGAGAGGGAAAAAACAGGGTCTGTCACCATGGAGACAGAGGGGTGAGTTTCCATGGCAACAGTGGGCTTGGTCCTCGTCTCCCTCGTCTCTAAATTTAGACTGCTGGCCCCTGAGGACACATGCACACACTCCCTTGAAACACACAACAAAAAGCAGGTTTGTATGTGTCACTCAACTGTTATCACACACACAGAGAAACCCATTCAAGGACACACAATGGAATATCTGGATCTGATGACCTTAAGGGACCTACATAATACCATAAATCCTGTTATAACTCGCCTCAATCTCATATATGAGTGTGTGCATGTTGATGAGGCTTAAAATGAGTTTGAATATGATTGGATTGGGAAATGAATATGAATGTATTTGCACAAATGTTCTATAGATACATCTATGAATGTTTCTCTCTAAAGCAAACAATTATGTATACTAAAAATACTATACAGTATGTATTATGAGTTTTACTATACCATACTTCAATTAAGACAAGCAAACTTTCTTTGTTGTGGGGTTAAAACAGGTTGGTGAATCTCACAAAGAAATGTCCAGGTTATATTTCACCCTGAAAATAAGATATTATTATACATTAAACAAAAATGAAGTGAATTTTAGGATAATTAAGCTTTCTTCCAATGTGAATTCATTTTCATAACATTAACAATTGTTATATCATTACTGTAATGAAGTAATGAAAATGTTCCTTTTGTAAACTCAAAATAATAATAAAGGTAATGAATCCACTGGAGTTGAACTGATGCTTATGCTCAGATTTATTAAACAAAACTTGATCAAAACAAATGCAAAATAAACAAAGACTTGACTTAACTTGACTGAACTAAACTTGAACAAACATTAAGTCACAAAACAGCAGATACAGAAACAAAGCTAGACACCAGACAATAGCAATATGAGGGCTATATATATGTATATATATGCACACACACACACACACACACACACACACACACACACATCGACTAATGACTTAAGACAGACCTGAAAGCAATGAACAATGAGCCAATGACAAAACAGAAAAGAGAACCACACGACTAGAACAACCAATGAAAACATAACACATGGACCAACTAAGGGCAGCACATGACATGATCACTTGAGGAACAAGAGAATCACATGACATGAACAAGAAACATGACTTAGAGAAATTTGAAATAAAATACATCAACAAAAACTAACAAAACATCAACAAAACCAAAACTATGGGTTGCTCCAGACGACCAAACAAACACCAGGAGGGTGGCGGAGCAGAGGAGGTCCAGGGGGAAGAAATGGAGGCCCAGGCCCATGAAGAGGATGGGGCCGTGGAGCAGTGGCAAGTCTGGGAGATGGGGTGAAGGACCAAAACATGGAAGATCAGGTGGTCGTGGTGAGGCCAGTGGAGATGGAAACCATCAGGGCGGTGCTGGTGGGACAAGAACCTCTAGCCGTGACATGGGGCATAGACAGTCCGTGAATGGCCTCCATGGGCATGACATGGCAGGAAGAGAGTTCACAAGCGGTGCGGTCTACCAGAAGCACTGTGGATAATGGGATGACTTCCGGGACCACCAGACTTGGACTCGGGACCACTGGACTAGACCTACTCGCCGCTCGCACTGACCTCGGTTAGCTCCATAACACTGGCGGTTAGTCTTGTCCACCATGGGTTAGATCCAGTGACGCTGGTGCTTGGGTACTATGACTACTAGCCTATAGTGTTCTGCTAGTAATAGGCTATGGTCTTCATTGGCTGCCCTCAAACAACGTCTACTTTGACCTGCGCTAAAACACTATAGCATTGTGTTGTGTACATGTCGAGAAGACAGTTTTCTGCTCTGGTGAGGAATTACAGTTGCAACATCTCATAATTTACGACAAACTGAGTAGCGTATCACTGAGAAACGTCTAGCTCAAGTAAGTCGTCCTTATATAATTTTAAAATATCATTTCTTATATTTTTTTATTTTGGGATAATAACCTGGACATTTCTTGACAGTTGCTAGATTCATCATAGTAGTAGTAGTAGTAGTAGTAGTAGTAGTGTGTGTGTGTGTGTGTGTGTGTGTGTGTGTGTGTGTGTGTGTGTGTGTGTGTGTGTGTGTGTGTGTGTGTGTGTGTGTGTGTGTGTGTGTGTGTGTGTGTACACATCTTTACTGTATTATAGAGAGGGTGAACTGTCTAACACAGCTTTCCAGATATTAATGACAATTCATGTTCAATAAATTGCCTGGAAATAGTTTTGACATGGTTGCCATAGCAGCAGCCAGAAGCCCTGAAAGCAATTTAGTGTCTAACGCAAACCGCAGTCAATGGTATCGTCTACACTGTCATAAACAGTGTCCCTATGACCTGACGTAAACATCAACAGCAAAAACAAATGGAAAAATGCTACAGTCTTTGAGGAAACAATACACTGACATCCTCAGATCAATAACATAGGCATAGACATATTAGTAAAGGTCAAGAAAAGGTCACTTTGATGCATTACCTTGGTAGAAGGATGAGAGAGGAAAACAGTCATTACTTTAGAGAGCTATCTGGATGAAAAGACAAGACCAAAAAGGTGAAAGGGATGGAAAAGAAAGAGAGAGGCTGACAAAAATATTTTAAAATGACTCAGGATAAAATATTGCAGGATAAAGATTGGAGACAAGGATGAGAGGATGAGAGGTTGATGTATTAGAGCGGGGCTGATGGCTGTGAACCGCTGGACAGAAGACAGAAGTTTATTTACTGAGCTCTGATCAATACAAACATAACACACTACTGCACACACACACACACACAGCATACAGAGCGGCTTCAGCCACACCTGCTTCTCTCTGCGTCCATTGAGACTAGTTTGTATTTGAAACAGAAAGATACTAAACCGTCAATACTGTTAATAGATCAGATGAATGTATGTGTGTACAATATTTCATCATATTTCATGTTCATTGTAGCATGCAAAAATCTTTAACACTTCACATACACACACATGGACTTTCCATATAACTCCATCTATTGAATTATACTGAGTGGATGATATTTGATATCCCCTAACCCTACCCTTAATCCCTCACACAAACCTTTCAGCATTTTCATTAAGACATTATGTTTATTAAGCTATCTTTCATTAGCTGCTTCCCACAATTTAAGTGATTTCTGGTTTTACCTCGTGGGGACATTTGCTCCACACAACCTCACACTCATACACACACAGACAAGCACCGTTATAAACTAGCCTGGACTAACATACTGAGTTCATGCTGGTCTAAGCTGGTGTTGTAAGCACTAGTGCTAATGTGAACATCCATCAGTGAGGTGATCGAGTCACCATAATGAGCTAGTCTACTGAAATGATGCAGCATATTTTTCTGAGGGAGGAATGTGAAGGCTTTACAGGGGGGTTTGAAGGACGACATACTTGATTTTTAGTCTCTTTCTGAAATACAAAATGGCAGACTAGTGTAGACCACCGTTCAAAAGTTTTGCATTGGTACTTTTAATTTAGACAGTAATATTGTGAAATATTATTTCAATTTAAAATAACCATCTACTATTTGACTATATCAGAATGTAATTGCTGTTAAAGCTGCATTTTCAGCATCATTACTCCAGTCTTCAGTGTCACATGATCCTTCAGAAATCATTCATTCATCATCAAGCCAGTGCTGACCATTCTAATATGTACATTTTCTGCTCAAGAAACATTTATATTATTATTATTATTATTAATGTTGCAAATAGTTGAGCTTCTTAATATTTTTGTAGAAACCATTTTTTATGACATGCATTTATTTGAAATCAAAATATTTAGTAATATTATAAAGGTCTGTACTGTCACTTTTGATCAATATAAGGCATGAATAAAACGTATTAATTCATTAAAAAAAAAAACATTTTGAGTGTGTAATAGTGGTGGACAAAGAAAAAAATGAGAAGATATGAGACTATGTTTGCTGGCGTAGTCTTTCAACTGAAGCCTCAATTCGTTTTTTTTTTTTTTTCATGCAATGTTAATTGTTTCATCACATTAATCGGCATAATCAGCATTTTAATGTAATGTGAAAGAGATACGGGGAAAAAAAGGCGTGACTACAAATGGCCACTCAAGACTGAGAAGTGTGACAACTGAGAGGGAGGGAAAAATTGCAGACTGTACAAGAAAGGCAAGACAGATGACAACACATGAATGAAAGGATGTAAATAGAGAAGGAGAGAGAGAGAGAGGATGTGGAGAGATGAGGGACGCTGGTGCAGTGAAGTTGGCAGACAGACTCTCAATCATTCTTTATGAGCCACCACACCCTCCCCTCTGATTACACACTCGCAGTGTGTGTGTGTGTGTGTGTGTGTGTGTGTGTGTGTGTGTGAGTGAGTGAGTGAGTGAGTGAGTGAATGGTTACTTAAAGCCAACGTGAGTAAATAAATCCTGTCTGCCCTTTAGTATGATTAGTTTTCCTCAGAGAGAGAGAGAGAAAATTTGAGAGACAGCTATTGAACTGACTGCCCCCTTTTCTCTCTCTCTCTCTCTCTCTCTCTCTCTCTCTCTCTCTCTCTCTCTCTCTCTCTCTCACTCTCACACACTTTCTCGTGAACAGACAGATGAAAGTAACTCAATTTTTATGGGATATTCGGCGCAGAAATCATCTTAAAATCCAGCCAAATTGCTCTGAATTGGATTATGCAGAAATGACTTTTAGGCAAGATAGATTCATGAAGTTATGAGGGAACAGATAGATGGATGAAGTGAATTCGCCTTTCCTCAGTAACATTCTTACATTTAATACGCCACATTTGTAGACTACGGAGCCCCTAAAGGGACGTGGTGGTGGGGCGTCGTTCCCACGTAAAACCTGTTGTGAGTTCGATAACAAATGTTAGCAATGTTGTGCTGAATGATTCATGTAAATACTGTAGCACCAAACTAACGGAGAGCTACTCTTGGTAAAGAAAAGGCTTGTCCTGGAAACGTAACGTTATGCAACTTAGACCTGTACATATTTAATTTGATCATGAACCATTAATTACATATTGAAGCACAACATTTTAGACAACTTTCTACCAAAACAACTGGGGAACTTTGTGTTTTTTGTGTGTGTGTTTTTTTTAAAGTTTATCGCGTTTATACTGTGACCTGTAAATTTTTGCCAGGAGCTGAAGCTTTTCATCGACCTTCTCAACAATAAAATTATTAATATAACCCTCCAATGCATAGTTAAGGCCCTTTTGGTGACTTCGAGATGATATATAATCTTTCTGTCTCCAAAAATTATCAATTGCCTCCTGTGAAATGTCTCCTACTATGACAGCTGCCATAGCGCCTGTCACCGAATGTTGACTGTTTGTCCGAGTGAGTGGAGGGGGCGTGGCTTAGCCATAGGTCAATTCAGTTTACACATCAATGGTATCCCACTTGCCATACTACACTGCTTTTGCACATTTTATATTATGAAAAATATTCAATAACTTCACTGTAACACACCAAATTTAGTTCACACATCACTGCTCTAATGTAAATAGGCTACAACACTTCGTTTTGGAAGTAATACGCATAATAATTATAATTTGATGCCATTACACTGTATAACAGTGTGAAGTTATTGAATATTTTTTCTAAAAAGGGTGAAGTTGTTGATTTTGTTTCATAATAAATAATCATAAAAATAATGAATTTTTATCAAACTAAGTAGTATAACCAGCAGGATAGAAGTGATGTGTGAACTGCATTTGGTGACAGTACAGTGTGTCACGATGAAGCTATTGAATATGTTTAATAATATAAAATGTGCAGAAGGGTTTTTGGATTTGCACTTTGCAGACGGCCTCTTATTCGGACTTGTCTCTCAATCTGTTTAGAGACAATTTTATATTATAAAGCTTGTTTTGAGGATAAGTGGGTTGGAGCTCGTTGTCTAGGTTACGTGGGAACGCAAAGTTTCTCGAGGGAGCGCAAAAGATTTCCCCCAAAAAAATGTCTCCCATCCTACATTTTTTCCACCACCACGTCCCTTTAGGGGCTCCGTACTCAATACGATAGGTAAGATTTTCTTATCTCTGATGCTCACCAAGACTGCATTTATTTCATTAAAAATACAGTAAAGTCAGTAATATTGTGAAATATTATTACGATTTAAAATAACTGTTTTCTACTTTAATATATTTTAAAATGTAATTTATTCCTGTGATGACAAAGTTGAGTTTTCAGCATCATTACTCCAGTCTTCAGTGTCACATGATCCTTCAGAAATCACTCTAATATGATGATTTGATGCTGAAAATAGATATGCCAGCCACTTAATAATTCACGATTCTTTGATGAATGTTCAAAAGAACAAAATGTATTTAAAAAATAGAAATCTTTTATTTCAATCTGTGTTTATTGTCACTGTTGATCAATTTAAGGTCTCCTTGCTGAACAAAAGTTAATTTATTTAAAGAAAACTTACCCCAAACTTTTGAACGGTGGTGTAAAAATGTATAGTATAGTGTATAGTATAGTATAGTGTATAGTATAGTATAGTGTATAGTATATAGTGTATAGTATAGTATAGTTTAATAGACCACAACACATAGCCTATACATTCTCAATTTCATTTGCATGAGGATTTTTCAGGTCCTAAATCTCAGCACCAATGCTCTGACCTGTACTTTGTTCATGTTTGTTTGTGTGCTGTATTCTTTATTCACATTAATGAATGTTGGATTAGTACAGAATACTAACATCTGTACTGGTGTTCGGTCATTTTCGATCAAGCAAGAAACGAAAACATTTTCTCTATTCTGGAGTGTTGGTCTGATGGATGCTGAAATCCATAGGTTTCAGCAAGTATATATGCGGTCAAAGGTTTATAGATGGACGGAGCCATGGCTGGTTGCAAATGTAATACTTTATGAAATGCTCAAATCAATTCAATCTCTCTTCAGGATTGGCGAGGATGTGGCCCGTGCGACAGAAGGAGGGGGATACGCAGGCAAACACTTTCGTATGGGCTTCATGACGATGCCGGCCCCTCAGGACCGCGTTCCTCCTCCCTGCGGCCTGGGCTTCACCGTGCGCTCACAGTCTCTGCACTCGGTGGGAGGGGGCGAGGAGGAGGGGAGTCCCACCTCACGAAAACAGCCCCCGCCCAAACCCAGACGAGATCCCAACACCAAACTCAGCACTTCCTCCGAGACCGTCAACACTGGGCTCAGCACGGGGAAGAGCGGGAAGGAAACAGACAAATGTGATGGTAAATATGTGTATGTAATATGTTAACACTAAAGGCCATATTTACTGACAGCTTGCACCAGCGCAAACCCTCTTTTGGTGTTAAAAATCTGCTGTCAGGATTTACTAAAGACTCGCAGTGTAAATTTAGCGCAGAAAAGGCAGGACAGGGTTATTTTTGCGGCTGACCTTATTGCGTATGAGTTTCCCTTTCAATTGCAAAATTTATGGGAGGAGAGTATTTAAATGAATCACGCAAGGTGATTTACTATAGGCTTGCGCTCGTCAATTTGCCCTGTTTAGTAAATCTGACCCTAATGTTTCTATAGCTACTGTTGATTTTGCGTTTGGAAATGTGTCCGAATGCAATTCATAATGCAATGCATATATGCCACCCCCCCCCCCCCCACACACACACACACACACACATACACACACACACACAAACACACACTTTTCCCCTCTCAATTATATAAGCACATCGACCATATTAACATCACAGTAATACTGTGAAATATGACAATATAAAATGACATTTTAAAGTTTTATTTTGTGAAATATTATTGTAATTTAATATAACTTTTTTCTATTTGTATATATTTATTTGTATATATATTTTATGTATTCCTGTGATGGCAAATATTCCTCATGATGTCACATGATCCTTCAGAAATCATTCTAATATGCTGATTTGTTCCTCAAGAAACATTTGTCATATTTTCAATGTTAAAAAAATTGCTATGCTGCTTAATATTCCTATAATATAAGCACATCATCCATATAAACATCGCAGTAAAATTGTGAAATATTATTGTGATTAGTACCATTTAAAATCATTGTTTTCTATTTTGATATATATTTTCTGTTTTAGTTATACGTTTTTATTGTGAAAGATTACTAAAATCAACATGCATTTTTTTTTCTTAACAAAAAACATGCATTACAAGACTGAAAAAAGTTGCATCTTTATTCTCTCTATATCACTTTACAGTTATATGCAAATCCCCTCTGTTCTGCCATCTTTTTCATGCATGCCTTATTCTCATGGGTCATTACACATGCAGAGCTACACACACACACACACACACACACACACACACACACACACATGCACAAACGCACACACACATGCACAAACGCACACACACACACACACCAAACCCTCTTCCTCTCTGCTGTCCACATCACACAGAAGAGATAGACAGGATGGTACATATTTTATACTATATGAACATATATGCATTATGCATATGCATACAAACAAAGAAATGCACCGTACACCTACAGACTGTAAGGATGAAACAAAGAAATCATTCAACTTGTTAACAGTAGTAAAGGAAATCTTGTTTTTTGCTTTATGTCAAGCTTTATTATAAATAAAAAAAGCAGAACAAAAAAAAATCGTTTTATAGCCTAATCTGACAAGGTAAAATGTATATATTTGTATCAGATTTTACATGGAATTTTATAAAAGTGACAGTGAAGACTTTTAGATTTGTTACCAAAAATGTAGTTTAAATGCTGACCTTTTGAAGCTTCTATTCATCAAAGTGTCTGCTGAAAATTCAGCAACATTGTAAAATATTGCAATTTAAAATAATTGTTTTCTAAAATATAAGTTATTCCTGTGATGGCACAGCTGAATTTTCAGCAGACACTACTTTGATGAATAGAAGCTTCAAAAGGTCAGCATTTAAACTACATTTTTGGTAACAAATCTAAAAGTCTTCACTGTCACTTTTATAAAATGCCATTTAAAATCTGATACAAATATATACATATTACCTTGTCAGATTATTAGGCTATAACCACATCTTCTGCATGATGTGGACAGCAGAGAGGAAGAGGGTTTGGTGTGTGTGTGTGTGTGTGTGTGTGTGTGTGTGTGTGTGTGTGTGTGTGTGTGTGTGTGTGTGTGTGTGTGTGTGTGTGTGTGTGTGTGTGTGTGTGTGTGTGTGTGTGTGTGTGTGTGTGTGTGTGTGTGTGTGTGTGTGTGTGTGTGTGTTTATAAGTGCTCTTCTTAGTGACAATGACAGTTAATGGCAGAAAAATAGCAAGTGTCCGTCGAGTGGACTGACTTGCTTTGAGAAGGGCTTGATGCACACTTGTACACTGTAATGAGTCAGTGCAGTCTTTATTACATAACAGAAAATGGCTCTTAACATCATAGACACCTATGAATACTCTCAAGTGTCTTTCTAAGAACAAGTGACATCAACTCTTTCTCCTCCTCTGACTGGTCACCCTGAGTCGGCAAAACGCTCTCATTGGTTGCTCGCTGGCTGCAGTGTCATATGAACAGGGGCAACCGTTGCCATGGGCAACAGTCCGGGCCTAAGTGTTTTACCGGCGGCGACAGCTTCAGACAGAATCAACCAAAACACAGATGATGCCTTTTATAAACAAGTTCACGGCTACAAGGTCGACAAGCAGGAGACTTGAGTCGTGATGCGCAAACACGACACACACACACACAAATTGAAGTGATATAATGTTCCACTGGTGGAACAAATCATGCATACACATAGTTCTATTATAAGCTTATGCAGACACAATTTTCACACACACCCTTTAAACTAAATGTGCTGGTGTAGGCTGTTTTATATTATACAGTGAACAAATCCCCCAACGGACTTTACTATTCCACACACACTCATTTCCACACACATTACCCTTCCCCTAACCCTTAACTTGATCTTTACTGATCTCACTCAGAGAGCTGAGCTTTCGAAGTGCTTTTCTTTCAAATTCAAAGCAGAAGCACACATTACAACATACCTAACCCCACTCGAGCACTTGACCTCATTTTACAATGTTCAGAAACCTCATTTAGAGTACATTAACCCTAAAAACATCAACCGGCTCTTTGCGGTGAAATTTGAAACGCAGCCAACCTCACTGTACTAGATACAGCACATCATCCTTTTCAGTGTTCAACCTCAAACATAAGCAGCCTCGTTGTGTAGTATACTAATATACACTACTGGTTAAAAGTGCACAGTCAGGAAGAGCAAGTCTCTTATTATCATCAAGGCTGCATTTATTTGATCAAAATATATAAGTAACAAAATACGATTTAAAATGCAATTATTCCTGCGATGCAAAGCTGAATTTTTACTCCAGTCTTCAGTGTCACATGATCCTTCATAAATCATTCAAAAATGCTGATGAATATGATGATAACCTCTTTTTTCGCAATACATTTTGTTCTCTTTTCTGCTTTAATATCGTGCCCAGAGCATGCATTTAAATTCATATAGGATCATAATGTCTTGGTATCCGAGTAATGATGTATACAGAGATAGTGTTTTTGAGTTTGACGCATTAGCTTGAGGCTCTGTGGTATTTCCACCACACCAAGGGGCCAAAGATTATTCCTCAAAGCTCAACTTCTCCCCTCCTTCTCTCTCTCTCTCTCTCTCTCTCTCTCTCTCTCTCTCTCTCTCTCTCTCTCTCTCTCTCTCTCTCTCTCCCCTGAGCTCCCACGCTACACTCCCCCTCATCCCTCCTTTACTCTCGTGCCTTCATTTCACACCCCACTTTGGCACCATTTCTTGTTTTGCTCATTACTATCCTGTCCTTTATCTCACTTATGTATTCCCTTTCTCATAGACCTGCCCTCTTTTCTACATCCTGTTTACTTTTCATGCTATAGAAAATTCTCTCTCCATCTGTCTCTCCTTTTTCTACTTTTACTGTGACGATACCATGGTACAATGAAGGCATTAGGCATGAAGGCATACAATGAAGGCATTAGATGATAAAACCAGGGTACTTTTATATATATATATATATAATATATATGGTATATATATATACCAGGGTACTTTTATATATATATATATATATATATATATATATATATATATATATATATATATATATATATATATATATCATACTGATTGACTACCACACTCATATCCAATGATATATACAAGGTATTTCAAATACAATGGAATTACCATGTTAGATGTCTAAAAAACATGGTATAACCATGGTACATGTACGGGAAAAAATGGTTATACGTGGTACTCTACGTATATCTGATTATATAAACCTCTTTTTATAGACTCTCCATATGATTCCTAATACAAAAAATACCATGGTTTTGCCATGATAGTAAAATCATTGTGCTTTGATAAATACCACAGTACTGAATGAACACCATATTCATATACATGGTATTTTTACATACATTTTCAATACAGTCATTAACATGGCATATGTCCAAACAACACAGCATTATAGAAAATTCTCTCTCCATCTGTATTTCCTTTTTCTACTCAAACTATGGTGATACCATGGTAGTAGATGGTAAAACCATGGTACTTTGATATATACCATAATACTGATTGACTACAATGCTGTACTTCAAAGTATACTATGGACTTACCATCCAAAAAACATGGTATAACAGTACATACAAAAAGTGGCAATACCATCTACATTCAGTACATCTGATTATATCTCATTAAAACCATGGTACTTTGATATCTACCATGGTATTATTTGATACACGTCCAAAAACATGGAAATGTAGTAGTAGTACCATATATTTTTTTAAATGTGGTACTCTACATACCTCTGATTATATTCCTATTTCTCCCTCCATTAGATCCCTGTGAACGTGAGCATGTGTGATGGCTTGCATGTGTATGTTAGTGAGTGTTATGCTGACCTAGTGTCACGGGAACATGCATGCCCTATATATAGCACTGAAAGAGAGACAGAGCTAGTGACATACATGCAAAACCTTAATAAATCATAACCAGTGTTCTTTAAACAGCATCGTATTAAACTTAATGACATGTGGCATCTGGCGTCCCTATAGGCGTATATCTGTGATGCATATCTCATTGGCGAGACTATTTCACCTCTAATTTAGAGGGAAATCAATATAAGTGCATTATCGCACACATACAAACACAGATAAACATCTATATTAAATCAGCGGTGTAATACTAGATAAGATATGGAGCATTTGCTACATCCTCTGATGGGAAACAACATCATGAGAAGGTTTCTGCTTCAGAGAGAGAGAGAGAGAGAGAGAGAGAGAGAGAGAGAGAGAGAGAGAGAGAGAGAGAGAGAGATGGATGTGCTGTGATAGGAAGGTACAGCACGCACCTGCTGTCCTCGGGAACACAGTGCCCTATATTTTGCCGTGTCACAGTCATCAAATTCACTTATAACACACACACACACACACACAGGTTTCCATGTTTTATGGGGACTTTCCATAGACATAATGATTTTTATGCCATCTGCTGCAGGGGGCATCGGCACCATCCATAAAAATTGAGACCTAATAATTTTCGAAACAATATCTGTACTATTTTTCCAAACATATTTTGATATTTTCGTTAAAATATCATTACTAACTAAAAAAAATCTGAAACACTGAATCTTTAACTTTTTTACAGAGACCTTTACAGAGGCCTGCACAACATGTCGGGGGAAAAATTTATCAGAAATGTATACAGTAAAAATGTATACTGATGGCAGACAGGTGTAGTGATTGTTGAGTGTGCACAGGTGGTAGCCAGAGAGGATTATGGGAAACGTAGTATGCTGAGGTGGTCTGGTGAATGAGGATTGTGACGACTACCAATTTATGAGTGAAGATTGTTTCAAAGGAAATCCTACACCAAATGTTTTTCAGTGTACATAGACCAACATGGCCATGTTTTATTCATTTGTTTCATCATTTGAGTTAAATCTTGCCAACCATTCACCTAAAATTAGGGGAAAAAATAAGTCGTTGGAACAAATTCTTAATTCACGACGATGATAGCTTGTTTCCCCCCCGCATGTTGTGTGCAGGACTCCATAAATGTCCACCTCTGATAAAAATAAATAAATAAAATACAATAATTGCGATTTTGTGTTTCTCAATATGACTATAATTCACAATTGCGAATAAATTTCTCATCATTACAATTTTGTATCTCAGAATTGTAATTAGATCTCTGGGAGTCGTAACTTTATTACTCATATTTGTGACATTCTATCTCACAATAAGTATATAATATAATAAAAGAAACTTACTTTCTTTTATTTAAAGGGCACCTATTATGGAATTTTGAAATTTACCTTTCATGTAGTGTGTAACATAGATCTAAGTGAACAAAAACATCCTGCAAAGTTTGAAATATGAAAGTGCACCGTATATAAAGTTATTGTCTTTCAAAAGTGAGAGTCGACTCTGAGTCATTTTTATGAATCGTTAGAAGACCGAAGCTTTTTCTCTGACTAGATGACGTCAACTTGTCAAGTTATTTGAATACGATACGCCCACTTATTGCGCTCCAAGGCCAGCAGGGAAAACATCATGGCGACGAGACGCTGTGTTCTGAAGTGCGGCTCAAAAGCAAACTTTTTTCATCTGCCCAAGGAGGAGCATTTGAAGACTAAGTGGCTACAATTCACTATACCACAGAAGTATAGTCCGAGCCTTGTGCTTTGTTCGCGTCATTTTGAAGACGATTGCTTTTTAAATGCAATCAAACTTGGATTCGCGAGCCGGCTGATATTGAAGGAAGGTTCAGTTCCAAGTGTATTTGCATCAGCTTCCTCCTCCGTATCACAACCTGTAAGTGTTATTAATAATTTTTGCTTTTATATTTTATGTAGCATGCTTAATAATTATTTTGTTTGTTGTGTAAGCACCGTTTAGCTTCTAGGTCTTCAATGACAATTGTATTGAGATATGTGAAGTGTTTGTCGTTGTTTTCGGAGTTGTCTAAAGAATAGAGTAATAACTGTAACATAACTGCATTTTTTTTTTTTGTAAAAACGTTATGTTTATGCATCGGGCTAATGCAAACAAAGACTGATTGTGCTTTTACAATATGAACTCTGGGCTATGCTCGCTAACATAACATTAAATTATTTATCTTATTTTTCGTTTTTTACTACAAACTATAAAGCAGTGGACTATAATCATTATTATAATACAATTTAATTGATAAAAGCATCATTGTACTCCGTGTTAAACAATAAGTATTATCTCTGTAAACACTGCTGGGTCATCTGACCAATCAACGCAGATTAGCGTCGCGCAGAGGAGGGGTTTGGAAAACGAGTCGTTAAACGAATCATTTGGGAGTCGGTGAGCAAATCAGGTAAAAATAAATGCATATTATACGAAAACAAAAGTGTTTTTTGTCATTGCATGCATGTAAAACTGTTGTTGGGGACTCCCTAAACAACATTAGGAACATTTTAAATGTCATAATAGGTGCCCTTTAAAACAAACAAGATCAAATAATTTATTTGCAACCTTTTTTTATTTTATCTTACATTTGTTTTTTATTTAAACTCTTTGCATTGCAATGATCACTATTGCTTGTGTCTAACTTTTATGGAAAATGATTGAGTTCTGGATTTGTGCTTTGTCTTTGTAAATGGTTATCAGTGTGAACGCCCATTTAGGGTTATGCAGAAATGATAATCAACTAAATTTATACTAGAAGAATTATATGGGAGGTTTTTGCCAGGTGTACAAGTTTGTGTGTAAAATTGTTGAGAGAATGCGAGCCACTCTGTCCCCTTTCTGTCACTTGGGTGAGGTACTGTGATCTTTCTCTGAATGATAAGTTAAATCATTTTGTCATTCTTGCTGACTTTTCATCTGTGTATCACAGAGTTCATCCACAAAGCTGATATAAACCCCTGTCATGTCCTTTACATAACAAAGAGACATCCACACGCACACACACACACACACGCAGGGATCCAGAGTCTCTAGAGAATGACGTAATTATAGCTTCAGCCAGCTTAATGGAAGATTAAAAATTAGCATACTTCCCATGCTGACCCATTAACTATTACTTGCGCTTGCTGTTGGCAAGAGACACACTAATAGACTCAAATACAAACTCACACACACACCGCCCTGCCATTGCTGGAAGAAACGGGTCAGTCAAGTTGCCCTTCACTGAGCCCAGCTGTGGTGATGTGTGGAGAAATGACAGAAAGATGGAGTATGAGCGAGTGAGTAAACAAGAGGGGGAGGGCGAAAGAGAAATTGAAACAGTTGCTTTCCACTGAGATGATTATTAGTAAGGAAGAAATTCATTCATGAAGTTAAAATGACCTAGTTTTCTCTAGTTCTTCCTCACCGCCCTCCAGTGTGAAACTGCCTGTTTGATTATTCCATGAACTCCTCCCACCGCATTCGGAAAGCAAAGCCTAGCATCTCTTCAAGCTAACATCGCCAGTTACTGGCAGTAGCACACGAGAGTGCCCTGCAAAGTGTACCGCACTTGCTATTCAGCATGGGGAATACATGTACGCTAATATATCCGTTCACATGACGTGGAGAGACAATTTATCATAGTCAAGACTGTACATATACATATCATAAATAAATTGCCATTTGTCTGTTTATCTATATTTATTTACACAAGTATATTTTGTCATTAGAGCCTAAAAATGTAACTTCTGCAGATATCTCCTACTCAGTGTGCAGGAGGCAGTGAATAGTGTTTAGGGAGCCTGCACACACACCGAGCACGGCCTGCTTCTTTCGTTTCTCAGCACTGGTAGCTCAACTGTGTATAATTAATCCTGTCTCAAGCAGAGTGTTAAACTCTATTCTCACTAAAAAGTCCTCGGAGAAGCCTATTAACTCAGTTCATAACCACACACATTCAGGATTAGTGACTGTACCGAGAGGGCAGTGGTGGGACGTGGTGCGAGCAGAAGCATCAAAAACCATCACATGCACAATAGAACAGTAATGGCCCTGTGCAGCCCCATACGGCTTTGGGGTTAGCACTGACATTAAAACTAATACACGCTGACTTTGCTACCCTTTTGCTAAGCCATGGCCACAATGACACTCTGTTAACACCGTATTACTATACTGCAGTACTTTTTATGCTTCTGCTATACGTTATATTAGTTGTACGAAAAAAAAATTGATGCACATCTTGATGGAAATAAATGTGATGTTATTTACATCAAGGGTACATACATTTTGGGTCAAGATCAATTCACTACTCCAGCACATCCCAAATACTTTCAATGAACTTTAGGTCTGGACTCTGAGGTGTGAATTCAAGTGTGTAACAATAATCACTGCAATAATGATCCAATCATAGATTCTTAAAGGGGTGGTCGATTATTATTTAACTTTTCTAACTTTAGTTAGTGTGTAATGTTGCTGTTTGAGCATAAACAACATCTGCAAAGTTACGACGCTCAAAGTTCAAAGCAAAGGGAGAGATTTTCTTTTACAGATATCGCTTTTTAAGGACTACAACAAACGGCTGGTAGGGACTACAACGGGGTGAGGCCATGTTGTGAAGAGGAAGAGTTGTTGTAGTAGAGCACATTTGGGAGTCCGCTCAAGCTCTCGCATTCCTCTTTTCACATTTATTGCAATATAGTACGTAACAAAAACGCAATAGCATGTTATAAAAGCAAAATGACAACTTGAGTTATAACCGTAATTAAACTAAACCATACCTGTTCTATCTTCATGCCGCATATTCTCTGGCTTTGTAGGCATCTTACAACAGGTCCCACACGAGCGATTTATAGATTATCATGACAGAATCTGCTAATCAATGACTTGAAGATAGTTAACTTCACATCAGCTAGCTACATAAATTCATCAACTAACCATTCAGAAACATGCGTGAGGTAATTGGAGCTGATAGCAGGAGCCCTTGAAGCTCCGCCCTCTTTTTGAAAGGAGGCCGGGAGCAGCAGCTCATTTGCATTCACCCTCAAAAAGTGACAATTTTAACATGCTATAAAAAAATGATCTGTGGGGTATTTTGAGCTAAACCTTCCCATACGCACTGTGGAGACATCAGAGACTTATTTTACATATTGTAGAAAGGGGCATTATAGGATATTATAGGATATATTTAAATCCAAACAGCGATTTTTTTTTAATGTAATTCTTTTTTTCTGTGAAATGCTAAATCCAAATTTCTAAACATTTCCGTTCTCTTACCCACAGCATCTAAATCCCGCCCCTGCAGTGAGGAGTACCGTCGCATGCCTCCGCCAAAACCCAAACGCAACCCCAACACGCAGCTCAGCACATCCTTTGACGATTCTTACATTCAAAACCACTGCAGCAAGGTTAAGTCTGCCTCTCTGCCGCGACAACACAAAAAGAAGTCGGCGTCTCAGAATCAAAGCCCCGCCCCTGCCACTGACGATGAGGCGGAGCCTGTTTATATAGAGATGGTGGGGAATATCTTACGGGACTTCAGTCGAATTGCCGGAGCTAATGGCGATGAAGAGGATGACCAAGGTGAAAGTGTGTATGAGGAGATGAAATATCCTGCTTATGACGATTTGTCTTCATCCTTAGACCACGGCCAGTCACGATGGGAGCAGTGTCCCACTCCTTTGGTGCCGGAGGTAGAACTTACACGACCCACTACTCCACGTGGTTCACTCTGTGACATTCCCGCCCCGTTCCCGAATCTGCTTTCCCACCGCCCTCCTCTACTAGTGTTCCCACCTGCACCAGCCCAGTGTTCCCCCAACTCTGACGAATCTCCTCTTACTCCCCTGGATGTCACCAAACTGCCCATGTTGGACAACGTCGGATATGTCAAACCTGGTGCATCCCCAACTAGCGCTGACCCTGGACCACAGCTGGAGGCTCAGCAGGTGTCCGGTAAACACCACCACCACCACCACCACCACCATCATAAGAAGAAGTCAGCAGAGACTAAGGAGCAACAAACAATCACAGCATCAGGACGGTCCTCCGCTCCACCCTTGACATCTACGCTGTACAAAAGCGGTGGGTCGTCCACGGCACACGGGTACCCCCGGAGCCACTCCGCCTGCCCGTCCCCCGTCAGTATGGGTCGTGCGTTAACGCCACTCACCCTGAAGCGCCCCCCGCCGTACGATGCCCTCATGACCGGGACGATTCCTCGCAGCGCTTCCGGAGTTGCACACGGATCACGTGAAAGCGGGCGGCTCTCGAATTCCTCTAGTGTGCACGGGGGCTCCATGCAAAATGTCTCCACTGCTTCGGGTTCAAGCTCAGGGTCGGGAGGTCGAGGCTGTCGTACACCAACCAGTCCTCTAGATGAGCTCAGCAACTTGTTCTCCTCCGGACGCAACATGCTGAAGAAAGGTTCTGGAAGCCGTAAGAACAAAGACTCTGCAGATGGTGAGTCAAAATGTTATAAATGCTTAAAATGTGTTACCAAAAAAAAAAAGAAGGTATTTTATGCTCATCAAGGCTACATTCATTTGATTAAAAAAAATGCGAAGTGAATATGATGATTTGATCATCAGTTTTACAACAGTTGTACTGCTTCATATTTTTGTGAAAAAAATATGATACATTTCTTTTTATTAAACAGAAATTTGTATTAAATAGAAAACTTTTGTAACATTAGAGAGATGTCTTTAATGTCACTTTTGATCAATTTAATGCATTGCTGACCAAAAAACAAAACAAAAAACAATGCAACTTGTATGTCTTTCAATTAAAATTAAAATATTGAAGCATGTTAGCAGCAACAGTTTACCAGCTGGGTAATATTAATTAAATAATACATTGATATATACAGAATATATTGGTAGCATATAGTGGTTACTGAGATTTTTGAATTGGTTGATTTTAGAAACAGTATAATAGGATACCTTTAATTGTGCATTTCCCCCAACTTTTACATATTTTTATTACACCTACCTTGTAAAGATGATAACCACAACGATTAATTTCAATTTCTCCCTCCTTTTCTTAAAAAAAAAAAACTATGAATCTGGGTTACAGTGAGAAACTTACAATGGAGGTAAATGAGCTGTCGATTGAGCTTAACATGTATTGAACTTGTATATGAATAATTCAATAATTGTCAACTTATTAACATAGGTCAGAATTTTTATATAAGTGTATCCCCAGTAGCAACCAAGAAAAGTACTAAAGCCTTTAATTAATTAGATCCACACATGTTAGGGTTAACTGTGAGATATCTGGAGGCGATTGTCCATATCAGTAACAACTTCAAAGTGAGGGATGTTGTCTCATAGAGCAAAGCCTGATTGGGTTTAAAGAGCGTGTGTAATCGTCTTGAGAGCTGCAGCTAAGGACTTTTTTCCAGACTGTTATTTATTCTGTGTGGAGGACTCCTTTCATGTCCTATTTCCACAGTCCACTTCCATCACCCCAGGTGTGTCTGTGTGTTTGAGCTCGCTCGGAGATTAAAAATTGAGCGATCAACCTACGCACAGACTATTGAACGTGCTTATAGTGCACAGGACAGAGAGAGAGAGAGAGAAAATGACCCAGATTCTTCCACACCAAACTGAGCCTCTTCAAATCAAGCTCACTGTTGATTGCGAAGGTCGCCGGATTGTAAGGGTTGTTCAATGGCTTTCTCATGAGCCTTTCAAATCATGATTAAATGAATTCTGCAAAAACACTTAACATATTAACGAGTCAAAGCTATCATGTTGAACCCTCTCAACACATGCACACAAATACACACACTTACAATTTCATATTCTTTACATACTGTAATAAAAGTCAAATCTCACTTCAATATCAGTATACACTGCACAGGTACACAAAAACACACACACACACACACACACTGAATCTGGTCAGCCTGTCCATCACAGTCAATTTTCCGCTACCCAGTCCAGCAGAGAGACACAAACACACACGGGCACCTCCTGTCAGTATGTCTTCCACGGATCTGTGACTCGGGCTTCGTGCCTGACAGAGTGTGGAGGTGTGTGAGATTAACAGGCTGCCGGCATTAGTGTGTGTATATGTGTGTTTGCCTGACACACAGAGAAAGAAAAGACAGAGAGATAGTGAAGAATCTGTCACTGTGATCCAAAACACACCAGTATCTATTCACAGCTCAACATCACTCGGCTAAGATACACGGATGTGAGCCACATTCGAGATCATGATCTGAGGTCACTCGTCCATTTCTGATACATTCAGATTCAGTCAAAATCCTTGCAGATGTCCTAGCTTGAAACTTTGAATATATATTTTGTTATTTTAGTCTCTTAGGCTCACCAAGGCTGCATTTATTCTATACATTAAAACCATAATATTGTGAAATATTACAATTTAAAAGAGCAGTTTTCTATTTTTATATATTTTAAAATGTATCATGATGGTAAAGCTGGATTTTCAGCATCATTACAACAGACTTCAGTGTCACATGATCCTTCAGAAATCATGTGATTGGTGCTCAAAAAACATTTCTTATTATTAACAATAAAAACATTAATCATTTTGCTGCTTCATATTTTTGTTAGAAACCATGATTAATTTTTAAGGATTCTTAAATGATAATAAGTTCAAAAGAACAGCATTTAAGAAATAACATTATACATTTCTTTTCTGTCACTTTTAAACAATCTAAAGTTTTTCAGATCTGTTTTTAATCTGATTTAGATATGTTTTCAGGAGCCAGCTATTTATTTTAATATATTAAAAAAAATGAAAACCCAGGTTCGTAAAGAAAAATATTATCCATTGATTGAATAAGCCTTCTTTCTTCATCTCTACAGATCTCATATCAAAAGCTGCCAAGTCAGTCTTAAACTTCACGCTTGTCTTAAGGATCAGGCTAATTTAAATGTAATATGAGTTTGTTTTTATCATGCCCTTCAGTGCCCATAAATAGCTCTAAATATGCCTTAACAGACAGCAATCTACTGTTATGTCTTAATGTATGCAGTATTTAAATGCAACAGTGTTTTCCCTGCAGCACTGAATAGCTTAATAGTTTCTAAAATGTAAGCGTCTGAGTAACTTCACATACTCTAAGGTTACATTAGCATATACTAATAATGATCCCACGCATTTAATATATTTCCTCATCATTATAGCTCAGAGGTTGGCATACATTATCATAATTTAGAGGCACAGAAGTGCTTACATTGTGCCCATAGTGGCAGATCAGGTTCACAGTCAGGCTGAAACCATATGATTGAGAAGAAACTCTGATCAGGATCTTCCAAGAATGTGCCATTAAACAGCGACAAACTGGCTCCAGTGCAACCAAATACTGACATGCATAGTATTATAGTTTCCATTATGAAAATTTAATTCTGGAAGTTTCAGAGCTCTTTTATGACATCGCTTTTTTCTATTCCTTCTATTCTTCCTCTATGGCATCATGGATTCTGTCACTTCCATATATTCTGTATGACATCATTATACTGTCCTGAATAAGGTATTTTACATAAAAGAAGTTTACATATAGTCCATAAGACAAAAAATGACCCTGTTCAAAAGTATATGTACCCTTGATTCTTAATAGTGTGTGTCGTTACCTGGATGATCCACAACTGTTTTTTGTTTTGTTTTGTGATGGTTGCTCTTGAGTCCCTTGTTTGTCCTGAGCAGTTAAACTGCCCAATGTTTTCCCCAAATTTCCTTCATGTCCAAAAAATTCTTCAGTTTTCCAGCATCTTTTGCACATTTGAACCCTTTCTAGCAGTGACTGTATGATTTTGAGATCCATCTTTTCACAATGAGGACAATTGAGGGACACAAACACAACTATAAAAAATATATCAAATATGCAAAAGATGCTGGAAAACTGAAGATTTTGCAGGACCTGAAGGGTTTTTCTGAAGAACATTGGGCAGTTTAACTGCTCAGGACAAACAAGAGACTTTTCGTAATATGGACTTTATATCTCATAAAGTGACTTTATATCTTGCAATGGGACTTTTTATATCTCACTTTTACAACTTTATATCTCACAGTGTGACTTTAAGTCCTCTGTTTCTCCCGACCTCTGGTCCTAAATGCAACAAATGCCTAATCAAAGCCAATCTGACTTCTGAGCTGTAATGCTGCCTGAATCATGACCATACACTGTTTGTTCGTTGGCTAGAAGAGAACTGGCCCCCCGACTGAGCCTGGTTTCTCCCGAGGATTTTTTTCTCCCTTCTGTCACCTGATGGAGTTTTGGTTCCTTGCCGCTTTCGCCTTTGTTGCCTTTGGCTTGCTTAGTTGGGGACACTTAATCTTTAACAATATTATTGATATGACCTGACCTGAGCTGGACGATGACATCACTGTTTTCTCCAGTGCGGCTATATAAATGAACTAAATTAATAACTTTTTTACAACAGAAATTTACCATTACTGAACCTACATAAGCTGGACTATGACGCTATTTTCTTCTAGATCTTCTGTACAGCCGAAACAACCCATGTTGCATTATTTTCCTGTTATCACTGTAAACCTCCTTTAAACAATCTGTATTGTAAAAAGCGCTATAAATAAAGGTGACTTGACTTTAGACTTAAGCTAAAAAAGCACCTTAGTTGTAATTCTAAACAAATGATTGATAAAGTGCGTCTTAACCCAAGAGGTTTGGTGCAGTCGGCTGCTGATCTTTAGATTCTTAAAAAGGACCTTGGAGATAAACTACAACCTGTCTCTTGTTTGGCTCTCTCCTGCTGTGCCTTTTAGCCTTGTTTCAGTGGTGTTGTTTATGTCCATTGCCTCTGAGTGCCAAAAGGTATTTGGCCTGGCATTTCACTCTAACTGAATGAGGTGAACAAGTTTCTATGTTGGCTGCTGTTAGCTGAGGAGCCTTGTAGAACAATCTGACCCTGTGAACACTGACAAGAACACATTCCTGCCAACACACACCTAAAAATTCCCTCCGCTAATGGACTCACATTCACACACACACACTTATGGACAGATGAGTGTTTAAGCAGACTATATCCAGGCACTGACCGTGTGCATGTTAATAAGTAAATATGATAAATTTGTCGCCGTCTTAGCATTAGCGGCCAACACTAATGACAGTGGACACTAATTAAATGTAGACTAATGGAGCAGGACACCACAGACTAATGGGATTTCAACAGACGTGGCCAGACAACAGAGCGTGTGTGTGTGCGTGCGTGCGTGCGTGTGTGTGTGTGTGTGTGTGTGTTTCCAGATAGATAAAGTATGGTAAATAAGGTTTTTGAGGAGCAATGTGAGTCCATAATTAAAAATAAGCTAACATTACCAACGTCAGCAGAGGATAGGAGGGACACTCTCATTTTCTTTTATGAAAAAAAATATTATTTTAACTGTTCACTATATTGTACGGTATGTTTCTGATTCACTAAAAAGAATCGGCTCATAAGAGTCATTCGTTCAGGAGTTGGACTGTTCCGTGCTGTAAATTCAGTAACGGAAAATGGACGTATGAGAATCGTTAAAAGAATGTCAATTATTTGAATCATAAAAAAATAAAAAAATAAAAAACGGAATTGCTTTTATAGGCTATCTCACAATTCTACCTTTTTTCTTGCAATCACAAGTTGATATATATAAATCTCAGAATTGCAAGACATAAAGTCAGATTGCGATGAGTTAAACTCGGAAGCATGAAATATAAACTTGCAATTATGAGGAGAGAAAAAATCTGAATTGAGAGATTCTGTATTATACGGGACATGTTGCAGCCCTAGTTGCAATGCTGCATGAACTGAAATGAACTGAAGTAGCTCATGACTTTTATTAGCATAAGGCTTCAGTCATTGCACACACACACAAACACACACACACACTGATGACATAGTCTGATGTCACCTTCAATTCATACGGCCATAAGTGTCAGACGATATAGCTGCACACACATCTATATGGACGATACAGATACGCATTGAGATACTCTTGCCAGCTGAAATAATTGAAAAGCTTTCATCTGTTAGTAAAGCAATTTCCCTAATGTCTTCAGAGCCAGTGAAAGACGTGATGAATGTGACTGCTAATGGATCCCCTGTGAGGACAGAGAGATTAAGAAAGAAATGCAATGGAAAATACAAAGAAAATGGGATTGATTGTATGAAAGACGAAAAGATTGAGTGAAAAAATAAAGAGATGTCAACTTTAAGCATAGGTAATGTGTAAAACATCTTTCCTCTTCATTTACAATATTCATCGCTTACTATGTTCATTACACAAGCAACTTTGTAAACGGAATTGAATACTATTACTTGCATATTGTAATATACTATAATAAACTATAGAGTGATGACATATTTTTGTAGGCCAACCCAGAAGTTAGCATCACCCTGTCCTTTGGTTTTTCCATTTGCTTTTGGATTATTTGGATTGTAGTCTATAAACAAACGACATTGTGATCACATGACTTTAACGTCATGTTCGCCGTGCTGATGTTTAATGTCCCCGAACACCTCTGTAGCCCCAATTAACTATTAGAAATCGTTTTGTCAAGACAAGTTAAAGCTTTATAAAGTCTCAAGGAAGTTTTCCTGATGTATGTTATGTCATAGAATAAAACATGAAAATATCTTGAGCTTGTGTTCACCACAGATCTCATTTCAGGCATTTAACCAAAAATCCATTAAAAAAAAACATTGACTTCAGGACGGAAGTTATAAAAAAACTTGTTTTCAGGTTTTTTGCCTACAAAAATGTCACCCCTACAGCCCTATATACTGTATTCTAGGTTTCAAAAATTGTGTGTGACCAAGTCCAAACTGTTTTTATATGACAATTACTTTTCATGTTTGATATAGCAAATCATGTAGTTATTTTATATATATATTATATTTTTAATATACATTTTCAATTATGAAATGTCTTTTTGTGATTGAATAATAAATCAAAAAGAACATTTAAAAAAATGGACTCTTAATATAATATCTGGTGTATCACATTGGAAATGGAAGTGCATTACATTGTGGGATAGTATACCAGGTTTGCTCTGCATGCAGAAATCATGCACACTTTTCACAGTATACATTCTACATACTGCAAAAATAGTAATAGCACTATGATATTTAGCTACACTAAGTTATTTTGGCCCACCTAGCGGCAACATGTGTGTACTGCAGCACTAGTACAAAACAAAGCACTTGTTCATGAAACCGCAATCATTCTCATTAAAAACAGGTGTCAAGGCACATAGACTTTTACTTAATTCTGAAATCTCTACCTCTTTTTCTCTCTTCCAGGTGAAAGTAAAGGCAGAAGTGACAGTAGGGACAGAGCCCTCCGTAGCTCTTCTCCAAAATCACAGGATTGGGAAACGCCCACAGGACAATCAGCCACACCCACAGCCACGCCCAGTCGTCTTGGCCGCTCTTCCATCAGCCCGACCACCATGCTTGGGGGTGCGTCCTGTCCATGTGACAAATAATCAGATAAAAACAAATAAGGATGCCGATTTAACATACTCTCTTTTTTTTAGAAACAAAAGCCGGGTGTAAACTTGGCCGCTCCGCGTCCACGTCAGGAGTCCCGTCCCCTATGGGAACGCCCCAAAGACACGCCCCCGATGCCTCCGCCCACCAGTGCGGGACCCCGTTCCAGGTACAACCCCCTTATTCCTCAGAATGAGCGAGAGATCGCATGCGTGTGGAGTTCGGTTCCTGTCTCCGTGTCTGTCGATCTGCCCAGCAATACCTTCATGTCTTTGACCTCTGACCCCACGGCTATGCGTTTACCCTATTCTGTCCGCTGCTTCTGCTGCCGTGCATTGCGTTTGGCTCACGGCGTTCATCGTCTGTCTACGTTGTTTGTGTTCGGTCCAGATCAGGGCTGCCTTCCCATCGCGCTCTGAAGAGGCTCTCACATTTAATTCGTCCCTCTGTGAGCTTACGCCAAGAGACCCACAATCAGGGTTTTATATATCAGGCAGTTTTAGCACTCGAGAAAAGGTCTGAACCTGAATGAGAAGCTCTTCAGAGTGCCGGCGGGCAGCTCTACTCTCGGCCAGCGGCTTCCTCAAGCCGGTGTCGTCTCTATCACAATGTTTCAGATGCTGTGGTTGGCTTCCTCAGATGTACAGACATCAAACACACAAGCTGTTAATCCCATAAAATGGGCAAAAACTCGCTCTTAAAAGCAGGATCCCGAATCCAAAGCATAGACATCATCAGAAATTATTTACCAAATTGATTGAAATATTGATTGACAGCTTGATTGACAGTTTCCTCAAAATAGCTGTTTGATGTGTGTATACATGTATCTAGACATGGCATTTATATCAGTGTCACGTGTCATATGCTGTCTCCTGTTTGTCCGTGTGGCCAGGGTTTTAGAGCTACACTGTATTATGTACAAAAATCCTGTAATAATAACTTTGTTTTCCACGTCAACATCACTTTCACTGAGACTGGGGAGTCGGTTACACAACTCACTACACAGACTCACCAAAGCATGTGCTTTATATCACAACTGAAGAAAGCTACTGTGAACACACACACTGTTTTATAGGCATACAGTAATATACAATACACAACTATTACATATACATAATGTATAGCCATACAATTACACTCAGAATATTATAACAGAAAACACATAGTATGTCTGATATACTCTCACTCCC
Source organism: Phoxinus phoxinus (assembly GCF_949152265.1). NCBI lineage: Eukaryota > Metazoa > Chordata > Actinopteri > Cypriniformes > Leuciscidae > Phoxinus > Phoxinus phoxinus. Next base: position 21,483,297 of record NC_136879.1, on the reverse strand, counting down.
CAGTTGTGTGTTTGATTGTTAGTGACTGTAATTGAACTAACCCAAATAAATCTTAAAATCGAGGGATAAAACTAACCCCAACAAAGCAGAAATAGAAATAAAACCTTGTCAAAATTGTCTACTTTTCCGCGTCCACTGTACTTTCTGTGTCTATCTGCTACTTCCTTCCTCAAAAGCACAAATGTGTGTGTGTGTGCTGTATGTGTATAAGTGTGTATTGTAAGTGTGTGTGTGTGTCTGTGTGTGTGTGTGTACGTGTGTGTGCATGCCTGAAGTACATGCTCTGCTACAAAACCTAGTCAGCATTCCCTAATTTTATTATGGAAATTTTACTATGCTGTCTCCTAAAACTTTGCCCAACATTTAAGGCAGCATTGCATGAATACTTATTATAAATAACCTCAAATCTGTGATATTTTAGTATTATTTAAATACAAATGTAGTATTTATTAATATTTTGAATTAGCTCATATTTTTGCAGTATTTAGGTTTGAGATTTTTGTTATGTGCTTTTGCCATTTTTATTATTTAAAAAATATTTCTAAATAGCAGTAATTTATGTTAATTAAAGGGATAGTTCACCCAAAAAGTTGAATTCCTTTATTAATTGCTCGCCCTCGTGCCTTTCCAAACCCGTAAGACCTTCGTTCATCTTCGGAACACAAATGAAGATATTTTTAATGAAATCTGAGAGCTCTACTCTCCATAGACAGCTACGCAACTTTCCCACTTTAAAAACTTCACAGTTCATTTAGTCCAACATTTTCTGAAGAGACGCGATCGCTTTATATGACGACCAGATTGAATCTAGGCTTTTATTTACATATAAACATTTATCAACGCACACATCAGTTGTGGCAAACGGAAGCTCAAGCATGTTCGGCTGACGTGCGTCAACCAATGAGGTTCCTTCTTGCGTTTTGCAGCACGTTTGAGCTTCAGCAAGAACCAATGAGGTTCAAGCTGGTTTGATTGAGCTTCTGCTCATGTTTGCTGTTCAATATGTGAATAAAACCCTAAATTAAATCTGTTCATCATATACAAGCGATCGAGTCACTTCAGAAAATTGAGACTAAACCGCTCAATTCATATTCATTTTAGTTATAATTTTGTTTAAAGTTTACGAGCGCACATACATTTTTGGTTCATCAATACTAACTAAATAAAACAAAACAAGAATCGTCCATTTTGATTTCATGGTTCTAAACTTAAATTATTAGAGTATCACTTTGTTAGCTTAATAACATTGTATCAAACTAAAGTATAAGTGCTTCACATAAGGAGGGCCGCCTGTGTAGCTCACTAGGTATTGAAACAGAGCTATGGTTGCGCTCGTGAGATTTCGTGTTGCCTTTATAAGTGTTCATTGTTGTAATCTGGGTTTGTGGTGCATGTCATGGGCAGTTTAATATGTGTGTACACGATTAAGATGTTGTGGTCGGTCTGTGCGAGAGAATTAAACTGAACGGCAATACATTCTGACTGTTCTGACTTTAAATGAAAATGAATTATTGAACACTTCATTTATTATTAAAGAACGCTGTTAACGGCTTCACTCTCACAAAAAAAAAAAAAATGTATATGAGGGCTACAAAGTCAAAGCCAGCCCTGCATGCACCAACATTGTCTCACCCTTGCCACCCATTAGATGCCCCCGATGCCCTGGGCATGTGGGGACAGCACCATGATGGAGATGATTGAGAAGAAACGTCACCTGTGCAAGGAGATCAAATCCAGACAAAGACCTTCAGACAAAGCCCTGTGCAAGCAGGATAGCATGCCCATCCTGCCCAGCTGGAAGAAGACCAACGGGGGCAAAAAATACGGGCCCCCTCCGTACTCCACCCAAACCACTGTCTTCTGGGACACTGCTATATAAAGGGTGACCAGCAAACTACAGCCATGGAGATGCACAGACTGAGGGGGCGTGTCCAGATATTGATTGACAGCTAGCAGGAAGTAGGACCATGTGACATATACAGTGAAGGATCCTCAAATCTCCCTGGTTTCCTATCGCTGTTTATATTTGATATTTTTATATTGAAGATAACTGTCTTAATATTAAATATAATTAATATAATAGTGGTTTTATAAAGAGGAACTCTCTAAATGAGATCTTTAGAGTGAAAATAGTACACTTTAAAACCCACGAGATGATATTTGTCCTCTTCTAAATGGTATTTCTATTTATTTTCTATCCTTTTTTGGTTGGGGTGTTTCTATATTTGGCACTTATCTGTGTGTCTGGGGAAATAACCTGTATGGTGAAATATGTGCAGTAATTCCATTGAAAAAAACATCGTTGTTTTTGACGCCTATGCATTTGGTTTTACGGCATGGACGGTGCTTATGTTCATTGTCTGTTTTTCATATGGAGAGTTTATTTAATATATTTTTGGTGTCTGTACTTTAAATGTGGGATTGTGAGTTGTCAGGCAGTTGTTCTTATGGCTTCTGGGTTGGACTTGAAGGCGATCGGCTGGATTGCGAGATAGATGGGTTTGATTACCGTAGTTGGATTAGATTATGAGATGACTGAGTTATTATAAATATGGATCGGGCTGTTTTATAGGGCGGTTTGTCAGATATTGAGTGTGGTCAGATAAACTGTGAGGGCACTTTCTGTTTTGCGAGGTCAGCTGGCGTGTTTCAATGGTTAGCGCTGTAAACTCGCAAACACACACTAACACATGCTTATGGCCTAACATTTAGTGCTGTTCAACTCCTTTCTTGAATGTTCAATCTTAACAGCTACATGTCAGTCATGCTCATAATAAAAATTGTAGAGAAATTGGCGTGGGCGCTTTGAGCGTGATCAGGGATCGAATGATGCAAATCCGGTCCTCTACCTGGCATGTCAGATAATAAATCTCAAATAACAGACACCGTTCTTTTATGAAGCACTATGCAGACATACTGTCAGTTTACACACTCATATATCATTGTGACACGAGTCAAGGGCAGGCAAGAGGCAATATCGTACTGGAAAGGCTCAGAAAGAAAAGACCAGGCTGTCATTTCCTCCGATCAGATGCTGCGCATCCAGGCTTCACCCATAGCTTTACCACGCAATCAAAGAGCCATGCTTCAAGCACACTTGACTTTATGTGAACTAGTCGTCATAAGCACTTAAACACTAGGATGCCAAGCACGGTCTCGAAATGACAGGAGAGCAAATGCTTTTCTGTGCATGTTTAGTAATGATTCTGGAATCAGATCAGATCAAGAAACATATTAAATGCAAGTATACAAACAGACACATTGCTAATGCATTGTAAGCGCACAATACTTAAGGACATAAAAAACATCAGTAATACCCCACTTATGATTTTTTTAATCTTTAAGTGTCTTGATAAAGGCGGTTTGATTCTTAAACGTTTTGATCTTCAAGATAATCTTGACAAATGAACACAACTTTTATGAATTTTAGTTTAGTTTGAATGATGAATGATGTTCAATCATTCAAACTATCATTCAAACTAAACTAAAATTCATAAAAGTTGTGTTCATTTGTGAAGATTATCTTGAAGATCAAAACGTTGTATGAATCTAACTTTTAGTCACAGACCTTATTTTTAGCATTTATCCAAAAGTAAATGGAAAAATCCTATTGGCTTTCTGTCAAGGGAACCAGTGCGATGCTAACTTCCGGGTTGGCCTAAAAAATGTCCTCCCTACAGCACGCTATATTGTTATTTCCAAATGTTTGTAATTAACATGAGATGTGTTATTATTCAGAAAACTATTTCACTAAGTTGCTCCGCCATAATGCCATTTGATTTTGACCTGAAAGAGATAACCGACTATAGAGGAAGACTCGTAAACAGTTTACGCTAACACTGCCCCTTGTGGCAATGCTTAGAATAATGCATGTCTTCTATCATTATTAATTGTAACATATTTCAGAACACAATGTGAGAAATCAATCATTGCATTCATGTACTTGCATAGAGTATGTTTTGGGTCTTAAAGGGATAGTTCACCAAAAAATTAATCATCATTTACTTTTAAATTTTTACTTTTTACTTTTAAAACTTTTAAAATTAATCAACATTTACACTTTTGATCTTCACCCGCGCAGGTCATATAAACTGGTATGACTTGAAACACAAAAGAAGATATATATATATATATATAAGATGTTTATTAGAAATGTGTCTTTTCTGTGTGTGTTTGTGTTTTCAAACCATTAAAATCAATGGGGTCGGTGTTGTTTTGAACCCAATGACTTTCAATTTATGAATAAAAACAGCTGTTATTTAAATATCCAATTTTTTGTGTGTCACGGAAAGTAACACATAATGACTGACTATAATTTTGTAGGTGAACTATCCTTTTCACACATTAGAGCATTTAGAAGATTGAATAAGGATGGCTTCAAGAGAGGGACTGTGTCCTTTTAAGAGTTCATTTATCACTAAATGATGATGATAATGTGAAATAGCCAATGAGCAGTGATCAGGTGTTGGTGTCATTTAGCAATCGGCTGGTTTAGCTGTCAGTGACTTGAGGGACCAATGCAGATGTTTTTCTGCCAATTAAAAATGACAACACGAACTGTTTTACGCTCTACTGTACAGTGGTTGCCATTGAGACGGTTGTTTGCGCTGCTGTGGGCGGGACTGTGATGTCATGCTGAGGTGTGGTTAAGCCACACCCCTAAAGATGGGGCTGGCTCTCTAAAGCCCCTCCCCTCACTGCCATCCCCAACACACAATCACACATCTTAACCCGCTTATTTAACACACACTTGACATTCGACCAACACAGAGACACTGTAAATCATGTACGAATGCTCATAAAATACAGGCACTTTTCAAAAATTGTATCAGCACATGCTCACATACACATGTACAAAGCTGGCATCCAAGTATAAAGCATTGCCTTGGAGACCTGGGTTCACTGTGACTAAAAAAAAAAAACTTTAGGGAGGGGCTTAAAGGTCAGTAGAATTATGTCATAAAGGTTTACAAATGAAGGTAAATAACCCTACTAACGAACATAACTAACAAAGGTCACCACAACGAAAATACACAACGATAGGGGGGAAAGGTAAAAAGCCAAAAACAGAGGGGGTGCTCAGTTCTGCAGACCCCCAGATGCAGTAGCACATGTCGCCAGTAGATGGCAGTAACAGCCTAGTGTTCTTCACATGCACTGCATTCCAATTCGCATACTGTGTGCTGCAAATATGTCCTTTACTGGAGAAGGGAAAGTATATACTTCTGAGTGCACTGCATTAACATTAACACATTACAGTAACATTTATTACATAAAAAGCAGGCGTAATAGTATGTTAGTATGATGGTCAAGGTATTGTGGTCAATATTACCAGAAAAAATATTCATGGATGTACATTTTGAAAAAGTATATAATCCAATCATGCTTTCTATTTTTATAATTTACTATGATTTGGGACACAAATTATAATCTCGTATACTAGGATGCACAGTATACAAATTGGGATGCAGCCATACAAAGCAGAATTGCATCATGGTATTAGCCTATAGTGAGTCCTAACCATCTGTCTTTATAGTTTCTAAATGCTATAAAGATTAAAAGCCAAAATGGAAATGTTCAGGTTTCTGGGGGAATCTGAAATCATTTAGATCTTTGTATTGCGAGTTTTAGAACAGTAGGAGATCTCAGATATTCAGTCAACACAGTGAGTTCCTATGGAGTCACATTCATGGAACCTGAAATGAAGCCAGACATGTTCTAGAACACTTGTAATGCAAGTGGAGTTCTATAATGCATTCTGATTCCAATGCAAAATGTTTTAGAATACGGGTTTTCGTGGCATATTTGAGAGTTTGTTCTTTTACCACCTAAAATGAAAGAGCCAATTATTGTTCCTCCAGAGTCGTTTGCAGTAATTTTCCAGTGCACTTATATTTTACCCATACTAAGGGATCTTCTTATACGAAACGTTTAGTTTCCTAGATGTTGGAGAGGGGAAAAAAATCAGAAAATGAGTTAGTGTATACTTCATAACGATGATAAGATAACTTTTCAAATCAGAGGAGTTCAAATAGTGGTTGACACACAAACACTCTCATTCACACACAATCTGTTTCTGCAGTGTGTAAATATTAATCAGTGGACGCGTTTGTTGCACTATGGGAGTGTAACATAAGCACAGTGGTGTCCAAGTGTGTGTGTGTGTGTGTGTCTCTTTTGCACTCAGAGTGTTGCAGTCTTTACCTTTTCTAGTATTTTTATTTTAGAATGTCAAAAAAGAGTACAAACGAAAAGAGTATGCTTATTGTATCACTGTTTTTCTTTTTGAATTATTTACAGAGTATGACAGAAATAAATACGTATGTTTTTGCATATTGCTGTCGTATGTGTGGTCATTCTGGTTTCAAACTCTCTGACTTGTATGCTCACTAAGTCTGCATTTATTTGAGCAAGAATACAGTAAAAACAGTAATATTGTGAAATATTATTAGCATTTTAAATAACTTTAATACATTTTAAGTGTAATTTATTCCTGTGATGGCAAAGCTGGATTTTCAGCATCATTACTCCAGTCTTCAGTGTCACATGATCCTTCAGAAATAATTCTAATATGATGATTTGCTGCTTAAGAAACATTTATTATTATTATTATTATTATTATCATCGATGTTGAAAACAGTTGTGCTGCTTAATAATTTTGTGGATTATTTTATTAAATAACATTTATTTAAAATAGAAAATATTTGTAACAATTATAAATACATTTAGCCTACTGTAATTTTAGGTAAGTTTAATGTGTCTTTGCTGGATAAAAGTATCAAGAATGTGTAACTTCTCTAAAAAAAAAAAAAAATCATCCATACAGTAAATAATAACATCACACTCCCATGGAACCCTTAAAAAATTTATGTAAACCAAGACTTGATCTGCTCCACCCTTGAGTTCTTTTTGGGTTAAATCTATATTTAACTTCATGACATTCTAACACCGAAGCTTTGCAAATAAATAAAAACAATGAATATGTTACCATAGGAATTTAAGCAGCATATATCAAACATATTTCTTTATGAAGTAGGCTAGGATAGCTAATTAGCCTGCTAGCTTGCCATATAGCTAACAAGTAGCCTGATTAGCATCACATTAAACTATTTGCCTGATTAGCATTACATTCAATTATTTGCCTGATTGCTTAGCCCAACTTTATGTCAATAATCCATAAAATGTATTAGGCCCTATTATATAAATGGTTTAGGACTAAATTATAACTAATTTATATTTTATATAATTTATAGGCTGGCTATATCAGCTTTATCAGTTTTATCATTTGTTTTTTACACATGTTTGTCCACCACCAAACAATTAGGCTAATGCAGATTTTAGGGAATAGCCTAATCGATGTAATGTAGCTACACTATTTTGCTTTTAAACCATCAAAGTGCACGTGCATGTTTACTTCCATTTTAAATGCCTTTCGTAACTGATTTTTCTGTATAATCTGTAGAAAGCATTCCCGAAGGATAATTGTTTTGGGGCGTGACACTGCACGAATGGAACACAAGATGGCAGTGTACTTTATCAATCCGCATCGCTCTCAAACATTAGAGGATAGCCTATATCTCCACATTGCGCCATGTGAGTGAGCGTTGGGTTCGTGCGTGCAGTCCGTTGCTGTCAGATATGACCACCAGCATCCCAGGTGTAGGTTACATGGAAAATATCCTGTCAGCGATCACATACCAGCATGCACTTTAACAGCACACGTTTATTTCCCTCCATAGACCAAGTGTTTCCACTGTAAGTGCAGAAAGTGTGTGCGCTGTCCTATCGAATGCACGCAAGTGTGTGTGACGGCCGCTGCTACCCCAGGGCAAAAGCCTGTTATTTACTTTATAAGGGCATTCCTTCGCTTACACCTCCACCAGAGAACCTATTCATGCGTTCTTCCATATGTTACCTCTCTCTTTCATTCTCTCTTCCTTTTCTTTTGCTTCTGACCCCTTTTTATCTAACTCACAGCATGTCTGCCTCCATCCCTTTCTTCTATTATTCATCTCTCTTTCATTCATCACTTTCTCCATTTTTTTTACTTCAGTGTTCATACCCCCTTCTCAAGTCCCCAACAACAACCCCAAAAAAAGAAAGAAAAGTGAGTGAGTTTGGGGCAATGTGAGGCAAGGGACTGCCCCCCCTCAAAACTTCAGTTCTACCCCTGAACTCACTGACCCCCCCATACCCGCCCCACACACACACACACCCACCCGCAGGACTAATCCAGGCATTTATCAGCCCAAATAGAGGCAAAGATAATCATTCCACCCCCATGAGATCACCTCGCTACCACCCCTGTGAGTGTGTGTGGATGCATTTATGTGTTTGTCTTCCCCTCGAACCTCAGAGCGCCACACAAAGGACACAGGAAAAGACATGACATCTCCCTAAAACACAGGGCCTCCAAATGAGCCTCGGACTCCTGAAGCGGTCTCCAGAGTCCAGAGCGAGGCTAGAACAAAGACGAGAGCTCAATACAGCAGAGACACATGAAGATATATCTGTGCTGTGATGCCTGGATACAAAATAACATGCTTTTTTAATCTGACATAAAAATATGTAAACATCTGCATAGCAAATGTCAGATGCAATAAGTTCATATTTAGACTTTTCAGAGAAATACATGTGTTAGGCTATCACCTTTTCTACTCTGAAAAGTCTAATATAATATTATCTATTTAGTATATTATAATTATTATGAAGATTATTATTGTTATACTATTCACTTTCACTAATATCCACATTATTATTTTATATTAATAAAATAAAATATTTTTTTTTTGTTTGTGTTATTTTAAACAGTTTATATTTTTATATTGTCTATTTAACAAGTAATCTAAAATACAATTTGTTATTCATATAATTTATATTTATTGTTTTTTATCTTATATTTTTAATTTGATATATATATATATGTTTTTTATCATTTATATTAATTATAATTATATTAATTTTTCTCGATTGCTAAAACACATTTCTTGAAACTATGCCTCATATTCTCAAAACAGTAAACACAAATCCATAACGTCTCACCCAATTCCCCAAACATCCTATTTTCAGGTCAAAATGAAGCTCTACACTCAAAACCATTCACTCTTGCTGAAAAACCAAACTTTGTCCTCAGACTGGACACACAAGCCATCAAAATCACACACACTACAACATAGTCTTACACACTGGTGTAATAAATTCAAAACAACATTTCCAAAACTGGTAAGTTATGTTGCTTGTGGTTCCCCCCCTCACAAACCTTTTCACATTATGAACACAAAAGACACAACCAATGGATACATTGGCATATTTTTATTCATTCATGTACTCTTGTAAAAGTACTTTTTTTTTTTACTCTCTCTTCTAATTTTTTTTTATATATATTTACTTACGTAAGATATGTGTGTGACCATCATATGACAGTAATAGAGCACACACAAACCTTATTCAAATATGGAATTGTATTGGAATGGTAAAGAGTGTTGTACGTGACAGGAGGGCCTCCATTATAAAATATGATAAACAAGTCTAAGAATGTTCCACGTATGGTTGAAAAACCATCATTGGCCTAGAAAGAGAACAGTCTGGGAGTCAAGACTATAAAGGAGGAAGGATGCTCTCCCTTCACTGTCACACTCTGCAGACACTCTGTGTGACTGTACGACTGCTGGCGTTTTCTTGCTAGAAAATAAACCTCATCAAAGACAATGGGAAATGTTTGCCTCTTATTCAGTGATATAATTTTGTTTGCCAGCACACCTCCCTGAAGCTTCTGATGATGGAGGCGACGGTGAAGTGTCTCAAATTCTGCCTTATCATTGCCCAGCCTCCCTCATAGTCATACCATGGACAAGGACATGGTCAACTAAAGTGGCTTGAATTTCATCCGAGACTGCTTGTCTTGCCCTTCCCCTTACCTTTCCTCCTCTTCCTATCCCTCCTCGACTTCTTTCTTCATGTCTTTCTGGATCTATTGTTCCAAAACTCAATAAACTGATTCGGGCCCTTTTATCTATCCATTGAAGGATCTGATTGATGTGTGTTAAATTTTGACTCTTAGTGTTTTCACCTGGACAATTGTGTGCTAACTGAGCTAAAGCTGTGCTGACTTGAGTGAACAATACTGAATACTAGTGCTTTCTAAATGACCACATGGTGTAGTAGGCAATGAGAAATGAAGGGATTTGTGTTTATAGTTTAGTGAAATGGGTGTGCTTTTTGATAAATGACATTATGGTTTTGAAATTTTAGTTCAAAAGCCTGGTTATAGTGTTTAAGCAATCGAGAAAAACTGTAATACAAATCTCTCATTGTAAAAAATAAAAAGGCTTCATTTCAAAGTTAGTTTAGACTTTAAACATCCAATAAAACTGAGCTGGGACCAGTTGGTTAAAAGTTAATGCAAAAAAGTTTGGTTTGGAACTAAATTCATACATTTGAAGTGACTTAAGAGTCCTTAAATGTCTTAGTTTAATGCCATTGTAGTCAAAGAGAGAAAAAAACAGATATTAAAGTTTTTTATATAATATATATAATTTTTTCAATAATTTTTCATCACCAGTCCTTCGAAATATTCTCATTCATTTGGCATATTTGTTGACATAAAACTTTCATAAAACGACGGAGTTGCATTGTCACCTTTAAATTAATGATTGTACTTTTGTCTTATATTAAATAATACACAAAACACATTGCACATTTAAAAAATCCATAAAATATTTTATTGTACATATTATTGTGCTATTTTCCAACATTCATCTCCATGTTAAGTGATGCCCAGCACATTTCAATGTGAGATGTCTGGCATTTGTGCCTGAAAATGTTTTTATTTATACAATTATTTAATAATATATTGTTTTTATTCATATATATTTTAAATTAATATCCCCATTTTTTTAACTTCCACATTTTACAAAAAAAAAAAATTCTATATGAATTTATTTATTATTTATTAGATTAATTTTATATTTATTATAATGATTTATACTAACTCTAATCATTAAAACGTAATTTCAGCTTGCTTAAGTAAATTTAGACTAAACTAAATCCATTCAAAATGACCTTGGGACCATTTGGTTCAAAAAGTGCAAAAATGTCTCAGAAAAGGGAGTTAGTTCTGAGCAGATCATCAAGTGTCTTAAGTGTCCAAACACTTTTTAACCCACTGCAGCTCATAATGAGCCTCTATAAAACACATTCACTTTAGACAAAAGTCTTTGAGCATGTGTGCACGAGTAAAACGACAGAGAGAAACACTAAAGATTTTACTTCCACACAAACAAGTCTTTCTCTCGCTCATAAACAGAGACAATTCAAAACAAAAACACTCAGTGTTGCCAGCCAGAGGACTCAGCCTTTTGTGAGCCCTCTCTGTCATCTGCAGAGCTCCCTGCCTCGACATCACATTTTAGTAGACAAAGCTGGCCCCCCCATGCACACCACACACACACACACACACACACACACACACACACACACACACACACACACACACACACACACACACACACACACACACACACACAGCTGAATGGTCTGCCTGCGCTTTGATCTGTTAGGCTGTCAGTGCCACTTGTCCAGGGTTATGGGTGGAAGTAATGACCACAGAGAGTTCACTCCAGGAAGGGCACCCCTCCGCCCCGTCCACACACACTCACATCAGTGGGGTCATACGGGACAATGGGGTCAGCCCTACCACATCCACACGCACATGCACGCACACACCGACTTCCAAAACATGAAACTGACTCCCTATAAAAGACGCTGTGGGCCGTGATGAGGAAACTCGTCAAATACTTCCAGATCCCACACTTAGCCTCGCTCTCACACACACACACACACACACACACACACACACACACACACACACACACACACACACACACACACACACACACACACACACACACACACACACACACACACACAATGAATAAAAAACACTATTATACTAATATTGACCAAACATAAAAACACAAATATTATTTTAAAAGCACAAAAAATTTGCCGATATACGTAAAAAAAAATATTGATCAATATGATATTTTAATAACACTAATATTGACTAATACCAATCATTTTAAAAGTACTAATATAGACAAATTCCATGAATAAAAAACAATAATATTAATTTATACAATGATTAAAATATAAAACACACAGTAATATTAATATAAAAAAACACAAATAATGATCACTATATGACAATTTAAAAACACTAATATTGACCCATAATTTAAAAAAGGACTAATACATTACAGTAATAAAAAAAAACACTAACGTTGAACAAAACTGGAAAAAAAACACTAACATGATAAAACTAATAATATAAAACACAAATATTGACCAATACCAATTTTTAACAGACCAATGCATAAAAAACACAAATATTGACCATGATCATCAAAAAACACTAATTTTGACTAATATGAATACTTTTAAAAAACACTAATGTTGACAAATACATAAACAAAACTCCTCTATTGAACAGAACTGAAAAAAGACTAATATTGATCAAAAATAAAAAATAACAGTTGCCAATAAAAAGACGAATAGTGTTATGGTTATCAGTATTTTATGTTTATTGTTTCTGTGACTTTTAATAGCAGTAGAGTTTCACTTTCTCTAAAGCAGGAGACTTCAGCAATTCTACATTTAATCTAATCGCTGTCACAGAAAGTGAGATATCAAGCATTTCCTTTCTCGAGGACTTTCTCTACACTTTCTGATGTTCAACATGCAGTAATTCTGAGCGTTCCTCTCCATAAACGTCTTCATGCATTTGTCCTCAAAAGCCCTGTGATTCATGTGCTGAATTACAGATATTAGAAAACACAGACACACCTTCACAGACACACATAAATGATGTGTTGTAGGACTTTCTGTGACGGTCACCCATACACACACCCGTTGGATGCTCCGAAGCGGTGTGCGTTATGTAAGAGAGTGTGTGTGTGTATGTAGGTCAGTTGTAGCCCGTCTCCACGCGGCGTCAGACTGTGTAATGAGTCCTGCTGTTCTGTCTGTACTGGGCATTACATCATCCCAAGCTAAGCGGCCACACACAAACACACTAGCTCATGTCTGCTGTGTGTTCATACGTCCAGTAAACAGGACGACACTTGTTGTTTTACCACTGAAAGAGGGACGCTTGCTCGCTGCATTACACTGTGACACACATCGGAACGCAGCCGTGATTGGGTTTTTATTAGTGAGAATCCATAAATGAAATTGTTTTTGTGAGTTTGTGCATGCATAATGCATATGTATGTATGTGTGACTACTTTGATGCACAACACATCAAAATTAATGTCAGATTTAGGGTCAGGGTTCAAAGGTCATAGGTGATGGGGCACGGCAGGTCTTTGATTGCTGTTTCTATTTGAAGCACCATGTGAAAACGCAGAGGAAACACACACACACACACACATTTGCGCTGCTGTGTGAGTGTTTCAAAGGCAAATTTCACATAATTTTTGGGAAGTTGTGGAAACGCGATCATGGATTTTTTCTTTTGCTATTGGAGTAAATGGAGACACAAAATGGTATTTGCTGTCATCTCCCGTTTTCCACTATAGAAGTTTAACCAACTATGACGACTTCCCGGAAATGTGAAAAAGGGCCATTTGTGGAACCAACGCAAAATCTGAGCGGCTGGTCACTGCAGACTCATGGGTGGAGCGTGAAGTCCAGTGAACTCTCTGGATGTAATATGGTGTAATGAGTGGAGCCAGAAGGTCCAACCACATCCTAACCCTACCCATAACTCTATCCCTCCACCCATTAGATCCAGAGAGGTGGAGCTCAACCCATGATGTCCATGAGCTGGACGTCTGCAGTGAGCAACACTTGGTCACAATCTCGATGGCTGCGTTCCAGTCCACTTTTAGACACGCACTTGCAAACTTCCCTAAGCACTTAGGGCGGAATCCCTGCCACCATTTTGAAGTGCGTTCCACTTCGCAAAGTGGTCGAGGGAAGTTTATATGGACAGACCCTCGTTCCCTCGATTTTGACCGAGGGAGCGAGTCTACTTCATATGTACACTTCAGACAGCTCCACAATGCAACACGATTGTGACGTCACCGCAGATCTCGTCTTATCACCACCACAACAAACAACTCTATGATATATTAATTATTTTTTTTTTAAATTGAAAACAGCCCAAACACACCTATATACATTTGGATGCTGCATTAAACAAATTCTGAAAGGGAAAAGAAATGTAAATAATAAATCAACTTCATAGCTGATTCCAAGTGATCAAGGGGTTAGGACGTTCCAATTCAGTCCATTGCAGTTTCCGCCAGTAGTGGCACTCGTGCAACGTAGGCAATGACGTATATCCGAGTGAACGACACGGAGGGAAGTTAGGAAGTGAAGAGCATGACAATTTTGGACTGGAACGCAGCCACTGATTGACTCTAAACAGGTTTCCCAAACACTCATCCCCAAACCTGCCATTGGTTAACCATTGGTCTCATTTTCAGACCATGTGAATGCATGTACTTTCATCTAAAATTTGCAATTAGCCTATTGTAATTTTAGCCTATTGTAAAAAATATATAGGCCTAAATATTGTAGCTAAAATTATATAGGCTACTGTATACAACAGTTTGTTCTGGTTCTTGATTCTGCTTGGCTGAGAGGCTTTTCCAGCCATGATATTCTACCAGTATCACCACAGGAACCGTCTCACTGTTAATATTACTGCGCTTGACATTTCTCACAGCACAGCTATTATCATGTGTCTCGGAATGTATAGTTTTAAGAGTTGTAATTTTTTTTAGGTGAGACCATGAGAATGTAGTCATTTAGACCTCAAATATGCGACTTATAGGCTAGCTAGTTATAGTTCAGGCATGAAACTTTAACCAAGGGCCGAATGGTACTTTCAATGCTGTGGCACCAGCCAATCAGAATTAAGTCTACTTCAAAATCCACGTAACCATATCATAGCCTACCTGCGCCTGTTCTTTCCCAGCGCCACCTGTTGAGATCTGCTACGGGGTTCTACCACCATTTATTGCATCAGCCTTTCCTTTGTTTGTTGTTTTTTTACTAAGCTGAGCAAATTATTGTATTTTTTTAAGCCGTTTATCACTCATGTAGGCTACCGACGGCCGACAACAGCTTTAACACGAAGTTTTTTTTGCCGCGCATGCTCAGTGTGCGCGAGAGCTGAGCTGAGGTGAGGTTACGCGGAAAGCCCTCCGTGCTCGTGCGTGTTTAATGCAAAGTAACTACTAGCTGTGGTACTCGCTCTCTCATTTAAATGAATACGGATTCATTATTAGAATGAAGGTAAGAAAATATCTACGTTTATGTCCGTGCGTAGCCTGGTAATATCAAACTCTGCTACTTCGAAATGAAATTGAGCGGAAGTATGAAGTCTGACGTAGTCAGGCTAGTCCGTGCCCACCTGTCACATGAAAACGTTTTCTGCACACATAAATCCGCCTTAATACGAATTAACTTCCACATATACAAACATAACAAATATACATACATTTTATAGGCTACGCATAGGCTAAATTGGCCTAAATCTCAATACATCCATCTTTATTGCTTTCGCAGACTTAGATGCTCTAATAATAGGCCTTGCCTATTAAAAAATCAGTATAAAAGAAACAAAATATAAATCAATATTAAATTAATAAAACTAAAAATTTACTTTTTCTATTGAAAGATTTTGCATGCAGATTTTTTTAAGTAGCCTAGGCTAGCTAAGTTTCACATAGGCCCATGGAATTATAAGTAAAATCTACTCAACTGGGCCTAAGTTAAGTACAATTTACAAAGAAATTAAGTAACTGTATCTTGGCCAGTTAAAGATTGTTGAGTAGGCTAATTTCTACTTAGTTGTTTACTTTGCAAATTAAATAGCATTTTCAAACAGAATGCTGCATCCTTTACATTGAAGTTTCAAGTAAATGTTACTCAATCAATATAACAGTGAATCAAGCCATGCTTTTAAAGTGCATGCTTTACTTAACACATCTAAGCAAATAATACAGTAGATATTGAGCAGACAACATTTATACATAATAGAAGTAATGTGGTATCACCTAAAAACACAGATACCTCAATACTTGGTTCAATAACTAGCAATCGATGAATCATTTTTGAGTATGAATGTCATTTTGAGTAAAAAATGAGCTCCAGATGTCACAAAACAACAAGTTACTAAACCTAGCAACAAAATAAATGATGAAAAAGCTGGAAAACAGTGAAAAATGCACCCTTATTAATTATTCATGCATGCCCCACTCACTGCATGATGGGAACACCAATATCAGAAAGTATAGGTTTCACTTAATTTTATAATGTTGATATTTACACTTTAATTTCTACAAGCTTGAATTGAGTACTTGTATAGAATTGACTTTGTTTTGTTTTCATTCTTGCCTGAACTAACTTAGGTAGAAATTACATCTGTTTTTTTCTGTAGTATTTACTTCATCACCACAGAATCATTTCGATCATTTATAGGATGGTTGAAATAACACAAGATTTAAAAAATGATTCAATGTTTTGAAATGTAGCCTATTCCACAGAAAGCTGAGATAAAGTGCACAAACACTTGTGTGGGCCTACTAATAAGTCATGAAGACAAAGTATTTATTAACAGTATTTATGGTTGTGTATAAAGACAGTAAAATTGTGTTTCTAGCCATTTGCTGATCGTATCCCTCCATGTGTCGTAGTCCTGAGCATATTAGCCCACTTTTTGAATGCTAACCGTGTAATAGTGTGTGTTTGTTTTTGAGTGGATGAGTGAGCGTGTGTGTGTGTGTGTGTACGTGCCGGAGGAAATGTCTCCACCAGGAATGTGTTAAAGGGTTAAAGAGCCGGACTGTGTTGTTGGCATTGAGGTTGTCGTGGAAACAGGAGAGGAATGTTGAGACCTGCTGTCCCTGGTGGGGCCGCACTCAGAGCAGCCGTGTGTGTGTGTGTGTGTGTGTGTGTGTGTGTGTTACTGAAGTGCACAGGCCAGGGGTAACACATGCCTGGCGGTCGTCCTGGAAATCGTCCCACCATCCTGAAGGACTTAAACATACACATTGATATTGCATTCACAGATATACATTTACAGTTCAAGAAATAAAGTATATTTAGTATTTCCTTTTAAAGTGCTTTTCAATATAACTTTCTTGAAATGAATAAACAGAGATTACTTCCCCCCCAAAGTTAAAACATCTGCAGAACTGTACAGAACCCATTACTAAGACCGTTTGCTGTATGTTCTCCTGCACTTATACGCATTTGTTTATGAAATATTTTGGCCAATTTGGGTTTCATCTTTTCAGCTTTAGTTCCATACAATATCACTGATTTCCCCCACAATCAGCACAGAAAAATATGAGCAGATTAACTTGTCAAATGGAT
Organism: Phoxinus phoxinus; assembly: GCF_949152265.1. Classification (NCBI taxonomy): domain Eukaryota; kingdom Metazoa; phylum Chordata; class Actinopteri; order Cypriniformes; family Leuciscidae; genus Phoxinus; species Phoxinus phoxinus. Next base: position 21,465,909 of record NC_136879.1, on the reverse strand, counting down.
TTCCCAAACTTCAAATGAAATGTCAGATGAAAGTCCAAAAACAAATCCAAACCAAGCAAACTTAAGACGGGGAATTATTAAAACCAAACCAAAGATAGTTCAGATGAAGTTGTGCGCTTTGCTGTTTGTGTTTGTTTTGGAGAAAGTGTGTGGAAATGCGCGGAGGCTGATCAAATATGAAAACAAATTTCGTGACTTTTTCTAAACCAGGAAATCATTTGTTATGAGACATCATTAAAATGTAATCTTTAATCTCTCCCCCCCCCCCCCCCCCCCCCTGCAAAGGCAATTTCATATCCCAACCATTTCTTTTTTTAAATTCAGTCTTAATAAAGTATGCGATAAAATATGCAATAATTTATATTCCCATTATGATTTTCACATTTAGAATAATGATACAGAACTATACACTATAAAATATGATTTTTCGAAGCTGTACATAGAAGGATTTTGGTGTAGGCTTTACAAGAAAATACTTTTTTTTAGTTATTTTACTCAATTGTAAGTTTTTTTTTAAATATTGGTGAAATTTACTAAGAATTTCTGAGTGAAAATATAGTTTCAAAGTAAATCCTAAAATGTATTCAGCGTTTTCTGAAAATGGCGCTCAAAAACATAGCTAAATACATGGACAAAGTTAAAGGGGGGGTACAATGGTGTTTCATATATTCAGAGTTGTTTACAGTGTTAAAGAGATGGATTCTCATGCTAATAATGGCCAAAGTTTGAAAAGTTATTTTGAACGAATAACAGAGAATTTCTGTGCTGAAAATCATACTTCCGGGTTGCAACACGTTTCGGCTGGTTTTTTTCTATCGTAGATCTAATGACGTAGACCAGAGTGGAACTCCTTATATGAGCATTGCTCTCGGAAAAGCGCGTTCACGCACACGTCGACCAGAGGAGAGAAAGACCGCGCTCATCGACGCGCTACTACCAGAAATCATCATCAGCAGCGCTAAATAGGAATGGTTGATGTCGAGAATGTCTCCAAAAAAGTGTGTTTTGGGATGTGAGGGAAAGTTTACCTTGTTCAGCTTCCCAAAGAACCCAGTGTTACTGCTGGCTCAAGCTGCTCCCGCTTGACTCTATAGCTCCGCCCACGCCCAGAATCAAGGACCTCGGCTTTTTCCGGATAGAATCGGAAAGCTGTATTTTTATTTTATAAATATGATGAAACTAAAGAATTTTTGGAGATATGAAGGACGCACTATTACTCTATAGGTACTCAAGATTAACATGAGATTGACTGAAACCTGGTATTTTACCCCCCCTTTAATGAAATGAAAGGAAAGAATACTCCTAATATTTACAAATGATTATAAACCGTTCACCATTTTAAAGGCGAGCACATTTCACAGGCAACATTGTTTGTACTGGCTCCTCCTTTCCCTGAGGGCGCCATTAAATGTGTCCCTGTTCTTTCTTGTTCTCATGACACCTTTTCACCTGTTAAGAGCTAAAGAGATTGAATTGAGAATTGCTACAGAGATGCACTGCTTCTCTTTTTCGAGGTCTAATAGCCTAATGTAATACGCATGATTATTGCTGAAGTCCTAAAGAACAATTTTTTGTTTTGTTTTGTGGCTTTTAGACCTGTTAGATTAGAGGTCGTCTATATGTTTGTGTACATCTGAATGTTGTCAAAACAAATGTAAAGCACACATTTGCGGTCTTGTCTTCCAGGAAAAATGGAAAATATTTCAATCTTTCCAATAAAACCCTCTCTAGAACGCCCTCCCCCTTATACCAACAAGCATTTGCCAGGACAAATTACATTTTAAAATAATTGGCTTTTTTTTTCTTTTCTTTTTTCTGATATATCCCACCGCAACTTCCCTTTTTAATAGGAAAAACATGAACAGCACTGGAAAGAAAATGAAATAATGCTCGTATCCTCACCAAGGCTGCAATTTAAATAAATGTTTTGTATTGTAATATTTTTATAATCATCATTACTCCAGTCTTCAGTGTCACATGATCCTTCAGAAATCATTCTGATATGATTATTTGTGTTCGAGAAACATTTATGATTATCAATGTTGAAAACAGTTGTGCTGGGTAATATTTTTGTGTAAACAATGATAGTTTTTTTTTTAGGATTCCTTGATGAAGAGAAAGTTCAAAAGAACAGCATACATTTGAAATATAATTTTTTTAACATTATAAATGTCTTTATTGATCCATTTAATGTGAATAAAAAGTTTAATACAAGTATTAACAAGAAATAATCTTACTGACCCCAAACTTTTGAATGGTAGTGTAGCTTTATATTATAAAACTAATCAAAACATTTTTTCCCGTGCTACAATTCACATATAGGCCTACCGATTTATCTCATGAAACCAAACCTATCCGGCGTATAAAACTATATCTTGCTGAAGTGTTTTGCGAGTGTGTGATATATAAATGCAAAGCTTCTGCTCGCCTTGCTTACTCATCAGTGACTCAAATTACCCTCATGGCGTTTGACCGCGGCGTCAATCAAACAGTCCCACGCGCTTATACTGAGATTCCCGTCTCTTTCACTGTCACACGCACATATTGAGGTGTGGAATGTAGCTTGTGATCTGATCAAAGACTTTACACTCTCCCTCAACAACACACACTACAGTGCTGTGTATGTGTTTGCTCAAATGAGTGTCTGTACTTTCTAACATCGTGACCTAGAGAACGCAAAGGTCAGTAGAGCACACCACACCTCACACAACATGTTTATCAGAGTGCTCGTGTATATATTCGTTCATGACATGTCAAAGGCAGTGTAACATATTCCAAATGTCACAGCGTGTATATGTTTATCCGTGAAGGCTCAGACTTAATGTTAAAGTAATATTTAGCTAACGATATACGGGAACTGTAGTGCCAAGAATAACAGCATTCTGCAAACACTCATATATACGTATACTGTGATTTCACTCTCACGCCTAGCTTAGTTTGCCTTCTGTTAAAGCGTCTTGATGACATCACTAGGGCAAAGGTCAATGACTTATAATGCGGCTCTTTTTGTCATAGCGAGGAAGGCGGCAACATGTTTCCCTGGTGGTTCTGTAACAATTACTGGTGGCGACTTATGCTTGTGTATTATAATATTTACACAGCTAGCTTATGATTCAATCCAACGTCATTATCCCTCTTACATAACTGACAAATGCATCAAACACAAACAGTTGAGAACATACAGATTGTGTTTTTAGCTCTAATGTTGTAGACTAATGTTGTTAATCTCTCTCTCTCCCTCGATTTCTGTAAGCTATTGTTTTTATTGTGTCTTGGGACTCACAATGTCTTAAAGAGTTACAGCAGCTTCTGTCTGTGACAGTCACCCATCTTTCTGTCTCGGACAATTTCTCTTTGTTATTGGTAACCATAGTTTCTACATCTACACTGTAGAGAGAAAAAAAAAAGAAGTTGAGGAAACTCAAAAACTTCAGTTGCAGGACTTTTTTAAACCTTGAAAAACAAAGGTTGTATTAACTAAAAGGGGTCATGACTTGTTCTCTGAGGTCCACCTATAATGTTATCAAGATTTTTACATAAAAAACATCCTAATTTAGGAGTGATAAGCTATTTTCTACCCTGTTTTTTGACCCTGTCTTTCGATCACTAAGTGTTGATGGCCGTGCCGCATTCAAGACCTGGAAGTTTTAAACAGTTTTGCTTATTAAAATGATTGTTGACGCATTTGGAATTGTTTTGAAAACTTTTGATTTTGAAAATATATCTCTTTACATAGTTAAAACATTTGCCAACAATGTGAAACATTTATGTGTATTACATATGCTTTATAAGTCTTGGTTGTAAAGTATAAGTACTTGGTGTTATCACAGGATATTAACAAAGGATGACTTGCATGTTTCATAAAGGGAATTATGAATGAATGTACCATTGATTGTTGTCACACTGTCATTCTTATAGGCTATTCAGTTCATCCTATTCTATGCATGCATTTTGGCACATGATAAAAACTTATTGGCTCATTTTGGAACATTTAAATGATGTTTTATGTAACAAAGTTCGGGAGGAGCAGGTTCAGATAATTAACCCAATTAGCACAAGTGGAGATCAATCAGTAATCAACTCAATGACAAGGTATAAATACACAGCAGACCTACCTCTGTTCATTGACAGTTTATCAGCATCCCTCCTCCACCCCATCTGCTCACTTCTAGTTCCATACTCTTACCACAACCGGGGGGAGAACTCTGGGTCGGGCCGAACTCCGAGCTCGGAGCCCTCCCCCCGGACAGCACGCTAAATACGCATAACCTTTATTGTATTCATTTTATGTAGATGTGAACTCGTGAATTGATTTATTGAAAAATTCTATTTCTTCCAAAAATTCCGTATCATGGGCCCTATCATACACCCGGCGCAATGTGGTGCCAGGCGCGACGCAAGTGTTTTTTGCTAGTTTCAGAGCGACGGGGTTATCATTTTCACGTCCTGCACCATGTTGTTTAAATAGTAAATGCATTTGTGCGCCCACGTGTGTTCAGGCGCATTGTTGGACCGTTGCTATTTTGAGGCAACTGACGCGATATTTGTTTTATTTAAAGAGTGCGCTAGTAATGTGCGCCTATAGGCGGGTGCACAGTGCACACTTGTCCCGTAGATGTTCTGCTTACGCACTTTAACCTCACGCACGAGCAGTTCAGTTTTTCTGAACAAAGAATTTTTTGTGAATTGGAATGCGTGCAAAGGATTGTGGGTGATTTAAGGACACAAGGGAAACACCTGATGCATCCTTCAAAATGAACTGAATGAAGGACACGAAACGAAGGCTGCCTTCCAAGGATCCTTCAAACTCAGATGGCCTTCAGCGGCACTTGATGACGTGCAGCCGAGATATGCAGCCTTGCCAGGACGCAGCATTCCGTTTGAAAAGCACAGATACTGTTTTTTACCTACTATATAGTTTGGAAGTATCCTCTTCGGATGCAGGGACTGATTATAATGAGTTCTATTGGCTTTAGATGTGTTGCATTGCGCCGCTCGTGTCTGATGTGGACAGGCCATGTGTTACGAAAAGATCTCTTGCCTAATGCATTTCACACTCCTTATACCGTCACATCTTATTCTTGACTGAGTATGGTACAGTAATGGAGCCGTTTCCATCGAGGACTTCTCTGGCATTTCTACTGCAGCACAAACACATTCACATAGATGATTTATTGTACGCATGACCCAAATTGACTCGGCACCCTGTGTGCCCGGTAAATCTCAATTAGCTCCCAACCGCTGAGGAATCCTTTGACATTACTGAGCTCAGAGAGGAAGACCTGTGAGGATGGAAGGGCCTCGGGTATTAGCAGACAGTAAAACTGGTCTTTCAATGACCCTGAACCAACTCAGAGACGAACACATAACAGCCTTATCAGAAAAGACTTGCTATAAATTTTAAATGTGTTGGTGACAGTGACTTCTTAGTTATGCGAGAAAACAAAGATCATGTATCATCACTCTGTACAGTATTTCTACAGAATCTAGTATGCATATTGTGCTCACATGAACATTTTCTGTATATGCACAGAACATATTTCTTTGTGATGAATGAACCGGAAGTAATATCATTCATTTTTGTTGGACTACCATGAGATAATTTTTTTTTTCAAAATGACAAAAATCAAGATGATAACTGGGTGCACGTCATGAGGCAACTATTTTGCATATTAGTGTTTGGAATGTTTATTGTTGCATAAAACAGACTAGATTTGTTGAAATATAATGTTTCCCACTCGTAATTGCAAGGTTTTAGTGGCGTTCAAGTGATTTGTGGTCTTTCCCCATCTTGTTCCCGTGTCTCCTTGAACTGTTCTGTTAAAATAAGGTGAAAAAGCCCAAAATATTTCTTAAAATCTAAAATATGATTAGTTTATCATTGCATAAAACACTGTTTCACATAGAATAGCACACAGTTTATGTGCAGTATAATAATACTTAATTATATCAAAACGTGTACCCAATTTTCATCCCTCGTGATAAAAGAAATGAGCTAATAATGTGTCATACGGCTGGGGTTTGAGGTCAGATGAGTCTTTAGGTTCAAACAGGTTATCTTGGATTAAGCCGGATCATTTTGTTTCTCTGGCCCTTTAGGTGAAAGAACATCCCGTCTCTACCAAATAAGTCGTCTCAAACCTTGTCCTCAGTGCGATACATATCACCTTTTCAGACTACGCTCTAATCCTGTGTTTACGACATGAACTGAATGCTCGCATTTTACATGCATATCCCTAACCTAATCTGAGTCACACACGCTGAAACTGAATTACCCCCGAAACGTCCCGTGTCCTGCTTCAGATGAGCGCCGCATGACCGCAGCAGTATTTAGACTGTTTGTACCCAAAACGCGCCTGATTAGGATTCAAGCGAGCTATATTTAGAGACAAACACACAGAAAAGGGAGTCTGAGTCAAAGATCACGTTCGGGTTGAGGGAAAACAACACTGAGAGAAAGGAACTTCGCAACCCCCCTCTTCCAAAACCACATCTAACATCCATTCACAGAAAAGCGGCCAGAGAAATTATTGGCGTGTGCGCAGCTGTTTCAACTGTATGTATCAAAAAGATTTAAAACGCTTGACAGCGCGGCTCGGCTTCCAACCAAAATTGTTTTTGTTCCCGCTATTGAAGTGTGCTTTAAAACTAGCGGAGGCCTGCCCTTTAAATACATCTGATTATTCCCGAAGTTTCATGTGGCTACAAACCGATCGCTCCAAACGTTTAGATTTTTTTTAAAGCTAGCTAGGAAGCTATCTGTCAGCGCAAAGATTGTGCCTACAGTCACCGCTAACTCAAAGCTTAATGACTGTTTATCAGTGGTTTCGGCCTTACTGTTAATGAAAGGGTGGCCTACCACCTCAAGAGCCTTGTCATCTCCTCTTGGCCTCTGATAAAAGCACACGACTCGCCAGGCTTTGATAATTTTTACCCTAAAAAAGCTAAAACGTAGGATTTGGCAGTCAAAGAAGCTGCACAACAGACTTCGTCAGACCTCTTGTTGTGCCTTCGGGCTTGAAAGGCGTTTTAAGAGGCCAGATACTTGGCTGAATTAATGGTGCGTTCGGTGAGGTGACCCACCGACTTACTGGAACTTCCCCCCCCTCCCTTCACATTTAATTACCAATTATCACATCGGAAGTTCCTTGGAACGTCGGTTCAGCCGTTTGCGACGTACGATTATGGTAATCGTGACCCTGAAACGGTCATTTGGTCGCAGACAGGCGCAAGCATGCATGCATACGAACAGCTCTTTTGCCATTTTCCCCTCCGTCTGAGTTCAGCTCTACCCTTCTTAGAGTCAGATAAGGACACATCTGCTGAGTATTATCCCCCAGACTGCCGTGGGGCCCCTTTATACATCAAGCCCTCACATACTGCACACGCACATACATGAACACATACACACACACACACACACACCCCCTCGTGGTTTTCTTCCACACTTCTACTCTGTTTTCTCTGTTCCCTTTCTGTTTCCAATGCATCGCTCTACCTCAGTTTGTTATTCTCTCTTTTTAATCAAATTCAAACCCTATTTTTCTTTTTATTAGCTGCTTTTTCCCTCCTCTTTATTTACTTTTATTCTTCATTCATGTCTTCTTCATCCAGACCCAGAGGCCCAGGATAGACCTGGCCCACCCAAACATGAGTTTGACTCATCCAATGGCAATCTCCTCTTTCTCTGGTACTCAGTACTAGAATCTGAGGCCTTCTCCACACTAATAGGTTTTTGTTTGAAAACGCATCTTTTTCTCTCCGTTTTGGCCTTTCGTCCACACTAAGACAGCGTTTTTATCAATTAAAACGAAGCTTTTTGAAAATGCTCTCCAAAGTGGATCAATTTGAGAACGCCATTTGCGCGTTGTAGTGTGGACTGTAAAAACGGATGTATTAAAGGGGTAGTTGATTATGATTTCACTTTTCTAACTGTAGTTAGTGTGAAATGTTGCCGTTTGAGCATACAACAACATCTGTAAAGTTACAACGCTCAAAGTTCAAAGCAAAGGGAGCGATTTGCATTTAAAGAAATCGTTTTTTACAAACGGCTGGTAGGGACTACACGACATTTCTCCAGGGTTAATGACATCACTAACCCTAGAATTTACATAAACCCCAGGAACGCGATTTATAGATGATCAGAATATGCTAATCAATGACTAGAAGATAACTACACATAAGCTACATAAATGTATCAACTAACCATTCAGAAATGTCCTGTTGCTTCTACATGTTGTCACTTCATCTTGAGTCTCTCCATTATTGTCTGACTCCGGTTTGAATTTTTTTTTGCTCACCCTCAAAAAGCGACAATTTTGACATGCTATATAAAAATATCTGTGGGGTATATTTTATGTTACTTTGCATCTGTATCATCTCAGTGAGATTTTGTGAGGTTTTACGCATGCGCAGTAAGGTGAATTGAGCGTTTCCCGACGTTTCAGTGTGGATGAGAAACTTTAGGAAATCGTTTTTCAAACGAAAACGGCATATTTCTAATGTATCAGGATTAATGTAGACGTAGCATGAGTCCTGCTGTGTCTGGATTCTTATAGGCTAAATGTGTTGCTAAACGTATTAACTGTGTTATGCAGGTGAAACTCGAAAAATTTGAATATCGTGCAAAAGTTCATTTATTTCAGTAATTCAACTTCAAAGGTGAAACTAATATATTATATAGACTCATTACATGCACAGTGAGATATTTCAAGCCTTTATTTGTTATAATGTTGATGATTATAAAAACTTTTCACAATATTCTAATTTTGAATGTGAGGTTTTCATAAGCAACAAAGACAACACTGGGAGCATGTGCTTTTAAAAAAGTCATTGTGTGTCTGCATGTTCTGGTATTGGACCTCCGTCATTCCCTCTGTCTAATGAGAGACCATGACTACATTCCTGTCAGTCAGCTACCTGGTTACCTATAAACACTTTATAAACCAGGTGTGTGCATGTGTCCGCGAGCAGGAGGAGGGGGGTTAAAGACTTTAAAAGCTCTCTTTGTTACAGCACGTCAGCTTCATTGTTTCAATATTGCTCATTGTCCTTTGTCAGAAGCATTTAAACGTTTTTAGCGGAACATAACCCATTCCTCATTTGAGAAAACATGAATGATACCTCGAATAGTGCTGCTTGAGGAGAGGTGTGATTTGATCTTTTTTAGTGATATGTCGCATGTGTATGTTATTATTCACTTCTTAGCTGACGATAAAAAAACACTTAAATCGAGCAATATCCATAGACCACAGTTTGGTTTGATTTAAATTGCAGTTGTGATTTAAAAGCAGTTTTTCTTTTACTCATAGGCTGGTTGCTTTAATATGTTTTATGTGCATCACTAGTCTGAAACCGTGAATGGTACACAGATGAGTTTACTGGAGGCTAATTGAGTTAAAGGAGGGTATCTGAGGACGGCGTCCCCGGCGAGAGCTCTCCGAATCTGGGGCGGTGAAAGCAAGGACATGCAGGACTTTTTGCCAGAAAGCATGTTCCAATCTAATTACATACTAAATACTATTACCACAATCAAGGTAACATCCTGACAGCTAGCAGGTTAAAGTCTTGAGAGTGTATATCTACCTGAGTTCTTCCACCCACACAAATTGAACCCGTACACCCCCCCCCCCCCCCCCCCCCCCCCACACACACACACACAGAGTAAGGAGATCTTTTGTTTGCTGCTGGCCCGTCACTGAGCTCCTGCTGAAGGAATGTCTGTGGAGAACTCCATTGATGAGGTTCACCTCATGTCATTCTTTCCTTCTCCACATTCTGAAAGACTTTCCATATGTTGCAGGCCTCTAGAGCCCCAGTCTGTGCTGCAATTCCAGACTCTCCTGTTTAGTACCTGACTCTATGGAAATAAAAGCCAAGACGTAGTAAAATATGACTAGAGGACAGATGTACAGGTAAAACCCCCACCATTATACCTCTACTGGATCCCAATGGCTCGGTCTCATACTCCAGCTGTGCTAAAACACCCTCTTCAGTCGAGTATGCGTACGTCCCTGGTAAACAGTAGGAGGAATGAGTTAAGTACAAGGGCTTTATCTTTGCAAGCACACATGTACATTATGAACGTGTTCCTGAACACTACATTTTTCTCTTATTTTCGATCTCCCCCATTCATTTTCAGTGGATGGTCATTTTTGACCCGTTTAAGTTCAGATCAATCAGGCCTCGAAACTTTTCCTTATTGAAAGAAAACAACTTGACGAAAAGATTGAATCCAATATTTGGTGATAATATAGCATAATGAGAGATTTATGTGTATTTATTTTTGTATTAATTAATTTATCCCCCAAATTTTGTGAAGTAGCTTTACCATGTGTGAGCAAGTCAGTGCGTTTTCAGTCCAATGCGATTATTTTAACAATTTTGGGAAAAAGAGAATCCTCTCCAGATTAAAGGGCACCTATTATGGAATTTTGAAATTTACCTTTCATGTAGTGTGTAACATAGATCTAAGTGAACAAAAACATCCTGCAAAGTTTGAAATATGAAAGTGCACCGTATATAAAGTTATTGTCTTTCAAAAATAAGAGTCGACTCTGAGTCATTTTTATGAATCGTTAGAAGACCGAAGCTTTTTCTCTGACTAGATGACGTCAACTTGTCAAGTTATTTGAATACGATACGCCCACTTATTGCGCTCCAAGGCCAGCAGGGAAACTTGATATTTCATATTCATATATACAACTATACCACAGAAGTATAGTCCGAGCCTTGTGCTTTGTTCGCGCCATTTTGAAGACGATTGCTTTACCAACTTAAATGCAATCAAACTTGGATTCGCGAGCCGGCTGAACCTGTAAGTGTTATTAATAATTGTTGCTTTTATGTTTTATGTAGCATGCTTAATAATTATTTTGTTTGTTGTGTAAGCACCGTTTAGCTTCTAGGTCTTCAATGACAATTGTATTGAGATATGTGAAGTGTTTGTCGTTGTTTTCTGAGTTGTCTTTAAGAATATAGTAATACCTCGTAGTAACGTAACTGCATTTTTTTTTTTTTTTTTAACGTTATGTTTATGCATCGGGCTAACGCAAACAAAGACTGATTGTGCTTTTACAATATGAACTCTGGGCTATCGCTAACATAACATTAAATTCTTTATCTTATTTTTAGTTTTTTACTACAAACTACAAAGCAGTGGACTATAATCATTATTATAACACAATTTAATTGATAAAAGCATAATTGTACTCCGTGTTAAACAAAAAGTATTATCTCTGTAAACACTGCTGGGTCATCTGACCAATCGCAGATTAGCGTCGCGCAAAGGAGGGGTTTGGAAAAATGAGTCGTTGAACGAATCATTTGGGAGTCGGTGAGTAAAAATAAATGCATATTATACGACAACAAAAGTGTTTTTTGTCATTGCATGCACGTAAAACTGTTGTTGGGGACTCCCTAAACAACATTAGGAACATTTTAAATGTCATAATAGGTGCCCTTTAAAATAACTCGAACACAAAAAATGTATAAAAATAATAAGGCACTGTATCATGAATCTGATTATGGAAGGGGTTGCAGGCACTCCACTGCATGCTGTTTTTTTAACATCAGCCTTATTCGCAGTATAGCCTCTCGACGTGTATGTCATCAGGGAGACACAAAGCTGAAAAGACAGTCATAAAGAGCACAGGAAACAAGAAGTTCAGAAAAGATAAGCGCTTCTACTTTATTACACGTCAAGGTTCCAGAAGATACCATTCTTCTAAATAGGGGGGGAAGGAGGGGTATACACAGCCCTCTCCTTACTGCCGCTCATTTCATTCATTTAAAACAAACATCTGTTTACATGTGCATTCATCTGTACATACACTCATACTGTTTACATGTTTCAATTCATTCATTAAAGGTGACCAATCATCTGCTTGCCTTGAGCATCCATAAGACCAAACATCCCTGGTCAGTCTAATATCCACCAAGCATCGCTTTTCTTTTATACAATTCATTATTTACAAAGAAGAACAAGTTTGTTTGAGATGTCGAAGGTTTGGCCACATAATGGGGGGGAAGAGTGAAGCCCCACACCCTGTATCGCAACACAACCGCAGGGTGCTAAATCGACAACTGCAACCTATCGAATGACAGGCAACCTTTAGAACGGCCTATCAGATTACAGGAACATCACTGTCACAGCCAATCAGAGCTCAGGGAACTGTGTAACAAGTGTAACAGGTTCCCAAAAGTGATTCAATTCGGAGTTGGTGGGGGGGTAAGGGGAGAGTCCCTGATGTGCGTGTTACATTAAGCATCTTTTAAAAAAATTAAGAAAACTATAGAACCGTACCATTCTCTCAAAAACATCGGATTATACATTTTTACTATAAAAGCAAATATTCCCAACAAAAAGAAACTTTAAAACAGTAGACACATTTTTAAAACGCGTGTCGAGATTCTTAAGGAAAACAAAAATGATAATGAAACACCAACCATGAAATGTTAAATACTTTCACTCTTAAAAGAGAACCAAGAACAACATTTCTATATATTCAATAATTTACAGATTGTTCATTGTTTGTTTAATTTCAGCAGCAAACATGACAGACATTTTGAGTTTTTTTCTTTGTTAAACCTGCTTGCCGTGACTTTACCATCGCCACAGCATATTATTTATCAGCAAAAATAAACCATACGAAATAAAAGATTCAACTGTAATGAAATAAAACAGCCTAAAAAAAAGACTGGCTTCCAAGGCTTAACAGCAGGATGCTTAAAAAAAAAAAAAAAAAAAAAAACTGCTGCCTGTAAAAAACACTTGCAATTAAAGGATTAGATGTTTACGGAAACTTTACGACACATTCTTGTGCAAGTTTTTGTTCAGTTTGACCAACTATCGTGATACAATTTGATCAGAAACATTAGTTACAGCATGAACAAGCTGTTTATCTAGCCCAACCAGGGCTGTAAGGCCTCATTCACTTGTGATGCTAGCGTCATATTTAAAAATGTTCGCACGACATCTTTCACAAAATCTCAACTGAATTGTCAGTTGCCAAATCAGGTAGTAATGGAAAAATCAATCTACGGTAACCAAACCCGTGTATAAAAATATATATATAAATAGTACCAAAATGACTTTTTTGGGTGGAATTTTGTTTGGAAGCCAACATATACTCTATATGAGATATTCTCTAATTAAATTAGCATGAAAAAAAAAAAGATTTAAAATTGTTTTAGAAAAAAAAAAGGAAAAGAATAGTACCAACACTTTTTAGGGTTGAGTTTTGTTTCGAAGCTAATATATATTCTATATAAGACACTCTAACTGATAAAAAATGGGGTGGAGTTCTGTTTGGAGGCCAGTATAAACTCCAGATAAGTTACATGCTTATTATTACAATTAAACAGGATGTAATGTGAGCAGGTATGAAATGCAACCAGGGTTTGACAGACATCACAGTGTGTGTTTGGCAGCATGAGGTCAGTCATGGCTCACAGTGCTGAAACACAGTGTGTGTGTAAACTCTTTCGTAAAGTCCTGAGGTCAAGTCTGGCTGTTTGAGGTCGTCCGTACTGGGTGTATAAAAGTGTCTAATTGAGAGCTGGATTGCAACGTGTAATCTCATCTGTAATGGAAATGTCTGGCAGTACTGAAGGAAACGGGTACGATCAACACTGTTGCAAACCCAACACAATGCGGCTGCTTTGTAAAGCATCCCTGTACCAAAAACATGTGTACCATCATTTACAGACATATTATTAATGTAACATTGTTTTAGAGACTACTAGCACTACTACTGAAGTAGCGTTGCCCTTCACCCCAAAAGGTGCCGTTTTACCATGTTTGATCATGGTAGAAATCGATTTGTACCGAGTATGTAACAGTTGAACGGTAACGTCTGGTAATGTCAAAAAAGGTGCGCACAGTGAAAGTCCGGTTCTGGGAGATTTATGGTAAGTGGAATCCAGCATTTGTGAGGTCCGCACACGTGATGTTATGAGATCTGTTTTGTCCATATTGTTTTGGGTGATAATGTGGTCCTGGAAAATGAGGTTAGTGAGTTTATTGAGGTCCAGTTTTCTGAGGTCCAGCTTGTGGTGAGCGGGGAGAGATTTTGACTCTCGGTGCTTGAAGAAGCGGCGGCTTTCTACTCTTCATTCTGGTGGGGGGAAAAAAGGAGAAATGAACATTAACTAGATGATCAAACAGCCACGGACAACACAAAACCAAACCTAAGAGCACTATTTACAGTAGAAACACAGTTGATCTGCTTTTTTTCGGAACACATTTGACAGTAGCGCCTTCTCGTTCACAAAAACAAGCAAATCCTCCTTTTCTTCGTTTATTTCAAAACACTCTTTCTTGGATCCTTCCTTCGGCCTGAGGAGTAACTGACCTTGCCAACGGTTGATAAACAAGCATCATTGTTTCCCTGGAAACGTTCAACACAGATTTGAACAGCCAGAGAGGAGCCAAAAGCTTTATGACATCATCGCTCGGCAGAGAGAGAGAGAGAGCGAGAGAGGAGAGAGAGAGTAGAGAGAGAAAGAGAGAGAGAGAGATGCTGCAGACAATTCACTCTCTTTCTGTTTCTCTCCCTTTATCCATTCAACAAGCGTATGTGAGCCTCATCCGAAAGTGGCGTTCCCAACTCTCCACTCCTGCCCTGTTCAATCGCACTGTTCTATCTAATCCACTCAGACACACACAAACAACTACAAGCTGTTTTTATTATATAACACTCTCACTGACTGTGATTAAAAGATCAGAATGTAGACACACACACACACACACACACCCGTTCACGATCACTTCTGAAAAAAATGGTGACGGCATTAAGACGTCACTCATATGTGCCGTAATGCTGAGCTTATGATTGGTCATGATTTCAGATACAGGGTTTAAAGTCAACATGCAAAGGCACGCTATTGTGTTTCTATAATGTGATGTGAAACTGGATATCTGAGAAAAAAAAAAAAAGATGACATTTACTCGATACAGGTTTAAAACAACATGAGGATATTTATGTCACAGGCAAAACACATCACAGGCAAAATCCAGCCACTCCTACAGGAATCTGCATAACTGGCAGTTCTGATGCAGATTTCGCTTGTTTTCAAGCTTGTGTCCAGCAGCTTCGCCATCGTTTTTGTCTGTGAAATTTCACTGAAATGAGTGACTGCATGTTAACACAGAGTTTTTTGAATAATTAAATCGTTCGCTTTTTACCACGCAATTACAATGAATGGGGACTATGTAAAAACAGCATACAAGTATCAAAAAAGTAGTCCATACAACTTGTGTGCTACATTTCTTAAGTCTTCTACAGCCATATGATAGCTTTGAGTTGGGAACAGACCAAGACAGTGATTGAATGATTCGGTTGACAAATTGAATTCTTCTCATTGAACCAAATTCTCAGTTGGTTATTGAATTCCAGTTTTTGTGAACTGAATCAACCGATTCATTCAAACGATCAACTCAAAAAGAAATATTTGTTCATGAAGCACAAGTTGTAAGGACTACTTTGATGAGACTTTGCATCTTCAAATGCTATGGCCCCTGATCTTTGCAACTGCACAAAAAAATGGAAAAGAACGATCAGTAAATTCCTTATGATCACTCACTCACTCACTCACTCACTCACTCACTCACAAGCATCCTCACTCACTCACTCACTCACTCACTCACTCACTCACTCACTCACTCACTCACTCACTCACTCACTCACTCACTCACTCACTCACTCAAAAAATAAAGTTTTAGTCTCATAACATCAGTTAATGAAAACGCCGTCATATTGCAATTATTTTTTTATCGACATTTAGAAAATTTTATTTTGTCTGCATTTTAAAACCTTTTGCGTAAATCCGTAATGGAAAGCAGGCTAGAGAAGTACATTTGGAACAACATGAGGGTAAATGATGACAGATTTTTAATGTCGATGTACTATCTCTTTAAGAAATTAAATAAGGTCAATTGTGACGTTCACTTTTACTAAGTTTGCAAGTGTTTGTATCCGTGTACGTATTCCTTTGCAAACCGCTGCCCTCTTTCCATCCAGCTGACATTATTCTGACACAGCTCTGCCCTGGAATACACAACCACTCCTGTATCGGAGTGAGCTTATTTGTTTAGACTGGTCTGATTTTGTTCCCAGACCTTTTACCTGAAGCTGTTGTTGCTTGGGACACGGTCGTCATGATGTCATACATGAAAGAGCACTATCCATTACGCCATGGAGCGACTGACCTAATTTGCCATTTACATTCAAAACAAATACAGATTCATCACTTAACCTCTAAAACCAATTGTGATCCTTTTCCATTACTTACTTCAACTGTACACAGAAGGCATGACACTAGGCCCGGTGAAGGAGCTCACAGTTATGATTAGGCCCCAGTTTAAATCTATGGGAAGGACCAGGCTTGAGCTCACAGCTGAAGAGGCAGTGGCTTGAGACAAACCTCAGCTATAAATACAGCTGCGCAGCAGTGGAGCAGAGAGCCGCGGGTCTAATAGTGCAACGCTGAGAACATGAAAGCCCCCTCACATCTCCGCAGCAAACCCGACGTCAAGCGCTTTTATAGTGCGGACATTTTTAGGGCCTCTTTCCTCTTTACTTAGAAAACCAGAGAGATGGAGAAAATTGCAGAGGGTGAAATTATAAGCTGCCGGACTGTGCAAACACGTAGCGTGGGAAAAAAAGAACAAAAAAGAAAAGAAAAGGAGAAGAAGAGAGGGACTGCCACTCAAAAATGCCGCTCCCGGAAATCACAGCATCCCGGAATGAGGGGAAGGAGGTACTGGTGGTGTTCTGCATTTCCAGAAATCGGATTCGAGATTTATATTCCTGGAATTATTGCACTACAACATGCATACATATCAATTATACAACTGATGCATTCTTTATTAGTGCTGAAAAGTACAATTTAAAATACACTACATACTGTTCAAAGGTTTGGGGTCAGGAAAGGAATTATCCTCTTATTCTGCAAGGACTCATTCAATGGACAGTAAAGAAGACTTAATATTACAACAGATTTCTATTTCAAATAAATGCTATTCTATTAAATCAAAGAATCCTTGAGAAAAAAATCCGTATCAGTTTCCACAGAAATATTAAGCATCGCACCTTTTCATCATTGAGCAATTGAGCTTATTAGAATAATTCCTGAAGGATCATGTGACAATGAAGAAAAAAGATTTCAATGTGGCTCAAAAGAAGAGCTCAAAGGCCGACATCATGCCAATTAAATATTTCAGAATAATAGATTGATAATAGATATTTTCAGAAGTAATAGAATTTGTGGATACTATAGAAATTGACAGTGTACGATTATTAAAGTACCTCTGCAGGCCTGGAAAATACCTTTTAAAAATTGAAAGTAAAGTTTGTAATTTCTAATTTCATGAATGGCAGAAAACACAATGTCCAGCCCAACTGGGCGACTAAAACAAACTGCAATAACATTTGGATCTCACACTTCACCTTCATCATCTCATATACTTCATCCATACACCCTGTGGGACTATCCTGGTCTCCTTACAATATTGAGTGTAATCGACAGCTTGATTTTCCCAAAGAGTACGTGTGCCTCTTCTATCCTTACATGCATAAACATATTACATGCATGTGTTAAAATAAGCACATGTAATGGAAGCCAGCATTACGGCGTACTGTAACGTCACACACACTCAGTCAGTACAGTTATCTGCACACTCATACAGCGTCTGCAGAGGTGGGATTTGGAGCTTTACTCTGCAGAGAGCCTTATAAGGCCGCAAGTGAGGGGTGGTGCTCATCTACCATCAGCTCAATGAACTAACGTCATTCAGCCATGCAACACACACACACACACGCGCACAGGCATGCTGTGCCAGGACCCGGGAGAGTGGGGACATTTTTAGCCCACTGAAACTTCCACACACATCCATCCCCACGCGCTGCGAGGGATATGGTTACAGATGTGTGCCGCAGTGTGTGCTGACTGACGTCAGTACACAGGTCGTATTCACTGAGAGAGAACATTCAGCGCTGATGCCAACACACACACACACACACACACTAGACTTCTGAAGTGAGATACGCTTACTTAACACAATCAAACTTACACTCGTACAGTCACACAACAAGGGATGTGCATGAGCATCAACTAGTTGACGAAATGATAATGCTGCTGGCTAGTCGACGTTGAAAATACAAGTAAATGAAATCTTTTGTGCACATTTATGTTTTGGTTAATATTTTTACAAAAGCTGCATTCAAATTAGTGTCATGTTAATATTATAGTTTAAATTAACTTGTTTCTGGATCGGAAGATCAAATCAGTTAATTTTACTGAAGACTTTAAATGTGCTTGTTTTCTCCATGTCTATCGCAGCTCAGAGAAACTTGCTTATATTTGAGAAATTCTGTTTATAATAGGCTATTGAGTTTGTAACTATTGGTCCTGCACTGCCTATTGATTCAGTTGCTTTTTAATAAATTTGTCTATATTAGTTAATGTTGATTAACTGAATGCTTAAGTTTAATGTACTATGATCATAATGCAAGGCAGGCACATTGCATATATTTTTCACCGCTTACATTGGGGTTTGATTCATTGATTAACAAATTCTAACAAATTGCTTTTTTGACTTTCCTCTGGGGGTTAGACTAGTCGATTACAAAATTTCCATTTAAAATGCCCCTATTATGCTGTTTTAAAGGTTCCTAATTTTATTTTGGAGGTCTCCAACAAGCATCCAAGATCAGAAAACACTTACACTTGATCTTGAAACAATCACCACATTTCTCTAAGAGTCTGAAAACAGTTTATTTGAAGATTCAGTCTCTCTAAACCCTTCCTTTCCGAGAGCCTACTCTGCTCTCATTGGTCAGGCGGCCCTGTTGTGATTGGTCTATCGCTTACTGATTAACATATCTGAATTTCAGCTCCGCTTAAAAACAGCGTTTTTTCTGCATGTCGGCAACACTAACCAAACTCTTCCAGTCTCAGAGACAACTACAGTGTTCGAGGGCGGGTCAACGTAGACGTTGTTCGCAGGGCAGCCAATGAAGACAATGGGTTGGCATTATGCAAATGTTTTACATTGTGACTTAAGTAACAAAAAGTGAGGCTGGAATTGCTGAAAACTCGTTTCGCCAATGAAGAACATGCAAATTATGCAAATTTTTTACATTGCGACGTTTCAGCCGCTCAGAATTGCGTATTTCTTTTGGGAGACAATAACTTTATTTGTCATGCACTTTGCTCTTTAAAACATTGCAGACCTTTTACATTCACAAACAGCTATATCACACACTGCATGAAAGGTAACATCTGAAAAAGTATAATAGAGGCAATTTAAACACTAATGAAATCAGTCTTGGCGCACATCCCTAAACAAAACGATGACTAGGAACTTCCTGACTACCTCACGATCGGAGAACTTTGCGTTCTCACAGCACTGGGGGAGAAACCACACACACGGCCACATCAGAGGTTTCCACAACACACCCCGAAATAACACACCAATGCAGAATTCAGCCACAGTTGAACGAAAAAACGGATAAAATGTTAAATAAATCAAAGGTTCAAAACATCCCGATACAGAATGAGGATGAAATGTTGGTGTTTGTGACAAGCGAACACAATGGTGCGGCCCGTTTTGGGGGCCAGAGAAAAACAAAGCGGCTGTATCAGCTCTGTGTGTGTGATGTGGAAGAGACAGCGTGTGCCAAATACCATTCCCTTTAGCAAAGGAAAAACTTCCATCTCCCACACACACACCAGATGTTTTGCCTACTTCAGCAAGTTGAGACACACACACACACTCGGTTTCCCCTCCCCTCGCCGCTGCACTCATCCTAGGAGCTGTAAACTGCAAGACTCAAAGCAGATTTTCCCTCAGCCCAAGATGGCCGTCGGCCGCTGGCCTCTTTTGATACAGACGTGAGGAGGAAGAAGCTGCTGCTCTTCGTCGTCTCTGACTCCTCGCATTCCTCCGGACGTGAGAAACGGCGGATCTTCAAAGAACTTATCAGGGGAGGCTTATGGAGACCTACTTCACACAGCTCACAAAGGCTCTCTCATGTTCGCTCACACTTTGAAAGCGGTTACATGTCTTGATAGAAAGGGAGAGAAATGATATGACTTATGACCTTCACAAAAATACCATGGGAAATTAAAGATTTTCTGGACATGGTATCCAAGGTACTTCACAGACACTTTATTTATTACCATGTTACCACCATGTCCGAAAAACATGAAAATAATATATTACTTGCACCCTGATGGATCATATAAATACAATGGTATTACAATACAGTAATTGTCGACTAGTCTCGCACATACCTAATGCTAATACACTCTTAAAAGTGATCAGTTGACAGTGAGGAAAGCCGTTGCCTTCACATTTTTAAGTAAATAAACGAATTGAAGAAATTAAGTTATGTGGAGTTCACATATACTTCCATAGATAAATATGGAAGTATCATGGTACTAGAATATTGAAAACCACATGGAAAGCAAATGATGAGGGAAGACTTGGTTAATTTAAAGTTTATTTTTGGTGAAGACAGATATAGAAGTCTCATGATAGACAGCGACAGAATAAAAAGACCAAAATGTACAAGAGGTGTGAACTTCACCTGACAAGAGTTTGACTCTCAATGTCGAAACTCAGTGTCCCTGATAAGCAAGAGCAGCATGACTCACTTACACATGATGTACCTTCAAACAAAAGGCATCTGACAACAAAGAGCTGGAGCTCGCAACGCTAACTATTACACAGAAGAAGGGGGTGAAAAAAAGAGAGAAAGAAGCAAATAAAAGGCGGCTTGCTTGAGGCGCAGGCATGCCTGAGCGGACTCACTGGAGAAACTTTCCACTGACGCTCTGACCTCAGCGACAAGGGCGCACACACACACACACACACACACACACACACACACACACACACACACACACACAGAAAGACTGCACAACAAATCCAAAACTGTCAAAGGCGACCTGTAAGCGTTCACACAGTGCGTAAGCCTCTCTGTGAAACATGTCCCAGAACGGCTTTCGGCTCCGCGCCACGGCCGTATTTACCGCCAGTAATGCAAACACAAACAAAAACAAATGTCAGTCCGTGACTTTGCCACAGCTTCATTTGGATGGCGTCTACTATGTTGTTGTGGGGAGAACTGTGAGGAGAATGATTTACCGCCATCCTCTAAAAGCAAATATAACATCGTAAAGAAGAATTCAGAGTCGTAAATATCGCACATCACCTAAAACAACGCTCTCACTCACACACACACTGACGTCTTTCCCTGTCATATCTTTATGAACTCTCTGTTCTTGCATTGGCCTTGCCCCAACCCTGACCAGAGAGAGAGAGAAATAAAAAGAGGGAGAGAAGGAGTGTGTGTGGCTGGGGTGAAGTAAGGACATGAAGCTGATGGATCCAACTGGGCCATGAGGAACTCGTCCAGACCAACTGAGCTGGGAGGAGTGGAAGAACAGTACCACTTCTCTCACACACACACACACACACACACACACACACGGTTGTCATGACACCATTATGTCCGTAGTCAATACAACATAAACAATACGCTATAAACAACAATAAGCATCCATTTATTTTATTTTAGTACCATATAAAGTTTTTTAATGCATTATTATTTCCTTAATATGACATTTAGATCACATTTGCAGTTCATCTTACACTCACTAAATCTTTTAAAACACTAATAATTTGATAACACTTTTGGAATCTTTAGCAAATCTATCCATCCATCCATCCATCCATCCATCCATCCATCCATCTATAATATAAATCTTTTTTAACAATATACACTACTGTTTAGGGTCAGTAGTTTTTTCTTTCTTAAAAATAAGAAAGAAATTAATACTTGTATTCAGCAATTGATAAAAAGTGAAAGTAACGATTTATATTGTTAAAAAAAGATTACCATATATAAATGTGATTCTCTTTTAACCTTTTATTACCAATATATATATATATGGAAATATTGTGTACAATTGTCTTAACGGTTACTTACGGTTTTACCTTTGAGCGGTGGTGTAAGTAAATATCAGTATTGGCAGAACTTTAATACTGGTGCGCCGCACCCCAGTTTTATTTTAGGATTTAAGTGTTGATACCATTCCCAACCTAACACATATACATCTTTACAGCATCTGAGGAATGGGCACATCTAGTGCTGTCAAGGAACAAAGTCTGCTGTATTAAAGCTATTGATAGACTTTTGACTGGTCAGTCCAGGCATTGCGATCTCTTAAAAAACAGACCCCTATGTCCCGTCCAAAAGTCCATACCTTTCCAGCCTGTGGCCGCACTATGGGACACCTACCAGTGCCCGACAATGCAAAACACTCTGCTCTCATTCATCCATCCGTCTGGTTCAAATGCCTGTCAAGCAGTGGTGGAATAGCAGCACGGATCAATCCCTACAAACCCATGGCTCACGTCCACCCATTTGATGCCAAGTCTCATGGTGGGAGCTTGAACACTCTGATACCTGGCCAAGCTCACCACATCCTTCCCTTCCCTTCCGACCCTAACCCTAAATAGTAGCAACACATTAGCAGTGCGAGTACTCTGTGAGAGATTTCTGACAAACTTAGAACTACTTTGAAGAACAAAAGGGGACGTGGGAGTTCATGTGGTTCTATCTTTGGCCAATAAAGCAAAAAGTAATGCTCTGATGTGGAAATGATACAATAACCACAGTATTATTCAACATTAATGATATAAACGAGAAGAGTATTCATTTATGCGAGTAATCACGTCACGGATAGAGCTCATATTTGACTTTATAGCACCAGATAGAAACTGATATTTTTTGTTACTTCCTTCCACTTCAGTTTATCAGCATCACTACAAAGCCAAGCCTTTCTGTTAATCTCTATACGTCTGCACTTCAATATTAATAGGTAGTTGACTCAAAAGTGATAACACTGTCATTATTCTCTCAACCAAATCTTGTTCAACTTTCTTCTGATGAATACAGGAGACATCCGAAAGAACGTCCACTAAGCTCTTTTCTGCACATTGAAATTGGTTTGAGGACAGATGATATCAAGCTGTCAAGCTCCAAAAAAAAGGCACAAATATTGTATTCAAAAATACAATAAAATTATAAAACTATTGTGCATGAATTTCAAGACTTATGAAGTTAAGCGATAGCTTTGTGTGAAGAAACGTTAAGCAGTTTTAAGTAGATTATTTAATGAAAATGTAGTTCTCAAAACTCTTGTTTTTGTAAAGCTAATACCAATATGCAAATGAGAACATGCCATTTAAGAGATGCGACCGAGAGGGTGATATTTTTTTTCTTTTCTTCCCAAAAAACAATTACATGACTTCAAAATACTTGATATATATCTATAAAGCCATATACTGTAACAAGAGAAACTCTTCACTGTTTTTCATTTTATTTAGTCCTTTTTGGAGTTTGACAGCCACAGTCCACTGCTGATGTATGGAAAACAACTGCATAAATATTCTTAATATCTTCATTTGTGTCATAAGTCATACAGTACATGTTTGGAACAGCATGCATTTTCCTTTTTGCTTGAAGTAATTAATTGAAATACATTCTACATACCTGTCAAAAGTTTGGAAATATAAATACCGGTATTTTTAATGTTTTCAAAAGAAGTCTCATGCTCACCAAGGCTGCATTTTTTTAAAGCTACACTGTGTAATTTTATAAGTTGATTCTTAGCAAAAACCACTTTGTTCTTTCAAAATTATATGTGCTCATTAATGTATAATTACGTAAACATAGAATCTGCTATTTATAATACATACCGGGGAGCTGCTCGAATGGCGGAAGCCATGTTGCACCTCCATCTTAAAAATACATTAGCCAAAGAGGGACATACCTGGAAATTCAAGCTTCGCCTTTCACGTTTTTACACTCAGTGGCACCGTGACGAATGCGAGGGGGAGGTTACTCGCGACTGCCGGCAGATTTGAAATAATACGGCCACCGTAGGAATTAAAACGCCCTCGGAATGGGAGGGGCTAGAAAGTAATATTCAGTTGGTAGTCATATACAATTTCACCGCTAGATGGGAGTAATTCCTACATGGTGTAGCTTTAATCAATAATACAGTAAAACAGTATATTGTGAAACATTATTTAAATATAAAGTAACTTTTCTATTTGAATATATTTTAAAATATATAAAATGTATTCCTGTGATGGTAAAGCTGAATTTTCAGCATCATTACTTCAGTGTCACATGATCCTTCAGAAATAATTTTCTAATATACTGATTTGATGCTCAAAAAACATTTCTTACTATTATAAATGTTGAAAACAGTTGTTCTGATTAATATTTTTGTGGAAACCGTGATACATTTTTCAGGATTCTTTGATGAATAAAAAGTTAAATGAACAGCGTTTATTTGCAATTATGCAATTATTAAATTTGTTGAAGCCTTTATAAAATAGGGAAGACATTCATAAAATGTTACAAAAGCTTTGTCACTTTTGATCAATTCTTGATGAATTAAAATGTAAAAGTATTAATTTATCACTCTCTTTTTCGAAATGTTACCACAAATGTTTAAATTGTATCACAGTTTCCACAAATATTCTAAGCAGCAAAAAAGTTCTCTTACAGTTTTTTTATTATAAACATTGATGATAATAATAAGAAATATTTTTTTGTAGCAAACCATCATATTCGAATGATTTATGAAGGATCGTGTGACACTCAAGACTGGCGTAATGATGCTGAAAATTCAGATTAAAAAAGAAAACAATTCTAACTCTTTTTTGTTTTTATTAAATAAATGCAGCCATGGTGAGCATAAGATACCCTTGCAAAAACATAAAAAATGGTAATGTTTCCAAACTTTGGACAGGTACCGTACTATATAGATGATATATCTACATGTATATAACTACATCTATGTAGTAGATAAGATGCAAGACAAAAACACTATGAAACTGGAACACTTCAAATACTACAGATAAAGAACAGGAATCCTTGCACATTCTTCCACATTACTTGGATATGTGTCATTTCTGGTGGCATATGCAAATGTTTGACCTTTATACTAAAAACACAATTTGTATGAATGCACATTAGAGTAGTTTAAATTGTTCTGAGGGCTGAAAGGAATAGGTTATCCCAATTAAGCAAACATTTTACTAGCTGCCTTAAACACTTAAAAGGAAAAACAAATCCTATGTGCTGTATGGATATAGATGGGTCATTCTGCATGAAACACTGATTGGAGAATTTCTGGCTCCTCTTACACACGGCCTTGATCAGTTAATCTCTTAAACCCTCCTTATTTCCCTCTCCTTCTACTGTGTGCCCCTTCCTACCTCTCGCTTTACTTCCTCTCCATCCCTCCATATCTCTGCCTGGGTCGACTTTAACAAGCGGCTCTGTAAAACAGGCACAAAAGCTGCTGTTACATTCCAACCCTGGAGCCACACACACACACACACACACCTCTCATTTCCCCCGTTCACACGCATTCCAAGGATCTCATCAAAGAACAAAGCACTAGACCTGCCAACCTCATCCCACTACCGATGACCTTGACAGTGATCTCTAGTTCAGCCATTTTTATGAACCTGCTTCCTGCCTGATCTATCGTTGCTCATGCTTCAAAGAGATTTTCATAGAATTTGTCATTTAAATAAATACTCAATTAATAGTTAACATTAACAATGCACTATTACTATTGCTCATACTTAGGGGTTAGGACATTTTTGTACATAATGTGCTGCATAACTTTATACCACAAACATGAACAATGACAGATCAAAATGTTTAATTTATTGAGGGAAGATGTGCAATTACGGTACTTTTATATGCATTCAGAATTAGGATTTTAGTGGAGGATAAAGCATGAAAATATAATTTCCATTCTTCAGAAAATAGTAAAATAATAGGTCTAATAATTTTCTGAAGAATTGAATTGAAATAAATAAAATATGTTACATATTAAAGAAATTGGAATATTGGCATATTTCCTTAAAACCTTTTTTTCCCCAGACTGCTACATATGAATGCATTTATGATAGAGGGAATCTCGCACACAGAGAGGAGTATCTGAGAATGTTGTGTTCTTACACAACTGTTGTTACAAAATTCTTTATAATATACCAAAATTAGAGAAGCACCGATTTATCGGCTGGTGACCGGAATTGGCCGATGATCGGCCGGTCAGTCTGACATATGCCGATTTTATGCCGGTCAAATGCACTCGGGCGCCGCATGATTAACCTTTTGAGCGGTACGGTCCCATATATGGGATTTTTATTTCTGTGCCCCTGAGAGTACGGTGCCACATTTGGGATTTAGAATGTTCAGTGACGTCGTCGCATCACTGCCAGATTCAAACTGTGCTTTCGCGCGTTGGCTGGCGCTGAGCCAGAGTCGGACGCGCGCTGTCATAATCACTCACAACTATGCAGTGTTTTCAACTACATAGTGTTTATTTTAGGTTTCAGACATTTAAATACACATAAGCACGAGTAAACCAATACACTTGGAGTTTGTAAAATACACACTGATGTCAGCAATAACAATCTATTCAAATATAATTAGCCGACGTTTGTTATTCATATCAGACAAACATAGTGTAAGTAACGTTAACTATAAAGTTTACTATATTCTTCTCACAGTTCACCGGCCACTTACTTGCATGTATTTCGGGAGAAACTGATGAATTTACGACACGTGCTGTAACCAATGGGCGGCGCCCATCTCACGGTATAGATCAAGATGATTTATTTTTAGGGTTTTTAAACGACCTACACACACTCACTCACACGTATTTGAGAATCGGAATATCAGATAGTTGATGACATGGTAAGCAAGTTTATGAATATTTTGAATAAAAAAGGAAAAAGGAAATAAAAGCGACATCTGTCACACAGTGTTGTGGCTGCGCTGTATCGCGTGACGCGTCGCCATGGAAACATTAAAGGGAACGTTCTAAAATAATGGTCGCCTTGAAAAAAAAACTCACTCTGAGGTCAGTTAGAATATTTTAAACTTACACGTGAAAGGTTTAAAGAAAAGATAGAAAATAAATATTTGTGTGTGCTGTAATGTGGTTAGAAAAAAATTAAATCGTAATCGGCTAAAATCGGTATCGGCAGATCAAACTCAATGAAAAATCGGAATCGGCCTAGAAAATTGTAATCGGTGCATCTCTAATTAAAATAAAGAACAGTTATTATTATTATATCATTTTAAATTGTAATGATATTTTAAACTGCTTTTAAACGCTGCTTTGAATGTATTTTTGATTAAATAAATGCAGCTTTTGTGAAAAACAGACTTTTCAAAAACATAAAAAAAATGTCAGAGACCCCAAACATTTGAAAGGTAATGCATGCTCAGTATAATATAAACTTAAAATGATTAATGGCAACTAAACAATAGCCTAATTTCAACTCAAGCTCCCTGATTTCATCCTGAACGGATGCTTTGGTTCTACCCTGAATACCATGATTTCTCTCTGATCTGATTATGATCCCAGAGCTCCGCCTCTAACCCGTCAGGCTGCTGCACAATGGCATTTCAAATCTCTTAAAGGATGCAAGAAAGGGAGGGAAAACAAAAAGGAAAACGTGTTTGAAACCGAGCAAGAGGGAACGAGAAGGATGAGAGAGAGAGAGAGAGAGAGAGAGAGGACAAGAAGCCACTCCGCAGGGTGACCCCCATCACGGTGGCCTGAGGTGGGCTGGGCTTATAATCGTCTCACTCTCTGACCAAACCCACCAAAGAACTCTGTCACCCCGCCCCACCCCACTACTGCCCAATCCTAATGCGGCTTTCTGAAGCCCCCGACGTCTCAGCTTGTGGCCCCTTAATCCACTGTGACATGGGGAAAAAAGCAGTGCGGCAACAGCGTTACCATAGAGATGGGTGGCATTGGCACTGAGCCACACAGGAGCATGCCATGGGCAGAACATGTGCTGATGAAATTAGGAACTGGAGGTTTAGATGGACAACCTGCCAAACGGGCTGAGCCCAAGACATCAGGGGCTAAAGAGGAGGAGGATTAATACACACCTCTTGATTTGCCCATATCTCAACTCTCCTTTCTCAGAGATGCAAACTCACCAGGGGTAAAAAAGGTTTCTAAGCCCACTTTCACACAGCAGCAGAATACAGTTAATAGTAAGTAATTTATGTATTTGAGTCCTTAATATAGTTTTATAGTATTTACAGGAGTGACAACCTCATTCTATAACCAAACTCACACCTGTACATTTTCAGGACTCACACAACCGCATTCTCGGAAAACTTGCGCAGTGTGAAAGAAACCGGACTGGACAAGAAGTGGTCGGTCACGTCATACAGTGCGAGTGAGCAGCTCTGCGCTGCACAAACGTGTGTCTACTGTGTTTGGCTTTAGAAGAGATACAGTATGAGCTGTGTGACCAGAGATGTGTTCTCCACAGGAGATGCTCCCGTCAGTTCGACGAAATTTCAGTGAAATTCAGTCTATGGTACCGCACTTTTTTTCTTCTGGTTTACCAGTCACGTGGTGTGTGTGTGTGCAAATGTGTATAAGAGGAAAGAGAGAGAGAGAAAAGCAAGAGCAATTTTTATCAGTCAGCATCCAGTATGGTAAACAGTCACAGCACTGTACTAAGTTTAAACAACTAACATTTACTTAATTCCTTTCTCATTTCCACTTCTCAAGTCCTGAGCAGTTGCAGGCAAAAAACATTCGGAGCTCTAGACTAAAATCATTTGGGGCAAATACAGTAAGAAGAGGTGTTTCTATTTCCTGCAGATGATGTTGCATTTATTGCAGCCGTGTTAAAATCATCACAGCTCTCGTCTCCAGAGACACACAGGGGTTTTTACTAAAATACCAAGATAGACACATAGGGCTTCCTAGAGTAAAAATGTAAATTGGTTACACAACACCGAAGCCACTGTGCATTCTCTCAACAACACACACACACACACACACACACACACACGCACACACACACACGCACACACACACACACACGCACACACACACACACACGCACACACACGCACACACACACACGCACACACACACACGCACACACACACACGCACACAAACACACACGGGAAAAAAGAGAAGTAAAGGAAGGCCAAGAGGGTGGAAAACCCTACACTCACTGGAGGGCAAGTAAATAAACTAAAACAACGACGATACAGAGTCAGCCAGGCATGACACACAAACCCTTGGGGCAAAGTGAAGAATGCACAGTAGTGGCAGCTCTGTAGACTTCTCACTGTGCTTGATTCATATCACAGACATGTATAAAGAGTTGACTCGCACACTAAGTAAACTTCCATTCAGGAAAAAGACAACCTATAAGCTGCTTAGTGACTCACAATTGCATATATGTGCTGTTTTTTCCTTTTGTCGCATCAGGAGCAAGTGTAGACATGCTAACCCTTTCTGCCTCCATTCACAAATATGTCTATTTATCAGCCTGAAGAGAGGCCCAGTCATCAGTGGGAGGGAATCTAAACCCCCCTCAGCTCTCTCCTAAGATTTCAGAAAGGGATTTTCCACCAAAGACTCAAACTGCACAGATAAATGGGGGCTGTTTTATAAATAATAACATGATATGCATATTACCTATTAAATACTCTAGACAGGAATGATAGCACAAAGATACTAAGAAATGTATAGCTTACATTTGCCAATTGTAAAGAACACAACATTCTCAGATACAACACTTTTTCTTACCTTCTCTGTGTGCGAGATTCCCTCTGGTGTCATCTGATTTCTGGAAGTTTATCCTGGCGTAGGCACTGAGCTCTTCTATACCTTCCACGGCTCCCAGCTCCACTGGTCGAGACTGGCATGCATTCCAGTCTGGAACATGCTGCTCTCCATTCTGCACTAGATCCAGATCGATGTAGTTCAGGCCGTTCTGGCCATGGTTTGTTAACGTGGGAATTGGGCCTGAAGTGGTTTCCCTTCGCCCGTTGGTTACTGTAGATGCAGGAGGAGTAGTAGAAGCAGCAGAGGCCTCGCCAGGTCGTAACCATACATTCTCGAAGGAGGCGGAGCTGTGGCGTTTTACATCACCTGACTGACAGGTGGCTGATGTGTCAACTGACCCTCTTGTTGTAGTGGAGGCAAAAGTCTCTGAACTGTGTCGCCGTCGACCCTGTGGGTCAGCCCGGATTACTTTAGCCCCCTGGTTCCACCCGGAAGTGGAGTTAACCCGTGTGAATGCACTAAGACCTGACAAAGGGCCGATCAGAGCCTGTCTTCCTGGGGCACCGCTTAACGCGGTCACGCCATGATTAGGTGATACAGAACAAGGAGGGGCATCCGCATCTGGCAAGGCCTCGACCCTCAGCATCATTTGTGTGTTAGGAAAGCTGGTGCAGGATGCTAACTGCATGCTGATGTAGTCACGTTCACATATGCTCTCACAGGGCAGCGGGGGGGAGGATGCAGAGTTTGATGGGGTGATAATGGCATAATCTGAACAGGAAGTGGAAATCTGCATTTCTGGGCACAACTGCCTGGCCTGTGACCCCGGCTGCATGTTCATGTACTCAGATGATGAAAGGTCTGATTGGGCCTCAGCGTCACTTACAGAAAACACAGGTGGGAACAGTGACGCTAGGCTCGCTGAAAACGGCTTGTCATTGAACTCAATGTTGACATACTCTCCAGGACTTTTGGGCTCTGCGGGGAAGGGACTCTCACGTGTTCGTGGGAGAGTACTTGCTTTGATAGCGTCCAATGACAGCCGTGTTGGCCGTGTTAGCCTACTGTTGCCCTCTGACCTTTTGGGTTTGACAGCAGACTGCTGGGAGTTGCCTTGACCACCCAAGCTGTCGCTGCTCGTCGAAGACGAGGAAGATTCTGCGTACGGCAATCGATTAGAGCCCAGTGGTATCCGAAGAGGGCTCTGGTCCTGCTTCCTGTTAGCGTGCTTGAAGGAGCGGGGCAAAGAGAAGTAAGCATACATTGGCCTGGGAGGATCTTCCACAGGGTTAAAAAAGCAGTCTGGAGGTGTACTGGTCGTTGAACAACTAGCCGGGGACATGTTAATGTAGTCTCCACAAGATGACACTTTACCTTCCATGCTCTCTACGGAGAGCTTAGGGTTGATGCCATTGGTCCAGATCTTGCCATAGTTTGTTGTGCCATCTGGAGAGCAGCTGCCACTTGGTGACATCATCATATAACCATTGGAGTCCACATGCGTGTGTTGCCGGGGGTTGATAATTTGCTGTGGTGCAGAAACACTTTTTGGACTCATGGGCATGTAGTCACCACTTTTCACCGTTGGGGTCGCAGGTGCAACGCCTGGCAGCATGGGCATGTAGCCGTCATCTTTGTGATCTGGTCCACTGTGGTCTTTTGCTTGTGACGCGTCTATACCTTCTTCTGGGTATGAATGTGTAGGCATGAATGAGTGCCTGTGCGTTGACGACGATGATGATGCAGTGCGGCTTCGTGGATATGCCGGCATCATTACAGTGTACTCCTCCAGCGATCCGGCAGATGACTGTGAGGGAGTCTTTTGATGGCACGGAGTTGGCGGCGATGCACCAGAAGAATGCGTTCGTTTCCGGAAACATTTTTCCAACTCGGGCTCCTCTAGTCTCGATGGCGTTCCTCTGGATTGGCTTCGCGATTGGCTCCCGGTGCCATGAAGTGAACTGGGCTTGGCCATGCAGATGTAGTTGTTTATCTCCTCCTCCCTAGCAGGCGGAGTGTGGCCAAGCGAGTCCGGAGTCACGCTACGGAAGGAGCTTCTAAAGTCGCAAGGGCTGGATCCGTATTCATCAGAGGAAATGAATCCGCCATCGCTGGGCGATCCAGATATGGAGGCGCTAGAGCGGCGTGGAAAGAGGCAGTCAGACGTGGATCCATGGCCGCTGGTGCTGCTGGAAGACAGGCTGACGGGGCTGATGGCTGAGGGGGAGCACCGCGAGGTGGGCGTGGGGATTGATCTGCTGTGATTGAGTGGAGGGTGAAGTCTGGATCCACCCCTGTGTCGCTGCGATTGAGGGCGGGCTGTGCACGGGCTGCTTGGACTTCCATCCACGGACGCCGGCCTGGACATGGTGCCCTCCCCATCACTGGAGGCTCTCACTCTGAATGAATGGCTGTGTTTGCCGGGTCTAACAGGAGAAGTGGCTGTCACACTCTCCGCCCTAGAGCGCCTGCCTAAGCCAACCTGACTAGGGGGAGGATTATTGTGATGATGCCTCCTGACAGGCACTGAGATGGGGTTTGAGCAGTTGGAAGATGACTGACTTTTGCTGCGGGGTCTGAACTCCTCACTCATGGCTTTCATGGCTTCTAATATAGTTTCATGCATGTTCTGAGCCACAACTGAGTCATCAACTTGCATCCAAAACTCCCCAGGCCCTGTCACGGCAGATCTCCCAACTTCAATGAAAAAGAAATTTTCAGAGTGACCACATCTTCTAATGTTCATCAACTGCAGGACCACTGCGGCCGCATCTGAATTGAGTTTCACAAAACTGATAGTCTTATTAGTGAGGCATAATCTGTAAACGCCAATCAAGTTCTTTATGTGACCCAGACCCTTTGGTTTCAAAATAACTTGCCAAACCTCTTTGAAGGCAGGTCCCGGCGTGGCTTCGCCGTAATTATCCTCTGCAATTCCGTGGCCCGTGGCACTTTCGTGGACTTTACCTCTGTTATGAAGATCAACGAGGGCTTGATACCATGACTCCTGCTCTAACTCACAGTCAGCAGCGATGGCAAAGTACTCATCCTTGGCGTAAAGCGCAACGAGATGTTTGTTTTTAGAATCCGCTCTTTTGTTGATGTTAAAGCAGCTCTCCAGCGGAATGGACCTTTTCGGTGCTCCAGACTTGTGTCTCCACTTCTTCTCGTTTTCATAGTACTCCAGTCGGGACGGTCCGGAGGCACTCGCTGCCCTCAGTACAAAAAACCTTTTGTGCATGCTTTTGGGTTTCCTTAAATAACCCACCTTTTTCACATCTGAAAAACATCCTTGCTCCGTGGTCGGACTTGCCATGGTATAAAAAATAATTTATGGAAAAATTGCAGGATTGAAAGTCAAAGCCTTATGCATGTACTATTCACCAAATGTGAACGCTGAGATATATATTTTTTCCATTGAGTAAAAATAGAAAAATAGCACTCAAAAAGTCACTTTTGTGCGTACCGACAAAAGCTTCAATTATAACAGTTTCTTCAGCAGCATTACATTGTTAAAACTAAGTTTAAATAATACACCAGGCATCCTCAAAGAATATTGCAAGTACCGGGAAGCACCAAGTTTATGATGTACAAAAATACAAAACAGTGAAAATTAGAAAACAGTGTCCTTTTCAGTCCGGAGATCCGAATGCATTATCAAAACAAGCGGAGTCAGCAGCGTACGACGAACCCATTTACCCCGGAGATCAAAGCGCTGTCTGCAAAAATCCCCAAAGTGCAATTAAACAAAGCACGAGCGCAAAGTGTGCATCTGACCGTTATTTACAACGGAAACGTACCGAGTCCGCTTGAACAGCTGCATAAGTTCCTCCAAAAGTCGCTGAGTTTTCTCTTTTGCGAAGCCGTAACAGACCAAAACAAGGCAGCGCTCGTGTGTGTTTGTATGGAGGAGTTGAGACTGGGGGGTTGTTGCAGCCAAGCTTGTTACGACACAACTAAGAATCCCGCCCAGTTTGGAAACTGACCTCGTTGATTGGAGGAATCTAATGTCAATCATCCTAGCGGGCTGTGAGAGACATGATTCAAATGTACTGGAGGGGATTTTGATTCATCCCAGTGAATCGAATCTTTTGAATAAGTTCACCAAAAAGATTCATTTACACTGATGTTTCATGGCCTTTAGATCCAGCGTGAACCCAACGAATCGTTCAGTTAAAAGAATTGTTCAAAACACTGATTCATTCACGAGCTAAACGAGTTTTATTTAGAGGCGGTGTTGAAATACGCTATGTAACTATGCGCTGCCGTTATTTATAAACACACAATTGTAAAATGGGAAGTCATATGTGTCAGTGTTCATTACTGTCTATTTACATGGATAAATATAGTGACAATTGAATAATTTGTGTAATTGCCTTGCGGAGGTGTAGGCTACACATTGTTATTGTTATTATTACTATAATGATTAATTATAGTTAACATGTAATGTGTGTAACATGGACAGTGTAATGAAAAGTGGACTTCTGTTTCTTTCCTCCAGGTGGAAAATCCTAGACTGTCCGATTCACGAAACGAAAAGTAGACTACATTTCAAAGAGACTATCTTCCTGAAAATGAACTAGAAAATGTATCTTTAACAGAAAACATGGAATTATAACATTAACATAAATGGAAAATGCAGAACTTATACATAACTGCAGATCTTTTAAGGTTGGTTCTGATTTTTAGCAAATAATCTAAAATCTATACTGCACATATCCCTTTTGGATTACCTGACATAGGTGCTTTAAGTTACTCTAATATCTCTGACAATAATATCATAATGTATTTGACGATGGATCACTAAAATTGTGTTGTTATTTGTTATGGCTGTTCAATGAATAGTCTATAGGCTAGCCAATTAAATGTTCTTTTACAAATTAATTTAAATGAAGCACCGTCACTTTATTAATTAAGCATAAAATCAGAATTACACTGTAAATAATTTTTTTTTACATCTAACTTGAAGTGAATTCAGGTTGATTGGTAGACTTTTCCTCAGTCATCTCAATGGCAAAAAGTGTCCCAATCACCCTGAATTCATAAGCATGCAAATGTAGTTTAATAATCTCTTCTCTGCATTCACTGAGCAATGCTGCCATCTGCAGTCAACATCGAATATACTTTATTCACATGTAAACAACAACTTATACATTTTTTATATTCTTTTTGTGCCTTTTGAGTTTATACACATTTCATTTTATCGTTTGATAAATCAAGTTTCATCGTGTTAAAACAAGCGTTAGGCCTAAAGGCTGTTGAAATGTCAAGGTCTGAGCCTTAAGGTTATTTTCTTACCTCAGCTCAAAAATATAAGTGCTGTCTATGTTTTCACAGCCAAAAAATGTATTTGACCAATATTGTGAGTGCACCACTGGATATGGTCAACAGCTAAAAAGAGCTAAAACCTCCCACGGTCCCACATTTCTCTTTTTCACCTTTAATTGACAACAGATAGTGACAACTGAACCGTACATACAGTACATCCATCACTGTCCATGTACAGTGCACTTTGAGTCTGTGCTCTCACAGGACACCAAAGAGCTGCCGTATTTGTGGAATGAGACGTAACTGTTTTCGCAAAGGTCAGAGAGTTCACTTCTACAAAAAAAAAAAAACTACAAACGTCATGAGGGATGAGATCACGTGACCAGAAGTCCCGTGTTTCACTTCCGTGTTTACTACCTGACGAAACATGGTGAAATGAAAGTAAAATCCGACGTGTCCTACTCTTTTTATTGCATCTATGGTCCTACTGTTGATCGCTTTTATTAGGACTCGGAATCGCTTGACACAACATCCAATTTACAACGTAGGAACTTCGAGCATTCAAAACAGCAGCTGTACATTCAGATGTAATGGTAAGTCGTAAATGCACTGTAATTCTGTCTATGTACTGGAATACTTTATTTATTCCTCAAAATAACATTGATAGTATGTAGTAGATAAGACTTCATGCGTGATATTACCCATAATATTCTTATTATGTATAATAGATAGGGCTTGTATATGGCAGGTAAAATGCTCTGTAAATATTTGTTTCAAACAATTAAGAAGATACAGTACATTTCTTGGTTTGATGATATTTTGATTTGAATGCGCTTGTGTGTGTAGAACTTACTATGAATGCATGATGACTTTATTGTCAAATGAAATGAAATAATTCATGTTATGCTATAATACCTTGAAGCCAAGGGACCCATTTCCAACTATTTTAGATAAAATACACAACTACATTTAATGACTCTAAAAAAATGTCTATCTGCCATTCATTTTTTGTGTGGCAAATAGACACTTTAAAAAATTCACATCTTTTGGGAAATAGACAGAAAACGTTGATGACTCATCCTGCACTACACCGTTTTTGTCCAATCAGATGCTCCCTAGAATGGAATGCCCCTCCCCCAATACCAATTGCAACAGACAGACTCCTATCATGCTTCATGATTTTACATGCTTTACAGACAGATGGTATGAATTGCACTGTTATTTGAACACATTAATGTAAAAGAAGCAGTCTTTCAAGAAATGTAAACTAACACTTTTACATAGATAAAACACTATGTGTATGAGAATGTGTTTGTGTGTTTTAGATGCGCAACAGACAAAGGGGATCCAATCTCGGCCTGCTCCTGCTGGCCTCTCAGGTTTTCCAGCTGGGAATAGACAACATCCCTCCTGTCACTCTTGCAACACTGGGCCTCAATGTCTACTTGTTCCTGTTTCCTGTCAAACCACTCCTTCAGGTATTATAACAAATAACACATCCAAAATGTGTTTTTGCTACATCTGCCGATAGCATGTGAATATAGAAAATGTGCAGATTAGCCATTAAACTTTTGCATTATTTTATGTTAAAGGTTGTTAGTGCTGATAAGATGTTTTGCAAATCTGGTCTGTTTGTATGTTTTTCAGACGTGTTTGAGTGTTCGGGAGGCGTACTGGTATGGGGATTGGGCTCGTCTGTTGCTGTCACCGTTTCACCATGTCGACGACATGCATCTATACTTCAACATGGCCTCCCTCCTTTGGAAGGGCATCAAGCTTGAGAGGAAACTGGGAGGCGCCTGGTTTGCGTACCTGCTGTCTGTCTTCTCTCTGCTCACCGGATTGGTCTACCTGCTCCTGGAGACAGGACTGGCACGGATGACGGATGACTCGTCGTATAGTCTGCAGTGTGCGGTGGGCTTCTCAGGTGTGTGTTGTGTTGAATCATGATAACATTATGACAATTTAAAATAACTGTTTTCCATTTCAATATATATTTTTAAATGTGATCAAAGCTGTATTTTCAGCATCATTACTCCAGTCTTCAGTGTCACATGATCATTCAGAAATCATTCTAATGTGATGATTTGCTGCTCAAGAAACATTTGTCATTATTATCAATGCTGAAAACAGTGGTGCTGCTTTATATATTTCATAAACCATGATAATTTTTTTCAGGAATCTTTGATTAATAGAAAGTTCAAAAGAACAGCATTTATTTGAAATAGAAATCTTTCGTGACATTGCAAGTGTCTTTACTGTCACTTTGATCAATTTAATGTATCTTTGCAGAATAAAAGTATGAATTTCTTATTTTTAACAACAACAAAAAAACTTTTGAAAGGTAGTGTATCTTTGACTATCACATTAATCCTGTGCATTGGTGTAAAGAATAAAAATGGGGTGGAACAACAAAAATCAATTAATTTATAGATGTAATTTTTATATTTCTGTAGTAAGAAATAAGTATTGCAGCTGTTTGTTGTTGGTTCCAGGTGTTCTGTTTGGGCTGAAGGTGGTGAATAATCATTATCATCCAGGCGGAGCCACGTACGTCATGGGACTGGCCATAGCCAACCGCTACTCCTGCTGGGTGGAGTTGGTCCTCATCCATGTCATGAATCCGGGGTAGGCATGACACTGATTTCAAAGACACTAGAGAGAAACAGCAATACTATGGAGCTACTAGGGAGCTTTTTCCCTCTTCATGCAAGACTTAAGCAGTGCCCCACATTAAATTTATGTCCGTTTAAAAAAAATTAAAAATACTATAAATGTTATTGCTGTTTAAAAATCTATGTGGACAGGTGGGTAAATCCATTTTTTTGTTTTTCTAAATGGACGTTCGTGTTCGCCTAACCAACACAAGGATATAATTAGCTAGATCTATGCAGTCAGTGCAAACTTTGGTGAATACAACATAGGTTTATAGCAGCTAGCGATCGATCTCTATTGTAAATGATCAAGCAAACTCACAGTAGGGCGACAGCTTGTGTGAATGATTGTATTCACCCACTGTTTGTTATGAATTTGAATGTTCATTTATAGGCTATTGACAACTTGGACTAAATTTGTTTATGACGGAGCCGTTGTTTATACTCACTGGGAAACGAAGGCGGGATGAGGAGGAGGGAGGGTCTAGCTAGTCTACGTTTTGTTTGACAATACTTTGAATGTCAACCAGAAGTGACGTCACCCTGCATCGCTTAGAGCACCTTTAATTTTTTTTTATTTTAGTATAAAATGTTATTTTTACCTACTAGCCTATTATTCAGTTCATAATATTTAGCAGACTGAACAGATGAGATGCCATAGAGTAAATTACATTGTATCACTCAAAACTGGACAAATTAAGGGAACATTCACGGTCTCACAGAGCCCGTCACAATTAAAGGGGTGGTTGATTATGATTTCACTTTTCTAACTTTAGTTAGTGTGTAATGTTGCTGTTTAAACATAAACAACATCTGCGAAGTTACAACGCTCAAAGTTCAAAGCAAGGGGAGATATTTTATTGTAAAGAAATTGCTTTTTAAGGACTACAACAAACGGCTGGTAGGGACTACACAAGCTTCCTCCCGGGTTAGTGACATCACCAACCCTAACATTTACATAAACCCCGCCCCCGGGAACACGATTTATAGAATATCATGACAGAATATTCTAATCAATGACTAGAAGATAGTTAACTCCACATCAGCTGCATAAATTCTTCAACTAACCATTCAGAAATGTCCTGTTGCTTCTACATGTTGTCACTTCTTCTTGAGTCTCTCCATCATT
Source organism: Phoxinus phoxinus (assembly GCF_949152265.1). NCBI lineage: Eukaryota > Metazoa > Chordata > Actinopteri > Cypriniformes > Leuciscidae > Phoxinus > Phoxinus phoxinus. The sequence goes on along the minus strand of NC_136879.1, from coordinate 21,427,189 downwards.
GTCTGACTCCAGATTGAACATAAACGGCTAAAAGTTTTTAAAATTTTCAGTGCATGTGTCATGTGTGTGAGGTAAAAGGACACAAGCTCTTCAAGCTCCGCCTCTGCGGAGAGCAGCAGCTCATCAAAGGGACACACAAAAACAATGCCTTTTTGCTCACCCTCAAAAAGTGACAATTTTACATTCTATATAAAAATATCTGTGGGATATTTTGACCAAAAACTTCACATACACACTCTGTCAAAGACTTATTTTACATCTTGTGAAAAGGGCATTATACCACCCCTTTAACAAAGCTTATTGGCTTTTTAAAACATATTATTATTCAACATAATGGCAAATAGGCTTTCCAAAGAATGTAAATCAACATTTATGACGTATAATAGTAGTACATTTATCTCTCTCACTCGTGTCCCACATTGTCTCGCAAAATCACATTTACAACCTGCAACAGAGCAATAACCAGGTGGTCACCGAAATTACACTACAGACCCTATGACATTGTTTTTTTTCTAAACTACGTTTTCATTTATTGTTGGCCTAAGATCTGATTCACAGCTTATATTAACATACATTCACTCTTGCAGGACGTCATTTGTTGGACATCTGGCTGGGATCCTGGTTGGGCTTCTCTACACGAAAGGACCACTAAAGAGGCTCATGAAAACATGTGCAGGTAAACACAACAATTTGAGTGTGTGTTTGACATCTTTGTACCATAAATATGTTAATACTGTACGCATATACACTACACTACTGTTCAAAGTTTGGGGTCAAGGACGTGTTAAAGTGATCAAAAGTGACAGTAAAGATATTTATAATGTCACAAAAGATTTCTATATAAAATAAATGCTGTTCTTTTTAACTTTCTATCAATCAAAAAATCCAGTTCAAATCAAAAAATTTTTTAAATCAGTTTCCACAACAATATTAAGCACAAACACTGATAATAATAAGAAATATTTATTGAGCAGCAAATCATCATATTATAATGATTTCTGAAGGATCATGTGACACTTAAGACGTAATGATGCTAAAAATACAGCTTTGACATCACAGAACTGTTTTAACTCTATTTTAGATCAAATAAATGCAGCCTTGGTGAGCATAAGAAAATACTTAAAAAAAATATTTAAAACTTCTGAATAGTAGAGCATGAGAACACTTAATCCGGGAATAAATGCATCACATAAACGGCCATATCTATGTAATTTCAGGCTTTGTGACATCTAATGGGCATCATGGAGGGCAGCAGACGTACTACAATTCATCAGGTATACAGTTACAGATCTTGAATAATATCAAATCCGAATAATTTTTCTCTTATAGGGAAACATTCAATTCGTTAAAAAGGCAGCCATCTGATATTACTAAATCGCATCCGTCCTCAGAAATGGCTCTGACTTTGAGAGCCGTTAAAGATGAAACGACTGCTCCATTATAGTCCTCAATATGCATCATTTGTACGTCTGTGTTCACAGGATACAGTGGATATGGCATGCCGAATCCTCCAAACGCACATTTTGGACAGCAGTCATTTAATCGCAGGCAGTATGGCGCCCCCTACGGGGATCCGTACGACACACACATGCCCTCTGCGCCGTCCCAGCATCCCTATACAGCAGGACTGTCAGATGAGGAGCAGTACCAGGCCGCTGTCAGGGCCAGCCTCAGCGACAGAGGTGACCAGTCAAGATGTGCTGAAAATGACCACGTTATTCCATTTAAGAGTGCTTAGTCATAAACAAGCTTGTAGATAAAAGTATTATATCTTTATGGGGTCAGTAAGATTATTTATTTATTTGAAAGAATTGACACTTTTATTCATCAAGTCATAGAATACTATAGCACCAGCAGTTACAAGGTGCAACTTTGTTATTTTTGCTTTGTAGGAGGTTCTGCGCAGGCTAGATCTTCACATGCCACTTATTCCCACTCTAACCCGACGCCTGAAGAGATCCGCTGGCGACGACTTCAGAGGTTTACCAGCTGAGCGAGCGCTTGGAGAACCTTGGGTAACAATACTAGATCGTTTACATGAAAGACAACAACCAATCAGAGCTAGCGGAGAAGACTCTTCAGCTGGTGATCGGTTGTGTCATTGTAGAGCATTGCGGATGTCATCAGTGGATCCCCTCTAATGTGTGGGAGGTTTCCAAGGCCGCTGCCTATATTTCTAATGGCAAAAAGTTTGTACACACACATCTGTTTTTGCATTAAATGCTGCTCTTAATGTATTTGTTAAACGTTTAACATCCATGACGCGTGGTTGTAGATACGAGTGCCTTTTGCAGTGTGTTGAATGCAACTGTCAATGTGCCAATACGTCTTACTAAAGCTTTTTTATGTACTAAAAGTTTTATGTACTTTTATGTAAAGCTTATACTTTGTTTCTTAAGTATATATATTTTGTAATCAAACAATAAAGCATGCTTTTTCTGACATGTTGTTCATTGGTTCCAAGATACTTCTTTGCTCATATGGTATATTATAAAATATTGAGTAAGAATAAAACGTACTGCAATTCAGGTCAATATAAAGAGATGGAGATAAATTACTGGAGAGACTTCCTGCATTTAGATGCATAACATCTCATTTACATACATTACAGCTTAAAAGTTAGGTTAGTCAGGAAGATTTAAAGGGACACTAAGTATCTTTATTTTCAATATTTTTATACATAAATATGTCCTCAATGGTGTACAAATACCTCGGCCAATTATCTGACTTATCCTTATAAATGAAGAATTTATTATCTTTATATACATGGGACGGGTAGGTCCACGGAGGCTTCCATGTAGTTCCGCCATCTTGCAAAACTATAATAGCAGAGAGGGACAAAAAGTACTAAGCCAACGCGTTTCCACAAGGCGTTTTCGTTCAGAGCCAGCCAGTCACGTGACGTGACTGAAACCAGCAGAAACACAGGTGCAGAGCAGTGAGAGGCGCTTGAAACTGCACCGGCAAGTTTAAAAGTCTGGATTGCATTGTTATTATGGACCATACATATGCCAAGCCACAGGAGAAGAAAAAATTGTTGTCAAAAATAGAACATACAATGCGTGGGATTTCCCCCTTCCTGGTCAATGTATCCCTGCCTCTGCTTAATTATTTTTATCCCCGGTGCGGATAAATTTATCCTCCCCGCAAAGTGATCATAGTGCTACTACATAGTGGCGAGACGGATCACAAAACTTATCACGGATCCGTGGTGATGATTACTCACTCTCTCTTGAGCGTCTGGCGCGAGTGTTTCAATGTAAAGACGCGTTTATGCGCGTCTAGAGGTCCTGCGGCGCGGTTAGCCCGGCGCGGTATAGACGCGAGCCTCATTCTACTCCAGTTTGCGCGAATGAGGCGAATTGCTATCACAGATAATGTCTTTTCTACCATTTCACTGTAGCTCAGCATCGCGATGTAAAGTTAACGTTATTGCATGATCACAGTTCATATGTGTGGGGAAAGATAAGCTATTAGAGTAAAAATATTGCGTTAGGCTACTTCAGTTAATAAGAAAAAAGATTTTACAATTCCTGCAAATGCAGTGAAGATCATGTTCTCATGATTTATTTTTATGAATAACAATGTTTCAAAACATCCCCCCCCCCCCCCCCCCCCCCTCTGTTTTTTTCACAAATCGCACCCTGGGCATAACTAGGCTACAATATTTAATGTTTTTCACAGTCAGTAATTCATACTGTAACATTCGTTTGTTTGTTGTCATGTTGCAGTTTGTTTGAAATAACACACCTGTTCACCTGAAGGAAAACTCGATGAAGTGCTATTAGAAGGCATCCTGTCAAAGCTTTTTGGTACATATCGCCTACCGTAGATGCAATGCGCATTTGAAAAAGCGAGGCGCTGGAGAGCAAAATTAGTTTGAATGCAAAATAACCACTAGATGGGAGTAATTCCTACGTAGTGTCCCTTTAAAAAAAAAGAAAAGAAATAAATTGTTTATTCAGCAAGGATGCATTAAACTCAAAAGTCACAGTAAAGACATTAACATGTTACACAAGTTTTTTTATTTTAAATAAATGCTGTTCCGTTAAATTTTCCATTCATCAAAGAAACTTGAAAAAATGCAAAATATTAAATATGAATTGTTTTCAACTGATGGTAATCAGAAATCGGTACATTAGAACATTAGGATCATGTGACACTGAAGACTGGAGTAATGATGCTGACAATTCAGCTTTGATCACAGGAATAAATTATTTTTTTAAAATGCATGATTAAATTAGAAAACCGCTATTTTAAACCGTATTAATATTCCCCCAAAATATATATTTTACTGTATTTTTTATCAAATAAATGGAGCCTTGGTGAGAATAAGAGTTTTAAAAACATAAAAAATCGTACCGAACCCAAACGTTTGAACGGTTGTGTATTTATTAGATTTTTATACAGTCCACAAATGAAAAGTGTTTATTTCATTCAGAATGCTGGTTTTCTCTTTGTCAAGTGTTAGTTTGAATTACAGTGAGTGAGTTATATTTATAGTTTAGTGGAAAGAAATCACTTCTCACATTATAACCTTCTTAAATTACTAATGATATCAGAAGATTTAATGGAAGGTGCTGAAGAATTTATTTGTTTCTACCATCTGCAGTGTATGCTTAATATTAAATGTGTATTAGAATATAGTGTATTAAAAACAAACAGTATATGATGTGAAACCCCATGCAGATTTGTCAGGTGTCTCAGTTTGGTGAGTTTATATATTCTTTTTTTCCAAGTCATTATTGCATGTTATTACAAATATCACAATTTATTAGACATTTAATACACAGTAAGAGTAGAACCTGATAGTTAAATGTAAAAATGCATATGACAATGAAAATTAACATTTTGTGTTGTCCTTATGTGTACGCCCATGCTCAGGTGTAACGGTACAGTACTCAAGACATTAAAATGTCCTCACACACAGTGAATAGCATTTCTAACCGGCTTGCAGCAATATCAAAATCAGACAATAATAATAATCACTTCTTTTTAAAATATGAGAACAAGTGTTTAATTCACTGTTATCCAAAATAGCACCAAAGTAATCTCTAGCTAAATAAATACTCTTGACATTTAGTAAAAATATAAAGCAAAGCTGTTCTGTCAACAGTGCAATCGTATGTACAAGAATAGATCATGCTCAGAACAAAAGCTGCTTACGTGGACAGTAAAATACTGAAGGTGTTAGTTTCATTCAATGGCTCAAGTTAGTTTAGACAGCGAGAAGAGGGAAATATTAAAGTTTTTTTTTTACCAAACAAAAACTAAGCAGGTATAGCCTAAAAGGTTTTCAAGTGTCCAATAATGAGTGGGAAGTTCAATTGCAATGGTCCTTACACAAAACAGCAGACCAGAAGGAGACAGAAATGAAAAGTAAAGGACTAGGCTAACTAAACAGAACTGTCAGATGTACCTTGTCATAAGGTGTTTTAAAAATGGTGCATGTATGGAGTAGGCTACGGTGAAATAAGGAGTGTTTTAACACTGACTGAAGTCTTGAATATCCTCCAAGCATTCGCATTCACAGCCATATACTGACGTGATAAGTCTTTGCCACAGGATGTGTTTCCTTTGGAAACCCGAGACAAAGTCTTAAAGAAACCCAAATGTTTGTTAGTTCATGCTGTAGAACGTTGGTTAACACAGCCATTCACACAGCATGCGGTTTTGCTTTGAAAAGCGCAAGACGCGGGCAGTGGAATGGGGGAAAAACACAAGGTTTCTCGAGACGCGATTTTCGAACGCCGTGTCATGCGCGAGACGTCTCGGAATGGAAAAACCCAATAGCCTACTGACTATTTCCATCCAAAGTTGCGAATTTAACTGCTCAAAATTGGACAATCGCACAAACATAAAGCAAATTAAGCACACTTTCAATATGTGTTCAAGAGAACAAAATAGTCATTTCCTGGGAAATTGGGCAAATTATGTAGCCTAATAAAAATGGAAGTTAATTGAGCATCAGTTCTGGCAGGCCAAGTAGTCAAGACACTGCTAACGCTACTGGCCAACAACACGCTCTCATCAGCTGTTGTTCTGATGCTGCTTCAGCGCATCAGCTGTTCAACTCGGTTCAACTCCCCTCGCTAATGGCTATGCTAAAAACAGGGCGCCCTATTTAAAGCAGATTCAGTTGCTGCTCGCATCTCTGCAGCCCGCCACCTCCCCAGCTCCTCTTTGTCGTGCATAACGTGGCATTTGCTTTTCTGTCATCGTTGCTGCTCTGTTCATATGGGGGAATAGCTCAGCTCTCCCAGTCCTAGACTGTGTGAGCTTTCCCTAATGCTGCTGCTGTCCTGCAGTGCTATTTCATGGTCAGAGGACTCCCTGAACCGAGCCATACCGGCAAAAAAATAAAAAAAATAAAAAAAAATTGAATTGCAATTTATTCAATAAAAAATTCCTAAATCATTTTTATTGTCACGTGTGTTCTTGACTTAATGGACCTGACAGAACTGCAATGGCGCTGGTTCCATTAATTTTTCCAAAAGTTTTTAAAAATTAGACCAAAGTACAAAGGTACAACAAGACTGTGTACTTAATGGATTTACTGAGGGAAATGACTACAATCCCATGAAGAATTGCGAACAGCATAATCGAATTCGAAATATAAAACGTACTCATTTACAAATGTTGATTATATAAAAACAACATTAAGTTTATTGCAAAATATGCATAGGCTATATACTGTATATACAAACATGTAAGTATTTTGTGATCGACTACTTGAATTATGTCATTCGAAGTGCTTCATGGGAGTGGGCGGAACTAAAAAGCTCTTTTGGCACGTTCAGTTTCTTTCGACTCCGATTGGTGTAACTTTCTGTACAGTATCATGGGTAATGTAGTTTTTCCACAAGGAATTCTGCTGTTAACTCAACACAATTAATGTAAAAAATAAGTTTAAAATAATGCAGGTTGAAGGTATCAGCTGAAGCAAACATCATGGATTAACAACATCATAGCTCACAGGTTGTCTTTAAAGATTTATAAGTTATCATTCAAAGTCAATTTACCTATGGGTTTTATTGCTGGAACCCGACGGTTTCACTTTTTTTTTCATACGTCATAAATTACTTGCACCTCAAAACCTCTTCTTAATGGATAAAAAAAAAATATACGACTCAATTGTACATACCGGTATACGTTTTTATACGCGCATTTTTAGAATGTAAATGCACATCTTGGTGTTTGCGTGGAAACATAGCAGATAATAATGTACACCTTGATTGCCTTGAGATTAAATTGCCTCCCAAAATGACTAAATCTTTGAAATCTTCTCGAACATTCTAAAAACCAACAGCTAATGTTGTCTTGATTTCCAAAATGACTGGCTTTTGCCAAAATGTGGCTGCACAAAATGCTTGGTTTGAATTCAAGAAAATTTGAAATTCAAGTCTAGTAAACCATTTCTTTTAAACAGTCATTTGTTAATTTCTATATAGAGAAACCTGAACCTACATGACAAAAGGTGCCTTTACACTGACCGCCGCAATATCAATTTAGCTAGCAATGTTCCTAGCAGACGCCTTTCACTGGATCACGAGAGTTTCATTTTCAAGGTTTAGTGTTCATCTTTTAGGTTAAAGACATAAGCACAATAGACCTAAACTAGCATTACAATATTGTGCTGATAATGTGCACACAAACATAATAGTTGCTGATACAAGGAACCAGGGAGAACATGAATATTGGTGTATAGGAATTTGTGCAAATTGTCTTGGTTTTTACTACATTTTTTTAAATGTAATAAAAACTAGAAGCAACATGTGCACTGGGTAAAGATGTAAAAGAAGTCGTGTTAGACAGAACTATGTTGGAACATATCTAGTGAAGTAAAAAGTTCACAGCCTGTAGTTCATCAAAAAAATGGTCACAAATTATGTCAATTTGATCCTTTAAAAAACAAAAAAAGTGACCAAAAGCATCTCAATCACTTCCAATCCAGTGACCTATTGATGTGCGTTCTCAGTGCAGTTTTTGTTGTTGTTGTTTTTAAATCATGCGTGACTAGTATCAATTGTTGGGATCATTCATCATGCAGACGTTGCATTTGCTGACGTCCTCGTGGTTCTCCTGCACAGGACTTTGAGGATTGGAGTTAAAGCTGTTTCTCAGCCAGACACTGTAGCTGGTGGCGAAATACTGGCATGTGCCAGCCTGACCTTGGCACTCCACGAACGGCTGACTGCGGATGTTCTGCAAGCAGCTTCCTGTCGACGTCAGAGACTGTTCACCTCGCTCTTTCTCTGATCCTGTATACTGGAACACAGAAAATAAGTTGCATCATGTGATTGGTTTAAAATGTATAGAGTTACACACACTACTACTCAAAAGTTTGAGGTTGGTAAGATTTTGCTTTGGTTTCTGAAAGTCTCGTATGCACACGAAGGCTGCATTTATTTGATTAAAAATAAAGTAATATTGTGAAATGTAATTACAATTTTAAATATGATTTTTATTTTAATATATTTTTAATTGTCATTTATTCCTGTGAATTTTTAGCATCATTACTCCAGTCTTCAGTGTCACATGATCCTTCAGAAATCATATGCTGCCCAATAAATTATTATTATTATTATCAATGTTGAAAACAGTTGTACTGCTTAATTTTTTGTGTGGAAACTGTGATACATTTATTTCAGGATTCTTCAATGAATAGAAAGTTAAAGAGAACAGCATTTATTTGAAATATAAATATTTTGTAACATTTTAAATGTCTTTACTGTCACTTTTGAACACTTAAAAAAAAAATTGCTGAATAAAATGATTTCATAAAAAAAATAAAAAAAAATCCTACTGACCCCAAACTTTTGAGTATGATGTTAGCGTGATGCTAACAACGACACAAGAACAATTACATTACAAAGACACTGGTCCATGTTAATGGTTCAGTTTAATGGTTCATGTTAAACTAAATGATTTATCATTTTTCAGTACTGTATAAAATATATTCTTAATTGAAAAGATTTATATTTATTCATCTTGGATGAAAATATTGTCTGAGATGGTTGCAGTGCATTCTGACATAGCCTTAAAGGTGAACTATGCAGGTTTTTTACCTTAACTGAACAGCTTCGGAGTCATTGGAATGGTTAAATTACTTTTTTTGGGTTGAATGGTGGTCGTCTCGCACCCCCCTGTCGCCTGTGAGCGGAAAAACCACCCTTGCAACTTTGGGCCGGCGCGTCAGGATGTATCGCGTGATATCAGGTCTCGCGAGGTAACGAATTGCTTCACGGCAAAAAAAAAATCGGCTAAAATTCTGTCATTAATGCGCTCCCTCACGCTGTTCGAACCCGAATGAAGAAGACGTTGTAAAGAATGTCCCGTCTGCTTTGATGTCGTTGATCTACTAGCCTCTGGTATCTGAGAGTCGCCAACGAGTTTTTCTACAGTGTTGTCAAATGTCTATTCCGAAGCTGTAGGGGGAGCTCTATAGAGAAACCTGCGGGCAAAAAAGCGAGAATACAGCGAAGAAATTCCCGAAACTGCATAGCTCTGCTTTAAAACCCCTTTACACTGTGTGCAATGCGATAAAGCGAAGCGGCGACGAACAGTGCTTTCACACCGAACGCGAAACGATCGATCGCCTACGGCTAATTCACACCTGCACAATAGCTGACATTTTGCTTTAACCTCGTCCACTGCACAAAAACAACAGTAAATTAAGATAAATAAAGTTTTGCACTACACCAGAAACAAACTATAAGCGTATAAATAACTATATATGAGACCTTACGAGAATTATTTTGACCAAATTCATCTTAAATATATTAGCAGCTAGGTAACCGGAGCATTAGCTACAATTAGCATCAAATTACATGTCACAAATTTATAAGATTATTAAGTTTTTTGCTCAAAACCCATCATCGAGTACTTGTAATAACTGCCGATTGCGATCCAAAGTGGATTTTGATTATATAATGGACAGACATGCATTATTTGTAGTGTTTTATAATAGACTGAATGCTACACCTTCTTAGCATTTCCCATGTAAACATCCTTTACTGTTATAAAAATACCCAAAGCCTCATGATATGATCAATGATGCGTAATATGATCGACAGGTTGCGTTTTTAGACGCCTGTGAAAGACCCCTAAGGCAGCAGCTTTCGCAATGGGAAAAAAAGTTCTTATAGGCAGCTTACTAGGGTTTGGAACAGAGCTGTACTTCTCTTACCTTAATGAATGAATATCCGGTCCAGAGGCTTCTCCAGTTTGGTGGACAAAGTGGTGTAGACAAGTCTTGACTGTGTATCGCAATGGCTGGCGATGAAGCATCACACACCACACACCTGCTGATGTGTGGCTGAATTTCCATTCCTTTTATAGGCGTCATAGAAATCGGGGCAGTTGTGGACAGCCAATAGGATTTTTCGCTGTGGCTGGAGTAATTACAGGAGTGCATATCACAGCAAGAGAACGGGATGGTGCTGAACATCGGTACACATGAACCTGCCTGGCCTGGTGAAAACACACACACAAAAATAAGTTTGAATACATCACATGGCAATATGGGGTTTTTATAGTTAAATAAAACGGTAAAAAATATTTGTTGCTTAAATGAAAAATAAACGTTTTAACTCAGCTAGTTGCCAAAGCACTTTTTTTTTTGATGAACTGAACTAAAATAACTAAATACAACTATATAGACATTTAAAACAATAACAAATAAAAATGACAAAAACACAACAAAATGACTTAAACTGACTAAAATGAAAAACTAATTCAAAAAAAAAAAAAAAAAACTATAATAGTATCTCAATGATACTACAATAACAAAAATTCTCTGTTCCAGAACCTAGTCAACATTTAATGGAATCACAGGCACTTGTGAGTGTGACCGTGTGTATTAGCCACATACCCAGGTCTTGTGTGTGTCCTCTCTTCTGACCCTGCATGTATAGCAGGCTGTAGCCGGTCCATAACTCGGTTAGGCCCCGGGGACAAGTTGGCACAATCTCAGACTGGCTGTGCATCACCAAAAGGAAGCCCGAGGAAAACGTCTCATTGATTCCAGGAGGACCCTGATCACCATCTGGTCCCAGGGGTCCTGAGATAGAAAAAAAGTGATGGGCAAATGGTTGGGTTGATGAATGGCTCGATGTGAGTCGCTCTGGATAAAAGCATCTGCTAAATGAATGAATGTAAATGCAGTTGATGAATGATTGGATAGAAGGAGGAAAGAAGATACAACAGTGTCAGGCCTAGTTGAGTCAGTAAACACACACAATTACATACCCTGAGAGCCTGTGGGTCCTTTTACGCCTTCATATCCAGGGTCTCCAGGAGGTCCGTCTGGTCCTACTGGCCCAGGAGGTCCAGGGAACCCATCAGCCCCCTTTGGTCCCTTCACACCTGAGCAGAAACGACACTGTCAACTCTACTAGGGGGACCACCTGTGATTTTGCGGGGCAATCAGGATGTTGATTGTTTATAAAAGCAAGAAAATATAGTTGTATGGACTACTTTAATTAAGAATCTATGGTGCTTTTTTGCAAATACAATTTAGCAATATAGTCTTGGCACTTAACAATAACAACACTGCCAAGAATAGGAGATACTTCATGATCAAATGAATCCTGGTTACAAATACACGCCCTGCTGTTGAATTGAGTTGTACCTTTCGGTCCCTCACTGCCATTAGGTCCGTCTTCTCCATCTTCACCATTTGGGCCACATGGACCACAAGCACCAGGGAGGCCCAGAGAAGGATGAATAGGATTAGGACGTCTGACATCGCCAGGCTCTCCTTTTAGACCTACAAATACAAAGGGAGAGAGATTGAAAGGGGAATACATTATAAATGTATTGATTTATAAGATGGGCAACTTGATGATCTGAAGGCTCCACTGACCTGTGTCCCCTTTCTCTCCTTTTGCACCACAGGGTCCTGGGGGTCCACAATCACCCATGGGGCCACAGGGTCCCGGAAGGCCAATAAGCCCACATTCCCCTTTTTCACCTGTGCAATAATAATAATAATAGAAAAACCTAAATCACAAAACTGCTGGAAAGCATATAGTTTCACAAAAAGTGCATGTATAGTGGCAGCTTTTTAGGCTGATTATTTTACCTTTTGGACCTTCTGGACCCTGATACCCTGGCAGGCCGTTAGACCCAATGCATCCTTTTTCTCCTTTATATCCTGGAGATCCAGGAACACCTGGGACACCACAATCACCACACACTGCGAAGACATTGCCTGGCTCTCCCATCTCTCCCATGGGCCCTGGAACAGCAAAACACAGACCACGCACATAATACATAATCTTACACATAAACACATACTGCCATCCACCTTAGCTCTCAAATCTTATTTGTATGCATCAATTGTGCCATGCCAGGATTGACATCGTGCAATTTTTTAAATAAAAACTCTTCTCCAAATGACCACACACACCTGGAGGTCCATCTAGTCCAGGGAAACCCTGTCCTCCAAAAGGTCCAGATTTAAGAATCTTACATTCTTCACCACGAAATCCAGGAGGACCCATTGGACCAGGATCACCTATTTAAAAAAGGAGAAAGAGACAACAGTGAAGATTAAAGTACTTTCTAAGATTAAAGCACCTGAATTGTGGTATCTAAAATGATTGGTGTCAAAATTGCAAAAATAGCTGGTAAAACATACTTATGGCCGGTAAATTTTCATAAAGGGGTCATGACATGAGAAACCAAATTTGCCTTGATCTTTTGGTATATAAGAGGTCTTTGTACCATTAAAACGTCCTGCAAGTTTCATAGCTTAAGACTTCCTCCCCATTATAAACGAATCATTTATTTAATCAAGCTCTAAATACAGCTCGTTCTGGATCCATGGTAAGAAGTGACGTCACGGTGCGAAGTGACGTACCAGCGTTTGCATAATGACCGCCTCCAGCACAAGACAACTACACTTTAAGCACAAGACAACTACGCTCATTTCGTATCGTTGTCGCGCGCCGCACAAGTGTTCAGTCGACGGACAGCGAGTGGGTCTGTGTACAGGGAAATTACGATGCCACGCAGATGTGCTGTTCCTGGCTGTGGACAAACAACATCTTTGAATACGCTGTGAAAGATCCAGGCGTCAGGGAAAAATGGATGCACTTTATTTTTTGTGGACGTCTCAGTCACGGCAGTGTTAATTTAAGCGTGTGTTCTATACATTTTAAGGATGACTGTTTTGAGAAAAAATCCCAATATGATGCTGGCTTTGCCAGATAACTGTTGCTCAAAGATAAGTCCGTGCCGACTATTCTGGGCTCAACAACGACGACGCAAACTTACTTTTTATCACTGGCTAATATAAACACATTTTTATAAAATAATCTTGAAAATATGTCACCTTTCTAGTAGGCCTACATGTGACAGAAAATTAAAAATGTTGCCTTTATCAATGCTGCATCTTCAAATATGGCCTGTGCATGCATTTTTGTCCGTGGTACACCCTATCATTTCATTGAAATTAGTTAAATAATGTTAAACTGTTAGCAAATTAAGCTATAGGATAATTATGCAACAATAATCCGTTTTCAAGTGTCTCGGGTTACAATCTCAGGTGCTGCGGTTATCAATCCGCCCAAGTAGCAGTGCTTCGCCTTCAGAGAATATAGTTCCCAGTATTTATACGGTTAAAATATGTCTGTGTCTGATGTGACTTTGTTTTTTGTACACTCTGTGACTATACCAATCACAACATGTAAATAGGAAATTTTTTGCGTTATTTTGTCACTTATTTGGATTAGTATGCTAGCTGCAACCATTTACATCCAGTCTTTATGCTAAGCTAGGCTAGCGGTGGGTGCGTCAAACAGACTTATAGCACGCACGGAGATGAAAAAGGTATGTATGGACTTATCTAACTCTGGGGGATAAAGTGAATAGGCTAAAGTCCCAAAAAGTCGGAGTGTTCCTTTAACTCTAAAAGAATCACTCACATGGCTTGGCACTTGTATGACACATCAAGGATGTTAAGAGGCTAAAAGCAGGTTTAAAACTTGCCCCATTGAAGTCAGTAGGGTGCAAATTTTAAAAAGAGGATAACACAGTGTAGGCAACACCGATTTTTGTCGTTGTTCTCTGTATTGACAGCACTCCAAATGTACAAAAAAATTAGCTCAATGTTAAAATTGACCGGAGTTCTCCTTTAATAGGTTGAATAAGATTATGAGTCATTTACCTTGGCATCCCGGCGGTCCTTTTGGACCTTGAACACCATTTTTTGTTATCCCATACAACCCTGGGTCTCCTGGATCCCCCCTGTTTCCAGTCAGTCCTCGATTGCCTCTATCACCTTTTACACCCAGCCCTAAAGCACAATGAAAGAGAGAGGGAGTGAGAGGGATGGCAAGCAGGCAATAACAAAAACTTCTGACAGCACAAAAGATTTCACATGTATCTCACCTCGAGATCCAATCTCACCCTTGACACCCTTCAGGCCATCTAGCCCATGGAGCCCTGGGAGCCCTGGAGATCCTGCAAGTGATCAATTAATTATCAAAAAAGTCACGTTTAAAATGCACGTTTTCAAGTCTGAAATGATTGTTCTATTTTTAAAATGAATGGCAGCACCACTTTGTTTGTACATAGCATAAGTATTCAAACCTCTAAGGCCAGGGCATCCTATGTTTCCTTTAGGGCCTGGCCGACCTGAAGGCCCTGGAGCACCCTCTGGACCATGTCTTCCACACGGACCTGGGGGCCCAACCACACCTGTAAAGCAGAAAGGACACTATTGAGAACACAGCAAAACTTAATATGGTGCATGACTATGGAATTGAGATGATGTAGGCTTGCTGCGGTAGTCGTAGTTACTGGTGTCACACGGTGTTCGGCCAGTTGGACAACGAACTCTACAATTTTAAAATGAAAGCATCTGCTCTGCTCCAGAGTCACAGCACAGTCACACATTTAAAAAAAAAGTGGCAGAGGATTTGGTCCCTCCTAAACCCCTGTGTTATCGGTAATACCTTTGTTGTCACAAGTTTATTTTACTGGTGGGGACATTTCCTCACCGTGACCTAGTCACAAGTGCACATGTATCCACTATTTTAGAGCCAGATTGATCCGTTTAACAATGGGTATTTTACCGAGAAGTCCATAATGGCCAGGGTTCCCAGGTGGTCCAGGTGGACCACAGTTTCCATAAGGCCCTTGTGGTCCAGGGTCACCACAGTCTCCTTGGTCACCGGGGGGAGCTATGGCCAAAGAAAAGAGATGTTTCTATAGCTCAGAACAATTATTTTTCAATGCATTTCTGTATTATAGAAATATATATTACAAGAAGGGTTAATTATATGAAGTAAACCATACCTGACACGCCTATTTCTCCACAGGGCCCTCTCTCACCTGTTCGTCCAGGCTCACCAATAGACTCACCTTTGTCACCTATTCAACACAGTACAAGGAGATTTTGCAATAGATCTCATTTCACATGAGACTTAAAATGTGCAGATTTAATATATAATGATTGTGTAGTGTTTGTAAGGGTTGTAGCATTGAATACATACATTACTGTTCTAAGGTTTGGGGTCAGTACGATTTGATCATATCGTAAGAAAAATGAATACTTTAATCCACCAACAATGCATTTATTTGATCAAAACTGACAGTAAACGCGTATATTTCGTTACAAAAGAAATCTATTTTAAACAAATGCTGTTCTTTTAGCTTTCTAATCAAAGAAACTTAAAAAAGTTACCCGGTTTCTACTATTAAGCAGCGCAACGGTTTTCAACATTCCAGCAAATCAGCATATTTATTATGATTTCTGAAAGATCATGTGACACTGAAGCCTGGAGTAATGTTGCTGACAATCCAGCATTGATCACAGGAATAAATTATATATATATATGTGCAATTTTTTCAAATATATGCAGCCTAGATAAGCATAAGACACTTCTTTCGAAAACATTAAAAAAAATCGTACCAACCCCAAAACTTTTGAAAGGGAAGTGTTGGTTTGAGTAAGCAAGGTTTCAAGCATTGTATTTTACCTTTAGGACCATCAAACCCAGGGAAACCAGGGGTTCCTGCCATACCAGTCAATCCAGGATCACCCTACAAACAAACAAGCAAACAAACAAACAAACAAACAAACAAACAAACAAACAAACGTGTTAATGACTACATCCTACATATACGGTCTCAGACACTTTATCTACACAACTGTTTATGTACACTATCTGTGTTTGGGTCAAAGACAATCAAACCAACAATAAAACTCAAATAATTTGGCAAGAATTAAAAACTAAGATTCATATAAATAAAAGACCATCCACTCACTGAATCACCATTTTCCCCCGGGTATCCCACAATTCCCTTCGGCCCAGGTCGCCCACGTGTGCCAGGCTCACCGGGAGACCCAGGAAAGCCTGGTGCTCCACAAAAGCCACTTTCAAAGCCAGGAGGTCCATTAAGTCCCGGATAACCTGGTGGTCCAGGCGGGCCTGGGTCACCCTTATTACCTGAGAATTAAGAAGTAGAAACTATGTGATCTTCTGAAGGTCTTTTCTATCAAAGTTAGAAACCAACATAGGATCCGAGGCCCTGTTTAAACCGGATATTAAGATGTGTTTTGGTCCATCGGATCACAAGTGGACGACTAAATACAGGTGTAAACAGCTCTAAAACATTTTGAGCTTGGCCACTTTCAGAGGTAGCCGAAAATGTATTCAACCGGATTGCTTTCGTAGTGCAAACGCTCATGTGGTTGAATGTGTTCGAACAGCCACAAAACATCGCTTACTCTCCGCAAACTGACTTAATGGATAAACAATATGGGAAATGCTCTAGTCAGACAGGTTTTAAACTTTGGCACCTGAAGACCCAAGTTTGGAGACAAAAATTTATCAAGCACAATGTTCTCTCACCATTCCTGATTTCTAACTGTACAATTGAAAGTTCGCAAAGACCCGGCCCCCTTAGTTACTGTCGCTATGACCGACAAGCTACCTTGCTCTCACGCCACATCATGTTCTCACGCAGTGAAAAATACATCGCGGAGCAGAGAGGACACTGACAACACGCAGACAGACAGGACAGACCAGGTTACTTTTCGGTTACTTTTGTACTTAAACATATTAAACAAAGTCTCACCTTTCAAATTTGGTCATTTTTTAAAAGAAATTTAAACCATAAATACCGTTTGTGGCTCTTAATGTGACGTGACAGATCGCTGTAGAGCATCAGTTAAAGCTGCTCGTGAACTGATCATCTCTTCCTTCTAGTTCATTTATAGCATCAAATAAACATGAATGAACATCAGAAGGAATGTTGTTTTAACCGCGGAAAGGCGTCAGTACACTCTGCTTTTCAAGTTCAAATCCTCCCATGTTAATCTACTAACTCTCCTGACTGCTTTGTCGGACAAAATGGCGGATGGCGAAGTATGATTGGACAGATCACCTGTCAATCAAGCTCCCTGCGAAGGGTCAATTACATGACATTACATGTTATAGGGTTTTAATGTCAGAGCAGAAACTAAAGCTGCTACGTGTGTTTTCCCGTCGTCTCTTGTCACGTTCATTTGTAAATTGCGTGAGCTTATTTTCTCCATTAGATCCAAAGATCTGGAAAAAAAGCATACATTTCCCCTCAAAGAAATCAGTACAGAAGTGTTTGAAAATGGACAAAAGAGATGGGATTAAAACACCAGGGGTAAAAGGGTATGTGTCTCCCCCGTCCCTCATTTGGTGATCTGATCGACCAAAGCGCATCTTAATACCAGGTGTAAACAGTGCCTGAGTATCTGTTACAGATTTACCCCTTTCTCCACTGAAACCATTCTTCCCATGAGGTCCAGATGGTCCTACCCGGCCTTTGACTTGCACTGAAATCATGTCTCCTGGAGGTCCAGGAGGCCCAATGCATCCTGTAAAGAAAGAAATTGGTACCTTTAACTGCCATCATCACATTAGACTCAACCCAAAGTATGACAAAATGGTATTTCACATTGATTTGAAGTACCTTTCTGGCCCTTGGCTCCATTTCCCCCTGGGAAACCTGGAGATCCATTCAGACCCCTAAGGCCTTTTTGCCCAGGAACCCCTAAAGGGCCCGTCTGCCCTGTGTTGCCAGCACAGCCATCTTGACCAGGAAATCCAGGCAAACCTTAGATGTAAAATGACAGGTGAGAATCATGTGTCCCACTGACACCTTCTTTGTTTTTTAACTCTAAATATCGAAAGCACACACATTTAAAAGGAAATTTGATATATTTGATATATTACAAAGAAATTGGCCTAACACATTTTAGTGTTGAAGCTAATGTCAACATAAATGTAATACACTAACGGTCAAAAGTTTGGCGTCAGCAAGAAATTTTAATTTGACAAGGACGCATCAAATTGGCAAATCAGCATATCAGCATGACTTCTCATGTGACTGAAGACTGGACTGGAGTAATTCAGCTTTAGCATCACAGGAATAAATTACATTTTAAAATATATTAAAATAGAGTCACAGTTATTTTAAATTGTAATAATATTTCACAATATTACTGTATTTTTGCATCAACAGCACCTTTGCTGAGTATAAAATACATTTTCTAAATCTTACTGTATGGTAGTACAGAACATTGATAGTAACATCCATCGTAACTGTAAATTGTTTCAGGCAACCAACATGTTACAAACCACAGTGAGGCATTTGTTTAAATAAGGTCACATAACAGGGTACATTCATTGAATAAACTCCCTAAAGCACATCAAGACCTGTGGAAAGACTCTTTACCCTTTGGACCAGTACATCCAGGATTTCCACTGTCCCCGTTGAGTCCTGAAGGTCCCTGAAGGCCTGTGTATCCTTGAATGCCCGGGAAACCAGGCTTACCAGGGTCTCCTTTAGCTCCAATGCCTGGAGGTCCCAGCTCCCCAAGTGATCCTTTCTCTCCAGGGGTGCCTAACACAGACAAGTGACATTATTGTTATCAGAACAATCCTAACAAGCTTCTGTCGAGGCCTGCAGTGGTCTCTACTGACCTCTCTGTCCACTAAAGCCTGGTGGTCCTGTATTGCCAGGTGGGCCAGCTTGTCCTGTGTCACATTGTTCTGGTCTCCCACCTGGAAAACCAGGAGCCCCTTGTTTACCATAATCTCCTTCTTCCCCTTTTCTTCCAGGAAGTCCAGGAATACCTGATGTACCTGCAGAAACAATTATTTAATTATTTAAGTATTTTAGTTAATGGATCTGACTATTGTGAACTCATGACTGACAACTAACTAGACTGTGCAAACATCACAAAACATCTTACATCTTCAAAACAGTGACCTTTAAATATTGTTTTTTTTCTTTATATCATAATAATATTGCTGTTCGACAGATCTTATTTAACTGTCAATGCAGTACCTTGCAATCCAATTGGTCCAGGAGGTCCAGGTACACCTTTAGGGCCCTGACATCCCTGAACCCCAAAGGGGCCCATCGGTCCTGGAGCCCCAATAACACAGTCTCCAAAAGACCCTTTCAGACCCTGGGGTCCACGAAATCCAGGTGTGCCCGGTGAGCCGCTTATAATGTTGCCGTCGGGGCCAGTGTCACCTGGATCTCCTAAATATCCACCTGGACCTGCGGATGATATGGCAGAGATATTAGATGTATAATACTTTTCTAATGGATGCGTTCTAGTCAAGCTGATACTGTGGATATATCATGCAGATATAGAATAATTAATAAATGCATTTTGAAACAGGGGTTGACAT
Organism: Phoxinus phoxinus; assembly: GCF_949152265.1. Classification (NCBI taxonomy): domain Eukaryota; kingdom Metazoa; phylum Chordata; class Actinopteri; order Cypriniformes; family Leuciscidae; genus Phoxinus; species Phoxinus phoxinus. The sequence goes on along the minus strand of NC_136879.1, from coordinate 21,407,495 downwards.
AGTCGACATCAACTAGTCGCCGATGACGTCATTAATGAACAAATAAGCCTGAACCTCAAGCTGACACTCGAGCATGGGTTGCCCTGTGCACAGCTATGGTTGATATATATCAATTTTGAGCATTCAGATGGTAAAATCAAACATATCTATTGGAGCGCTCTCTGAGTATGAGACTTCAAAGATTTCTTATCCCGTTGCCTATTATCTTATTATTATCTATTGCCATGATCAGCGACTAGCCGATGTTGAGCTTAAAGTGTGCAAGCCCTATGTTGAATAGACTCAAAGAGGGTTTATTCAAGTAACGCATAATCAAGTAATGCATAATTATGCATAAAGTTAAACAAAAATTAAAATGCACCAACAGCTCAAACATGTGACTAGCTCTCAAATTATAGTTATAATCTCTACCTTTCAGTCCGCTACACCCAAAATCGCCAGGGTCTCCGTTCTCTCCTTTGGGACCACCTAGTCCAGTGTTTCCTATGCATCCTGGATTTCCAAGTGTACCTTTCTCACCTGGAAGGAAAAATTAAGGTTTTGGCCATAAACTGTATATGATCATTCTGAGCAATTTGTACTGCAATTTGAAGACATTCAACACTGTCACACAACCGAGTAACTTCATTAGTCCAAAACATTTTACAACAAAACATCAATAACTATGTCACTAAGCCTGAGTTATTCATGAATTAAGTTAAATTCTGTATTAACATTATGTCAGAACGGTTGTCTGAATGTCAGCTCCAGAATTACTGGCACCAAATAAAGAGCAAAAGCGATGTATAACATACAGGGAAACCTTTGAGGAAACTCTACACTTTAAGGTATATTATTGCCATTTCTTCAGTTGCATCATTTATTTTTTTCCAACCATCCTTCTTTCATACTCTTTCATCAGAAAATCTTTTGTTACCTTTACATCCAGCCATTCCTTTGTAACCAGGGGCTCCAAGAATGCCAGGCCCACAGGGCAGTGTATCACCTACCAAGAAAATCAACAATCAAGACGTGTGCTTTACAAATTACCATACTCTACCTTCCTTAAACCAGTGTTCATTTGGGGTCAGTATGAATTTTCATGCTTCTGAAATAATTATCTTAAGGCACACCAAGGATGTATTTATTTGATAAAAAATACAAAATTACTCCAGTCTCCAGTCTTCAGTGTCACATGATCCTTGAGAAATCATTTTAATATGATGATTTGCTGCTCAGGAAACATTTGTAATTATTATCAATGCTAAAACAGTTGTACTGCTTAATATTTTGTGGAAATGGTGACACTTTTTTTTCAGGACGAGCAATAGAAAGTTAAAAATAACAGCATTTATTTGCCATAGAAATCTTTTGTAATAATGTAAAAGTCTTGAGTGTCATGCTTGATTAATGTAATGCAGCATTGCTGAATAAAAAAAAATCCTCCATACCAGCATACAGCTATAATACAGCTGGAATAGTGGCTTGATACCAATTTGTCACATAGAATATAAACCTTACTCAGCACTGTGACTCATACCTTGAATCCCTTTAGGACCAGGTGGCCCTGATTGGCCTTGAGGTCCAGGGTCCCCTTGTTGCCCTCGTCGCCCATTTGACCCCATCATACATGGTCCAGGAGGACCAGTTGGGCCTCTATAGCCTTTCACACCAACAGCTCCTTGACATCCCCTGTCACCTGTCAGTCCAACAAGATCATCTCCCTGGGAAGAGAAAAAGGGTTTTTAAAAAGAAATGAATGTCTGTACATTACTGTATGTGTACATAAAATTCATATGAAGAAAAGGTTCAGTACTGAACTGTCCAATTACATGACATGATATGAATTGCTCATAACACATTGTAACTAGTTAAGGAGTCAAACATATACATGTTTGTGTATATAGTACAGCACAACTTTTTTGTAAATGTTTATGACGTACCAGAGATCCAGGATCTCCAGGAGCACCAATCTTCCCATCAGCCCCATTCTTCCCAGTATACCCCGGATTTCCGAATAGTCCAGCAGATCCCGGGTCACCTTTCACCCCTTTAACATAATGCAAAAATTACATTACAACTTCTGATAATCGCACGTCGGTTCACATGCAAAATTAAGATGAGGGATTTGATGGATAACTTCAGAAAAATCAGATTCTGCTATTCTACTATCAAACATTTAACGTCAAACCAATTCATGCTTTATTATTTTATTGAAATCCTAAGTTGTTAGACCATTTTTGGTTAGTCTTAAAATGGTTAACATATCTAACAATAATCTATAAATCGCAAATATGCTTCACCCTTTGTGCATGACACCATAACACCTCCTTTCTCTCCTTTAATCCCTCGGACACCTGTGAAGCCTCTGGGACCCTGAGAAACAACAACAGACACAAACAAAAATAAATTCTTAGATTCACAAATATATACAAGCACAATACAAACTTATTTTGAATCACAACCAGGTTTACATACAGTAACACCTGCCACACCCCTCTCTCCGATGGGTCCGATATCACCATTGGGACCCTGGTAGCCTTTTCGCCCAGGATCACCAGGGTCACCCGGAGGGCCTTGGAGACCACGATCGCCAGGTAGATCACCAGATGGGTCACATGCACATCCCCCATCAGGACCTGAAAGGGAACACAAAAAATATAATAATCACAGGTGCTCATACTTTGGTCATGTTTTCCGCCCCCTAATGGGCACTGATACACACTACACACAACTTTACAGCTAGGCAAAAGAACCAGAATTAAGTAGCACCATGGACAGCACCAGATGAGATGCTCTTATACTTATGAGCAGGTTCTGCACATTCATATCAGTCATTCACACAGATACCTCCTCCTGTATGTTCAATTATTACATCTTTTGTAATAAAAACATTTATTTATTACATATTTATTATTATTTATATGTATTACATAATGCTTCAGCTACAAACAAGCTGCTCACTTTAAAACATTTTAGTATGTTTAAAAAAATATGAAAAAGTGCACATATTCGATATAGACCTATTCATGTGATAAATCATAGATCATAGTATGTAGCGTTAGTATAGCCTATTCACTAAAATAGTGTCATTAAAAAGATTTTGGACACTTAAGTCATGATTAAAATGTATGACTAAATAATTATAAAAATGACAAAATGTACTGACAAAATGAACCAATTTTAGAATGAATTGTTTTTTGGTTTTAACATTTTGGTAAAAACATACTGATAAAAAATGTAACTGCTCTTTCTGATTTAACTGACTTTACACTACTTTTCAAAGTCATTTATTGGGGTAAGTTTTGGGTAATACATTTTTTTTTTCAAAAGAAGTATCTTATGCTCAACAAGGCTGCTTTATTTGATCAAAGCTTCAGTAAAGTATTGTGAAATATTATTACAATTTAAATTTGTATCAATTCCTGTGATCATTACTACAGTCTTAAGTGTCACATGATCCTTCTGAAATCATTCTAATAGCCTGATTTGCTGCTTAAGAAACATTTATTATTATATTATCATTAATTTAAGATCATATGTCAATGTCTTAAAACTCACCTTTTCTCCCTTGGACACCTGGTAATCCGAAAGACCCTCTCTCTCCAACCTGTCCAGATTCTCCAGGTTCTCCAGGAAGGCAGTAGTAACCTACGTCACAGACAGATACTCTCATCGCTGTATATTAGCTGTACTTCTTTTGAACTAGTGTAACGTCTTATGTATTTAGGTATGATGTTACTTGCATACATGTGTTGGATAAATGTATGTAGCATGTGACAGTTAAAATGTTGTGCTCACCACAAACGGTTCACTCGAGAATGAGACATATGTTAGTGTGTCTACATTAAACATGCTAAATGTTTACTTGAATTAATTACAATTCAAATGAAAATACGTCAAAGTATAAAAAGACAATGAAAAAGACAATCACAAAAGTAGACAGGCACCAAGGGAACTACTGTAGTTAAATGCTTACATGCTCTCAAAAGTTTAATTGTAAAGACTAATGGCTTCGAGTCTCCCTCTAACATGCATTTTATACATGTACTGTGCTGGTATGTGCAGATAGCTTGATGTGACACAATCACAATGTCATCGGGGCTGTTTAAGACAGACAATGGAAAATGGAAGAATGCAAGGAAAAAAAATCCATATCTACTCACCGGGAATGCCAGGATTTCCTTGTGGTCCTTTACGTCCAGGAGGGCCTCGTTTTCCAGGTTCCCCTAGATGAAAAGTCATTATGTTACAACTCACATTACAAATAAATCGTAAAAAAAAAAAAAAAATTCTTCTCAGTCTTCTCTCTTTTAAATGGAAAGAGTACGATAACAATACACTACCGTAAATGCGGTCAGTAAAGTTTGGGGTCACTAAGGTTACCCTTCGTCAGTTCACTATGACGTACGTCATAAACTGATGAAATGGGGATCTCGCTTGAGAGACCAATCTACTTCGAGTGTAAACTAAACGAGCCAATGCACATTGGCATGCGGTAATTGCACCCGCTGCTGTGCATCGTGGCGCAAGCATATAATGAGCAGAAGGTGCGATCTTTGTCTTTCGCTTTGGAGCCAGACGGTGAATGCTGTTCCTGCTCTGCAATCTTATTGGAGAGTGTTTTAACTTCAAAAAACGAGTCTGCTTCTTCAGGAGAATGCCTCTTCAAGCTGGTGTTGGCGTTACAGCACAGACAGCGCTGGCCGCGATCTCACAGAGAGCAAAACAGCTGTTTTCACAGCTCAGAATGTTGTGCATTCAATGAGAATGTGAGTGCTCACATCAAGCTTGCACTATCGTCCTGTTTGCGTAGCCGCGGTCATCCCTGGGTGCTTCAGCACCAGAGAGAGGCTCCTGGGCATATGGCATCCACAGCCACATAACGCCACTCGGATTGCTTCATATAAGATTGCTTCAGCACTGGCTTCACAGCCGAGTCCCGAAATGCGTACCGGGTGCCCGTCACCCTGCATTGCCGCCAAACTCTCAGCCCGCGGTCGGACCCTTCGTTCCTACGGGCAGGTATTCCCCTAAAACAAGCGGGCATGGCATGCTGTGGTCTTCACGGATGCCTCTGCGACAGGCTGGGGGGCCCACGTACAACAGGCATGCAGTTTTAGGTCTGTGGACACGGCCTCAACTGCATCGGTACATCAATTGCCTCAAGTTGCGCACAGTACGCCTTATGCTTGGCTCAAGCCATTGTCAGATGTTTTACTCCCTGTCCGAGGGGACCCTCGGCACGGATGCACTGGCGCACAGCTGGCCCCGTGGCCTAGGCAAGAATGCATTTCCCCCAGTGAGCCTTCTCCCACAGACACTGTATTGGCCCAACCGGACCTGGTTCCCAGAACTCATGCTCCTCGCGACAGCCCCTCTTTGGCCTATTCCTCTGAGGAAGGACCTGCTTTCTCAGAGATAGGGCACTCTATGGCACCCGCATCCAGACCTCTGGAAACTCCATGTCTGGTCCCTGGACAGGACGCGGAGGTTCTAGGTAACCTACCCCAGGCAGTGGTAGACACCATTACTTCCAAAGTGTATGTTGCCGCTATCGCTGCACATCAAGATGCAGTTGATGGTAAGTCATTGGGAAAGCATGAGTTTTCTGAGGAGACTGAATCCGCCTCGACCCCCTCTATACCCTCTTGGGACCTGTCTCTGGTGCTCGGCGCACTGCAGAGACCTCGCTTTGAACCACTGCAGTCAGCTCAGTTAAACATCCTGTTGCCGAAAATGCATCCAGTGCTCCTGACTGCTCTGGCTTCCATTAAGAGGGTAGGGGACCTGCAAGCATTTTCGGTTGACAAATCGTGCCTAGAATCCGGGCCGGCCAACTCTCACGTTGTCCTGAGACCCTGGTCTGGATACACGACCAAGGTTCCTACCACTCCCTTCAGGGACCAGGTAATGAACCCGCAAGCGCTGCCTTCTGAGGAGGTAGACCCAGCCTTGGCTTTTCTCTGTCCCGTCCGCTCCTTGCAGATATACGTGGACAGAATGCAAAGCTTTAGGACCTCAGACCAGCTCTTTTTCTGTTACGGAGGCCAGCAGAAGGCAAAGGCTGTCTCCAAGCAGGTGTTAGCCCACTGGATAGTGGATGCTATTGTCTTGGCGTATCAATCCCAAGACATGCCTTGCCCGTTCGGGTCCCGAGCACACTCAACTAGAAGTGTTGCTTCCTCCTGGGCGCAGGCTCAAGGCACCTCGCTGACAGATATATGTAGAGCTACAAGCTGGGCAACACCCAACATGTTTGCTAGATTATATAGCCTCCGTGTAGAGCCGGTATCCTCCCGTATACTCGCCCCGAGTGGCCAGTAGCGTGAAGAACCCATTCTTAGTGTCACCTTGCAACTCCATTCCTGCCCCGCTGGGCCGGATATGTGAGTCTATTGCTCCAGTAGTGTTCACCAGAAATGGCTAACCCAGTTAAGTTCCTCCGTCACCCCTGCGGCAGTCAGACGGTGCGGAGCATCTGACACCAGGCCTACACTTTTATGCATTGTGGAACCTGTGCTAGGCTGGGTGTCCATGTGTAGCGGTCCCTGCGGCAACCCCATATATGTATTCCTCCAGGATCAGCGCAAAGAGGAGGCGTGTTCCGGCGCAAACGCTCCCTGGTGCTATTTTAGTTGCTAAACAATTCCGCCACTGACCAGGAAAAACCTAGTCTAAAGAGAGTGGCGAGTTGCGCGATAGTCATATGCTATTTTAAGGGCGCATGCTTGGCCATTATGTAGCATGTGAACAACTCGCATACAATTTTATTCTCTAATCTAAACGGACGCAGCAGTTTTCATTTTTGCAAATCATACATTATTACAAGGAAAAATATTAACACACGAGGGAAATCATTGTTGTGTCCATGAATATGTGAAAAAATAGGCATAAATCTAGCTTACACATTTACCCAAATTATTATACGCCTGTTTAACCGAAGCTTATTTGGGTGGGTTTCTCCCATCCCCATACATTGTCACTTCTCTGTCTTTTACGGCCCTGACGAGAACGAGAACTCGTTCCGCCGTTATAATAGCAATCCGCCATGGAACAAGCGCGCCAGCTCTTAAAGGGAATGTGAGAGGACGCTCTGATTGGTTTAGTTCACGTTACGCCCAAACCACACCTATGAATAATGAAGCTACTTCAGACCAACCCCTTTTAGATTTGCGCCAGGCGCAAGAGGCATTTATCCCGCTGGGAAAATAGCAACAGCGCCCAAGACCCGCCCACAAAATTACTTGCGCTTTCCGCTTTGACAGTTGCGTTTCAGATCATTAAAATAGGACCCAAGATATCTTCAAAAGAGCGAGCAAAGATGAGCATAACTGATGACCATCACATATGCAGAGTGACATCTAAAAGTTATTTTATTTTTCTTCTTCTCACTAACATTTAGATTTTTTAATTGAATAAAACACGAACAATATTAAAGAACTAACTGATTACCTTAAAAGTCCATAGATATTGCTGTCAGTTCGTATTGCCATTAACAGTTTTTCCGACAAGTGGATACGCTGAGACCAATTTTCCTGTTTATTTATGTGACGTTAGACATAAAATCTACTGTTTTCAAGTTTCTTGAGCAGCAAATCATCATATTGATATATATATATATATATATATATATATATATATATATATATATATATGATTTCTGAAGGATCATGTGATTACTGGAGTAATGATGCCGTAAATCCAGCTTTGACATCACAGGAATAAATGACATTTTAGAAGATATATAACTAGAGAACAGTTGTTTTAAACTGCAATATTATTACACAATATTACTGTTAAAACAGTATTGATGATCAAATAAATGCAGCCTAGGTGAGAATAAGAGACTTCTTTAAAAAAACATTAAAAAATCCCAGCAACGTCAAACTTTTGTTAGTAGTAGTGTAAGTATATTGTGTGCCTTGTGTAGCATCCACTCACCAGGATTGTCATTCGAAGAGTCATAGTATGGGTATTTCTCCTGCTCCCCATATATATTATTTTTTCCCCCTGTGACAGACAGTTTTTAATATATATAAATATATATATATAATGAAAATGTGCCTTCAGTATAGTCCAACTTTTTATGTTTGCCCCTAAAGGCTAATTCACTCTGACAAACGGCAACAAAGAAGTTGGCTGTTGGATTTAAAATTTCATGAAAAAAATTCACACTCCGACAGACTTGTTTGTTGGCGCTTGTCTGTGCGGTGTGAATTGGCCTTAACATGTCAGTCACACACATAATATTCTTTCAAATATTAAAATGTCTAATAAAATGCTTACTGAATAGTATTATGGTCAGCCAAAATATGGGACAAAAAATCTGAGATATTACCGTAGCTTAAGAGTGACCCATATGTTTTTCCTGGGTCACCCTTTTCTCCTTTGAGTCCATTGTGACCCTGGAGACCAGATTCACCCATTGCACCTAAGAGCAAAGCAGAGCAGAGTTAGAACGAGAATCAAGAAACAGACAGAAGGTTTGAGCTTAAGACCATAACTATGATTTACAATATATAAATGCCATACAAATATGATATTTATGATTATTCACACCTGTTACAGATGCTCCTGAAATACCAAAGTAACCAGGTATACCCAACATCCCTCTATCCCCAGGTGGCCCGCCGGCACCAGGGAGCCCAGGATCTCCAGGTGGTCCTACAGAGCATACATTAATATAACATATATTTTTTAAATAAAATCATAAATTTATAATTATAATTTTATATATATATATATATATACAGTCACACCCTTCAAAATAAATAATGCTGTACAAGAAAAATTGCATCTCAAAAATCTCAGTTCTCGCAATCTCTGAAAAGCCAAGGCAATGTTGATTTTCGTTTTATTACGAGCTCTGTCACGCTCTCTTTTTGCCAGCAGACTCTCCTCTATTCAGCATATCTTTAAAATGGTTTCCCCAGAGGTTTGAGATTTAGAGACTTTCTCACTCATTGTGACAACTAACCTATGCCACTCCCACACTATAGACGCTTCAAAGTAGCCAGAGAGCAACTTTTCCAAAGCCATTTTAAGGCAAGCCTCCAAGGTTAGCAAAAAATAGTGTAACACTGCAGTGCACAGGGAAGGAGACCAGAGGCCTTTTTGTCAATGGAGGAGATGCTTTAATACATTGAATAAACAGATTTTGTGGGAAAACAGCTTATCACTTAAACCGATAGTTCACCCAAAAATACAAATTCTGTCATCATTTACTCACCCTCAAGTTTCTCAAATTTCTTTGTTCTGTTGAACGCAAAAGAAGATATTCTGAAGAATATTTGTTTGGTTACCAACATTCTTCAAACTATCTTCTGTTGTGTTCAACAGAAGAAAGAAACTCATACAGATTTTGGAACAACTTAAGGGTGAGTAAATTATGACAGGATAACATTTTTTTGGGTGAACTATCCCTTTAAGGAAATCGACAGCCTATAGGCTAAACTTCAACATATTTGCCCTTAAAGTGGAAAAGAAGCAGTCGGTTAATATTATCTAGTAAATGGATTTTCACTCTAATCATAAATTATATAACAAACACAATAAATGTAAATATTTAAAAGAAGAAAACAAACATTTTGTTTCGTCACAGGGTTGATTGGCTCCAGGATTGATGATGTATTGACTCTTTTAAATGTAAATTTTGAACAAAAAAAATGTGCATAGTGTACCTTTATCTTCACTGAAGCAATAATTACAGTTTGCACAATAAATTTAGGCAAGCCATGAAGTGAAACACTAATTGTACAGGTTTCACATGTTTACAATGGGGTTGTGTACTAATGTAAACACTATTACCTGTCACATAGTTATAATAGTACTGCGGATTTCCTTTAGGTCCCGGGTCACCTGGGAAGCCCTATCACACATTCACAGCAGCAGCGTCAGTGAACAAATGACAATACGCCACAGGTTTAAATATCTCTTACTAAATCTCTATCTTTCAAAGTTCATACAATGCAATTGAGCAAGATTTAAAATGCAGATGAAAAGTCTATTCAGAATGTGTGTCTGACCTTTGGTCCTGGATTGCCAAATAGACCAGGGAGACCGTTTTCCCCAAGTTTCCCCTGTATATGTAAAAAAACATAACAACAGAAGAGACAAACAGTATAATTCAACAAAGCTATTATGTTAATATAAATGAATAATTATTAATAATAATGAAAAATTAACACATGTACCTTGAGTCCTTGAAAACCTGTTCGGCCCGGAAATCCAGGAGGGCCCTATGATTATTTAAAAAATAAACTATATTAAGATCTAGTAAAACAATATTTACGACTGAAAAAGTACACAAAGTTAGAGTGTTAGAATGGTTGGTTTGAGGGGCAGGAATTATTGAATTATTGGAGTGTTGGCATGTTGTGGATTAATTGATATGGAAACGGGTGAAAAAGTCTTACTCTGGGTCCAGAGAACCCAATTACGCCTTTCTCTCCTTTTTCTGCTGGAGGCCCTTCAAAACCCTGAGAAACACATAAATTATTGTAAAACCACGATTGCTTGAACCAATGTATATCTCATACTACTGCATGCTACGTTATCTCAGAACTTATTAGGTCTAATTATTTCAATTTACAATACTCACGTCAGGGCCACTAATTCCACAAATTCCTTCATGTCCCTTTTCCCCCTACAAACAAAGTTATAAGTATTTTTTAAAAATCCACCATCATTTACTACCTGGCATCCTTATAAAACCTTAGCAACTGAAAACTCATTTCACATTCCATTCATTTTACCTTATCGCCTTTTACATAGTTTTCTGGGTTGGGCTCCACATATTCAAAGGGACCTGGATTCCCCGGAGGACCTTGATCCCCCTGTAAGAGAATCAAGATGACATCATTAAACACAGCCTCACGTGTATTCTGTAAATTTAGTACTACCATGTGTGTTATTTACTTCATCTCCTTTTGGTCCAGGCAGTGATCTTCCCGAGTCTCCCTACAGGGAAACAGAGCAAAATTTCATTAAAAAAAAAAAAAAAGGTAAAATAATCGACATGTTTCCATATTACTGACAGATGGCAGTCAGAGAACAAGCAGAAGTTAATGTCAAATTAAGGGTACACTATGTAACTTTTTTTGTTCAAAATGAACACAATTTAAATTTAGAGTCAATACATCATCAATCCGTCTTCCAAAACGTGGCAAGCCTTTGATACATGCGTCCGTGTCTCATCATATCCGTAAATAGAGAAAAGTTGCAACGGCTGCTTTGACTCATGTATGGTGTGGGAGTGTCAAAGGTTAGTTGTTGGTTGGTTTGGAGAGAGAAAGACTGACATGAAGCAGATTTATCTCAAACCTCCAGAGAATTAGTTTTAAACAAACACAGAACAGAGGAGAGTCTGCTGGGAAAAAGCGAACGTGACAGAGCTTGTAATAAATCAAGAATCAACATTAGCTTGGCTTTACAGAGATGATGAGAACTGAGGGATTTAAAAATGTTGCAAAAGCGACGCGTAGTTGGTGTTTTTATAACATAAAAGGTGAGTAAAGTATTTTATTGAAGAGATAAATTGCCATATGTATCTCTCTAACAGAGTTGATTGTAAAGCATTATCTATTGTGAAGGGTCATTTCATTACGGTTGTTGTAACACTGTGCTGGAATTTATTTTCAAGGAAGTACCGTGTCTATTAATGGGTAAAGCTACAGTAACATCTTCAGCTAGTCAGCTTGAGATCCTCTCCATCTAAACTTATTATTTCTCTTAAGCCTATAGTGAATGTTTAATAAGCAGTAGGGTAACCATATTCATCACGCAGAGCCTAAGCACAACCAAAACAATGTTCTTCTGCAAAATACATGCAGTTTTGTTTTTAACTGCAGGAGGGCCGAAAGGTACATACTGTATAGTGTACCTTTAACTTCAGGCATCTCAGAGAATGTTCATTCTCATAGGCATGTACATGCAAAACTCACCGGTTGGCCTTTCGGACCTGGTGCACCCCGTGAGCCCTAGGATAAGCAAAGCAAAAGGAAAAAACAAATACAAGAAATCAAATGAAAGAATTTAGAAACATTTGGATAAAAGAAATATATTTATATATATGTAGTATATATATATATATATATATATATGCTATATATATATATATATATATATACACACAGTATACATACAGTTGTAATCAGTTAATAATTTTAAAACATACTAAACCATTTTGCAGATGTAGTGCTTGTAAAAAATGTAGAGAATGCTTCCCTCACCATTTGTCCATCACGTCCTTCTCGTCCTGGTGGACCTTGTGGGCCAAAAACCCCACTAAATCCCTTTGTGCACATGCAAACACAGACACAGACAAACAAAGCAAACCTAACTAATAAATAAAACTGCAATAACATATAACTACATTACACCAATGAAATCTATTATATGTTCATATAAGATCTGCTTTTTTGCTCTTAGTACATACTTGTGGTCCACGTATTCCTGGTAGTCCATCAACACCCTGTGAATGAGGGTCACACGTTTACAGATGTGTTAGGTATAAAAAGATACATTTTTGTAAAAGCTTCACATACATCAGTTTGGCACTGCTTACTTTCAATACATCCAGCAATACTAAAATATGAAGAGATGAATTTATGGCATTATACGTACAGGTGTTCCAGGAATGTAAGTTATCCTATAAGAGGTGTCCCCTTTGATACCTTTTAACCCAGGTAGTCCCTAAAACACATATGCAAGTAAAAAAGAAGGGAGTCATGGAAATAATTTAGTTAAAACAATCGTTTGTTTGTGTTTATCATGTTAGCATCAGGGCTATTTACATGGCAAACACAAGGTCAGTATCACAATCCATAACATTTTAATCATCATTATATAAAACATTTGAACTTACCATAAGATAGAACATCTAAAATACATGCAGGTGATACATTCTGAAATATTCCATTGTAAACATGTTTCTGAATAAAAGCGTTCTCTGGCAGTATCATAAAAATGACAGTCCAACAGACTATGTTTGACAGTCAAAGGAACTTGACACGAGAGAAAAAGGAGCTTCGCCTATCAATAGAAACCCTGTCATGTGTAAGTCTTCAGTGACCCAGTCAGCACCTAGTGAAGACGACTTAGTCATACCTAGATTTGAAGTTATGGAAGACACGTTTTTTAATACTAGGGTTAATTTCATTGAGTTTTTTATTTTTATATTCGTCCCATTCCTTCTGTCACTTGTTAGTGTCCACTCTCTCATTACAAGTCAGTCCAATGCGACTTGGAACCCAGCAAAAGATGATATTAAAGTTTTCATTCTTCAAAAGATCTAATTTAGTTCATATTTTGACAATTATGGGGTGGTCAGTCTTTACGGATTCGAGTGCTTGAAGACAAGACCTTGAGTCAGAGGCAATTAAATAGTTACGTTCTTGACCCTTCTCAATATTTTCCAGAACCAGAAAAAATGCTAGAGCCTCAGCTGTGAAGATAGAGCCTTGGTCTGGAATTGAAATGTTAAAACAATCGTAAAATAAAAGCTGGAGACAGCCATGTTATTTCTGTTTTGAGAACCAGAGGAAATGGTTAAACCGAATAAACCCTGTCAACGGGAAATCAAAATGACATACTGTTACATTATTGTATGCAATTTTCTTTCTTATTGCATGCTCCTGGTCTAATTGTAAGCGATTTACTGTGTTACACCAGGACATTTATTTTTAATTTTTTATAATATTTATTTTTAACCCCTCTCTTCCAGACCACTTTTCAAATCCCTATGGATAAAATCAATCTCACCCTACAATTGTTCTTGTTGAATATCTTGTTTTACTCAGAAATAAGAACTTCACTCAGACTATGAAAGTAAAATTGGTTCATGTTGACTCTAAGAACTATTTCACGTGAGGATGCTTGCTAAACCTATGCCGTACCATGGGTGCTGGCAGGCCGGGTCGTCCTATCTCACCATCCAGCCCACTTTCCCCTCTGGTTCCATTACATCCATCCTTCCCTGGAAGCCCAGGAAGACCACCAGGCCCCGGATGACCCTGGAAGATGACCAACATAAGGTGGTATATGTCCATATAGGGTAAAAACATGCAGGTAAATTACTAATAAAAACTATTGTATTAATACAGTACAGTACAATATAATATAATATGATAAGATATGATATAATATAATGTAATAGAATATAAAATATAATATGTTTTTTTAATTATAATAAAAAATAAATAAATTAGATTTAACCAATTGCAGTCATGATGTCTAGTAGCATACGTATGTATTGTTAACTGCAAATTGATCAATCGTTACATAGAATATAGGTTGCATTTCTATTGATGAATACTGCAGACTGTCACTTACAGGCACTCCATCTAACCCAGCATGACCGCTATCTCCTTGAACACCCTATCAAAAAGAGTGCAACAGAATGAAGGTCCTTGTATTGATTTGTCGGAGAAGAATTGTGTATGGGTATGTGTGTGTTTCTGTGTACCTGGTCTCCTGTCGAACCAGACTCCCCAGGGAATCCTATGATACCACGTACACCCTTCTCGCCGTAAAGTCCTGGGGTGCCAGGCAAACCTTTGGGGCCTTGGGGGCCCTGCCGACCTAAGATACCAGGATGTCCCTGGAAAGCAAGAGAGGGAAAATAAATATTATAAAATGCTATTATAGTATTATCTACTGTAATTCTACCATGGTAATTCAAAATTCTTGTTAAAGAAAATATAGTATATTACAGTTAATTGTTTTTGTCATTTGTGACAGTATAGTGTAACTGAATCCATTCTAAATTTGCTATTTTGGAATGTACACTACCTTTAAACACAGGAATAAAGTACATTTTAAACTATATTCAAATAGAAAACCAATATTTTAAATTGGAATCATATTTCATAATATAACAACATATGTTTATGAAATGAATGTATCAATTAAGCTTTGGTGAGCATAAGATAATTCTTTCAAACCCAAACTTTTGAACGTTAGTGCGTTTTTGCATAATCACCACAAGGGTGTGACAAAACATAAAGAACATACTACGGCATATGCACAACACTGCTGTGTGTGTGTCACCAATTCCTACTTGTTTTAGAATGGAGTGTGATTGGTCAGTGATGTTAAGTGCGTTGTGCTTGAGTATGATGGTTAGTTTTAAAGTGCTCTCAGCATGTGTAAGTGTGATTAGTGAATAATTCTGTTGTAGATATACTTGTAATGAAAGACGGTGGATGGGGAGTAAAAAATGCTTTTACTTTGAAAATAAATAGTGATGACTGTGTGAGAATGAATTAGTGAATTTCATGAATGACTGACTATCCAAAAGAGCTCTGACTGAAACAAAACACACACTGACGGAAAACTGAGACCGCACACACATACACGGGGACAGCAGTGGAGCACTGTATATACAACAGGGGTGGGAGACAAAAGTAGATGCTTTGCAATTCTCTTTCCAAAGATTCTGGATCGACTCTGAGAAAATTCTGAGCTTAGTTTTTAACCGCAGATATGCGTGATGACGCTGTGTGTGCTTTAGAAACACCCGTATTCTGCTTGCTTCCAAATCCCCTCTCTCTCTCTCTCTCTCTCTCTCTCTCTCTCTCTCTCTCTCTCTCTCTCACACACACACACACACACACAAAATTGCTAGGCTCATGCCCATTCACACTAATCGAACAGCAATCCCTCAGCCATCTGGCAGACATTCACCCTCACACACATGAACTCTCGCTCGAACACACACACACACACACACACACACACACACACACACACACACACACACACACACACACACACACACACACACACACACACACACACACACACACACACACACACACACACACACACACACACACACACACACACACACACACACACACACACACACACACACACACACACACACACACACACACCACTCGAACCTTCCATAGAATAATCTTTCATAAAGTTTGGAAATGTTTAAGCGAATTACAAGGGCATTCACTGGCTTCATCGCCCGCCGGTATTTTCCTTACAAATGCTCTACGAAGGCATCGTTTATGTCGATTGGAAATGCAGTGGGCTTATTAAAAATATGAAACTCACTATCAAAAATGTGTGCGCTTTTTGAAGAGCGCTCACACATACGGCTGTGCGCGACTCCGTGTACGCAAGTGGTTAAATGTACTATCTCAAAATGAGCTTAAGACACAAAATTTATGTAAACAGTCAGTTCCCTTTCAGTCGGTCATGTTCGACGCCACGTCGGAGTGATAAGACTGTATAGGAATCTCGCTAGAGAGCCAATCTATTTCAATCTATCATTTGCCGCAGCTGCTCTGCCACGTAGCACGGGTATATAATGAGCAGAAGGTGCGATTGCACTTCAGCTTTTCGCTTCGGAGCCAAGTGTTTCGGATGCTGATCATACTAAGAGTGTTGACATTCAGTGAGCAGATCTTCAGGAGAACCTCTCGTGTGCGGTGTTGGCGACACAGCGTGGCATTGGGGTCTATCTCTCTTTTCTCTCTCTCTTTCTTTCTCTTTGTGTCGTTTGTGTGCAAGACTGAGCAAACAAAGGCTGTTCTCACAGCTGGTACGGTGTGCTGAGAGGGCTGAAAAGTTGTTATTATGGCTGGCAAGAGACCGCCTACAAAGTGAGAGAGTCAGCACACGACAGGCTGCACTCAGGCCCCCGCCAAGAGGGGCGGCAAAGCCAAAGGCAAGAGGGCCTAGGACGGGCGACCCAGAGATGGAGGGGACTGCACTACTCCCTCCCCCAGAAGAGGGCCGGGTGGAAAATCTTGTATTTCCTTTTATTTGTGTTCCGCCGCTGGCGTCAAAACCAGCGGTACCCAAATTTTCAATTGTTCTATCTCTGGGTCCGAGGAGGGCCTGGGGAGCAGTGGCTGGAGACAATCCTCACCACTCTCATCCGCCTCTTCCATTGCCAGTGGGCAGCATCGGGCAAATCGAGAACGAAACCAAATCTCCTCCTGTGCCCCATGCCCTGTGGAACCAGGTAAGTGTTGCATAGCACACTCAGACCCCGCTACGGGCCACCTCGCAAAGAGAGCCCCCCGAGCCAAATCTCTGCGTTTCCCTCCAGCCGATATGAGGTCAGGGTTTTAAAGCCCCTACTTCATTGTACCCAAAAGCGGTGGGTTAAGACCGATCTTGGACCTGCGAATCGCTGTCTTCACAAGCTATCGTTCAAAATGCTCACGCTGAAACGCATTTTCAAATGAGTTCGTCCCCAAGATTGGTTTGCAGCGATCGACCTAAAGGACGCGTACTTTCATGTCTCGATTCTCCCTTGACACAGGCTGTTTCTATGCTTCGCGTTCGAAGGTCGAGCATATCAGTAAAAGGTCCTAGCCTTCGGGCTGTCACTGTCTCCCCGCGTCTTCACAAATGTCATGGAGGGGGCCCTTGTTCCCATGAGAGAAAGGGCGCTCGCATCCTCAACTATCTCGACTGGCTCATACTGGCACACTCTCGAGATCAGTTATGCGAACACAGAGACCTGGTGCTCAGTCACCTCAACCAGTTGGGTCTTCCGGTCAACTGGGAAAAGAGCAAACTCTCCCCCGTGCAGAGGATCTCTTTTCTCGGTATGGAGTTGGATTGTTTTTCAGAGAAAACACAGAATTTTTTTCAGAGGCTCCTGGGGCATATGGCAGCGGCAGCAGTGGTGACACAACTGGGGCTGCTCCATATGCGACCACTTCAGCACTGGATTCAAGACCGAGTCCCGAGATGGGTGTGGTAGCGTGGCACTCACTGGGTGTCAATCACACCGGCGTGCTGCCAGACCTTCAGCCCTTGGTCAGACCCCTTGTTTCTGCGGGTAGGATTGACCTTGGAACAGGTGTCCAGGCATGCTGTGGTATTAACAGATAACTCTACCACCGGCTGGGGTGCCACGTAAAATGGGCATGCAGTGTCAGGGGTGTGGACATGCCCCCAACTGCATTAGCACATCAACTGCCTTGAGTTGCTAGCAGTACGCCTCGCTCTGAGGGTGCTACAGGACAGGGACGTACTGGTCCGTACGGACAACACTGCGACTGTTGCGTACATCAACCGGCAAGGTGGTCTACGGTCCCGTCGCATATCGCAACTCACCTGCCATCTCCTCCTCTGGAGTCAGAAGCATCTGAGGTTGTTTCGGGCCATTCATGTACCCGGTGTGCTCAACCGTGTGGCCGATGAGCTATCACAAGCTGCGCTTCCGGTAGAATGGCGACTCCCCCCCCAGGCGGTTCAGCTTATCTGGAGATAGTTTGGGGAGGCTCAGGTAGACCTGTTTGCCTCTCTGGAGACCTCCCACTGCCAGCTGTTTTACTCCCTGACCGAGGGAACTCTCGGCACGGACGCACTGGCACACAGCTGGCCCCGGGGCCTTCGCAAATATGCGTTTCCCCCAGTGAGCCTACTTGCACAAACCCTGTGCAAAGTCAGGGAGGATGAGGAGCAAGTCTCACCGAGAGCACCCCTGAAGATGTTTGATAGGGTCCGTGCTTTCCTTCTTGCAGCAAGGGTTGGACTGTGAGCTGTCCCCCTCCACCCTCAAAGTACATGCTGCCGCTATTTCAGCTTATCACGACCACATAGATGGCAAATCAGCTGGGAAGCCAATCAGTTCATGGCCAGAACTCGAAGCCTCAGGACCTCAGACCAGTTCTTTGTCTGTTATGGAGGCCAGCAGAAGGGAAAGGCTGTCTCGAGCAGAAGTTGGCCCACTGGATAGTGGATGCCATCGCCTTGGCTTACCAAGCACAAGGCGTGCACTGTCCGATCAGGTTGCATCCTCCTGGGCGTTGGCATGTGGTGATTCACTAACAGATATCTGTAGAGCTGCGGGCTGGGCAACATCTAACACGTTCGCTAGATTTTATAGCCTACATGTAGAGCCCATCTCCTCCCGTGTTCTCACCCTAAACGGGTAGAAGCATTGAGAGGCCCGGCTCTGTCGGCTTGCTGCGCCCCACTGTACGCTTATATTGCTCTAGAGTGAAAACACTGTTGAGTCCTCCACCACCCTTGGAGCCGGACGTGGCAGAGCGTCTGGCGCCAGGGCTTTATCTGTTGAATCATTGAGAACCATGTCTTGGCTGGGTTCCATATTTGCGACCCTGCGGGGATCCCATATGTGTATTCTTCCACGGCTGCTTCTAAACGGAAGCCTGTGTCTTTCCCTTGGACTAAGTCACCCCAGTATTTCATATGCAGTACAACCTTCGGGTTAGATGTATATCTCCAAATAACTCCTCCGGGGAAGAATGTGGCTACCGCAGTGTTCTCCTTCATAAACGGTAAGGACACGCTTTCCCAGTGTTATCCAATAGTCTCGCTGTATGGGTTATCATGGAACACCAGTGTCAGACACACTCTTTGTAAGCACTCTCCTATCGTCCTTCTAGGCAAGAAGGGGCAGGAGGCTTGCTCAGGGCACTGGAATAGGGCAGCTGCTGTGGCGTTTTGGTAAGGATTCCTATACAGTCGGATCACTCCGACGCGGCGTCAAACGTGACTGACTGAAAGGGAACGTCTCGGTTACATATGGTAAGCCTAGTTCCCTGAAGGAGGGAACGGAGATGCCACGTTACGTCGCCACAGCTACTGTACCCCTTCTCATTATATACCCGCGCTGCATGGCAGAGCAGCTGCGCAAATGAGTGCAAAAAAGTAGATTGGCTCTCTAGCGAGATTCCTATACAGTCGGATCACTCCGACATGGCGTCTCCGTTCCCTCCTTCAGGGAACGAGGGTACCATACGGACAATCCATATCTTAAATTTTAAAAGAGATCTGTGCATTAGTGTGAATGCAGCTTATCAGATCTCCCGCTGTCTATGATGTCACCAGTAATAATCAAACAGAAAAATCACTCATAAAAATCACGTTCAGATACTCTTAAATAGGCATACTGAAATCATTCTTTGTTTATTGCATGTAATGTTTTTTTATTCCTTTTAGTTATTTACTATTTGATTTTGTTTTGAACCTTTATTAGTTTATATATTTAAAATTCTTAACATACAATTGTTTTAATTTAATTTGTAATTATTTTAAAAAGTAGGCTACTCATAATTACATATGCAATTAAATAAAAAAAGAAGATTTTGAGAATTTCAAGTTGGTAAACAAATTAATTCGTGCGGGGAAAAAAAAAGTAGATCAAGAATCGTTTTGGAATCGGAATTGGATCTTTAGGTGCCTAAAGATTCCCACCCCTAATATACAAACAACAAAAATATTACAAAATGTACCGGTAGTGGCCGTAAGACGCACACACAATGTAAGACGCACACACAACCTCCCTGAATGGGAGGAAAGGATGCTAATTGCAGGTTCTTCCCACAGCTGGTTTGTGACAGTTTCAGTTTCAGAGCACTTTAAATTAAAATACCAGGAACGTTTCTCTCTTTCTCTTCCTCCGGTCAATACCTTGAGCTGACAAAGCCAAACAGTTTAATCCTCTATTAATGCAAACACACACACATAAACAAGCATGTTTTTATTAGACTAGACTAAGCCAAATGTGTGTGTACTTGTTGCTCAAAGTATTGCAGCACATTATCATTCTCTACTTTGCATATATTTAATGCTGCTAGAACAATGTATAAAGAAAAGTGTAAATCTTATGCAATTAAGGTAATTTATACAAATATTTCACTTTCAAATAAATACTGGTCTTTTGAACTTTTGAAAGAAAATGTGTCTTGGTTTCTTTTTGCATAAGGGCAAAGGTGCGGCAGTGGCCATCTTGGACGAGGGCTCTGGTGCGGAGACCATCTTGGGACGAGACTCTGGAATGGCGGCGGCCATCTTGGGACAAGGCTCTGGAATGGCGGCGGCCATCTTGGGACGAGGCTCTGGAAAGGCGGCGGTCTCGGCGGGACGAGGCTCTGGAAAGGCGGCGGTCTCGGCGGGATGAGGCTCTGGAAGGGCGGCCATCTTGGATAAACAGGAAGACATGGTACCCTTGGAGAGGTATGTGGAGGGTGCTGCCTTAGGGTGAACTGGGGCACCTACATGCTTCCGGATAGGAACTGAATGATGATTTTGTTTGCCTTCATCAGCGATATCAACAAAGAAATCAGAACCATTTAAATTGAGGACATAGTTGATAAAGTCTGTTACAGACCTATAACAAATGCCAGGAGAAAGGAATTGGAACAATTTATCACCATCCAGTCCCATCCGGATGAAGGCATTAATCATGGTATGACCCCAGCTCACCTGATGGGAAAGGTACAAGAACTCCTCCACATTCCACTCCAAAGGCCGCCCACTCTGTTGTAGTGTTAGTAGTCTGTCTTCCGCCATCCTTGATGTTATGCTTCTGTTTAGGTTGGTTCTTCTGTTACGGTCCGGTGTGGTAAGGAGAGCGCACAACGAAGGAGAATGTCTTGGAACAAGGAGTGGCGGGACACTGAACATAATGAACATTGAATGTCCAAAAACAAACAGACATGTAAGACGCACACACAGCCTCCCTGAATGGGAGGAAAGGATGCTAATTGCAGGTTCTTCCCACAGCTGGTTTGTGACAGTTTCAGTTTCAGAGTACTTTAAATTAAAATACCAGGAACGTTTCTCTCTTTCTCTTCCTCCGGTCAATACCTTGAGCTGACAAAGCCAAACAGTTTAATCCTCTATTAATGCAAACACACACACATAAACAAGCATGTTTTTTTTTTTTTGATGACCTGTTTTGGCCTGAAAGGCACTGGATTTTACTTTGATCAGAGACAATCGCACAGCACTGTAAAAGTAAAAGTCAACAAGTAAAAAACTACAGACTAAACTAAACCAAGTGTGTGTGTACTTGTTGCTCAAAGCATTGCAGCACATTATCATTCTCTACTTTGCATATATTTAATGCTGCTAGAACAATGTATACAATGTATAAAGGAAAATGTAAATCTTATGTAATTATGTCATGTACACTACCGTTTAAAGGTTAGAGGTCAATATATATTAATAGTTTTATTCAGCAAGGATGCTTTAAACTGATCAGGAATCCATCACAAGAATAAATTACATTTTAATATGTATTACAATTTAAAATTATAACAGCTATTTAAAATTGTAATAATATTTCACAATTACTGTTTTTACTTTATTTTTAATAAAATAAATGCTACTTTGTGAACATACGAGACTTCTTTTGAACTTTAGAAGAGCAGTATGCAGTTTGTAGGTACAATATTTATTGTCCAACAAGACAAAGTTTTAAATGTACCAACTTAACAAATAAAAAAAAGGAGAGAAAGAGATACATTGGATCATATTCTGCTTGACTTTGTGATGTGAAACAAGTATGAGAATATGTGTGTGTGTGTGTTAAGCAGCATGCACTCAGTGGTTGTGACAGAGCTAGATCAGTGTGTGATGAGGGTGTTCACAGTCTTTCAGTAAAAGCACTGACTGTGATAATTACTAAAGACTCAATGGATTCCCCTAGCGACAACACACACACACACACACACACACACACACACACACACACACACACACACACACACACACACACACACACACACACACACACACACACACACACACACACACACACACACACACACACACACACACACACACACACACACACACACACACACACACACACACACACCTCTGCTTTACGATTAGAGCTTGCAAAGCAAAATACAGCTGTCGACTCCATCACACACGACTCCTGAACCATACAGACATGTATTCACATGTTAAAATCATTTAAAGATCAATAGAGCTGTTCAGGTTATAATACTAAAAACCGGAAGTGAAACCTTTCTTATTATTATCAATCTTGAAAACAGTTGTGCGTTTTAATAGTTTTGTGGAAATCATTATAATTTTTTTAAGGTTCTTTGACGAATAGAAAGATCAAAAGAACAACATTTAATTGAAATAGAAATATTTTGTAACATTATAAATGTCTTTACTGTCACTTTTGATCGATTTAACCCATCCTTGCAGGATGAAAGTATCAATTTCTTTAAAAAAAAGTATGGACTACAATGGTGACTTGACATAAGGTCATGGGTTCGATTCCCAGGGAGTGCATGAACTGATAAAATGTATACCTTGCATTTAATGCAAGTCACAAAAAAGGGGGTATTTCCGGTGAACGAATGCCTGCTTTTACAAGACCCCATAATCCCCTTCATGCAAACATTCCACCGTTCTAATGACAGCCACGCAAATGTCCTCAAAACCCTCTCATAATCTCCTACTTAAGACTTCCGCTAGACCAACACGCGTGACACACCGACCAAAGTACAAAGTTAGAATTCACACACACACACACACACACACACACACACACACACACACACACACACACACACACACACACACACACACACACACACACACACACACACACACACACACACACACACACACACACACACACACACACACACACACACACACAGTTTTTCATTTCTATCCTTGTGGGGACATTCCATAGGCGTAATGGTTTTTATACTGTACAAACTGTATATTCTATCCCCTTACACTGCCCCTATCCCTAAACCTACCCATCACAGGAGACATTCTGCATTTTTACATTTTCAAAAATATATAATTTAGTATGTTTATTAACCCATTCCCCTCATGGGGACCGCTGGCTGGTCCCCACAATGGAGGTGAATCTCAGGTTTTACTATCCTTGTGGGGACATTCGGTTCCCACAATGCATAATAAACCAAGCCACACACACACACACACACACACACATTAAAGAAAGTACAAGCTGTTAGCATCTCCAATGATGGAATGACTCCGTGATGATGGGAGCCAGAGAAAGTGTTTCACACTCACACAAATGCACAGACGCTGAGCTGTGCCTTAATAGTTCAGAGGTCAGAGACTAGACTAGCAGGCATGTGGCCTGAGGCATGTGAACTTGTGGCAATAGGCCTCATTTTGGAACAACAGAACTAAGACATGAGAGACAAAGTAATACAACTGGGTCCATTGTTATAGGTTAGAAGGCTTATTCCTCTATGCAGATTATTGGTTATTACTTCATTATGACTCAGACTGTGGATATGATGGAAAAAAATGGAACACTAGTTTACTACATACTGCATAATCTTTAAAAATGTTGTGTGAAGTAGTAAGCATGTCATGGTAAAAGTTTAGGGTCGGTTAGATTTTTTAAATGTTTTTGAAAAGTCTCTTATACTCACCAAGACTGGTCTACAATTTTTTCTACAATTTTACAGTCTACATTTTTTTATTGTAAAAAATACAATAAACAGTGCTATTGTGAAATATGATTATAATGTAAAAGAACAGTTCTCTATTTTATTTTCATTCAAAATGTATTGTATTCCTCTGATGGAAAAGCAGCATAATTTCTCCAGTCTTCAGTGTCACATGATCCTTCAGAAATCAGTCTAATATGATTTTTTTTTTTTGTCCAGGATTCTTTGATGAATAGAAAGTAAAAAATAACATCATTTATATTAAAAAGAAATCTTTTGTAATATCATAAATGTCTTTACTGTGACTTGTGGTCAATTTAATAACTGCTAAATAAAAGTATTTATTTCTTTCAAAAAAGAAAAATAATGAAATAAAAATCTTACAGAGCCTGAACTTTTTTATGTATGTATGTGTTAGGATTGATGGCACCCCTGGTAAATATGAACAAAGAATCCTGTGCAAATAAATCTGCATTGTTAATCCTTTTGAACTTGACAAAAATCCAACCCTTTATTGAAGCAAAAGACTTGAAAATGGAGGGAAATCTCCTTATGAAATGTTTTTCTCTAACACACATTAGCCACAATTAATGGCACCCTTTATTCAAAACTTTTTGCAACCTCATTTTGCTAAGATAACAACTCTGAGGTTTCTTCTATAATGTCTGATGAGTTTGGAGAACACCTGACAAGAGATCAGAGACTTTTCCTCCATACAGAATCTCTCCAGATCTTTCAGATTCCCAGATCCATGTTGGTGCTTTTCTTCAGTTCAGGCCACTCATTTTCTATAGGGTCCAGGTCAGGGGATAGTCATTGCAGAAGCTTCATGTTGTGCTCAGTGACACATTTTTGTGTTGGTTTTGATGTTTGTTTTGGATCATTGTCCTGGTGGAAGATCCAACCATGGCCCATTATAATACAGTATGTCAAGCAGAGGCAAATTGAAGGGAAATTATGCCATGTATCTGAACAAGATGTCCAGGACCTCCAGCAGAAAAATAGGCCCACAACAATAAAGATCTAGCAGTATATTTAACCGTGGGCATCGGGTATATTTTATTCTCGGTTTGCACCAAACTGATCATAGAACACGGTCCCGTTTGAAGTTACAGTTGTGTCTGACAACGTAATATGCTGGGGAGTTTGTTTCACATGTCTGTTCCTTCGCATATTGCAGGCGAGAGAGGGGAATGTTTGGGCTGTATATTGCGAATAAATTTTGCAATAAAATTTAAACCAAATGTCTCAACATCAGAGCTCTTTTCCTCCTAACTCTTGCTTGTGCATTATAATCTCTCGATACGCGGATGCCTGGCACATGCTTCCAGAAGTGTCAGAATGGGCGATAAACATAGTCACGAGCAGTTTGCATGCAGACCACCCTACTTCAGTGCTGTGATGTCAGTTGTACCGGACCGAGATGCACCAGTTTTGCGAGCAGAGATAAATTATCTCCTGGCAAAGCAGGTAATAAAAACAATACCACCAGATCAGATGGAAAATTAGCCTGGCTCCGCCCTCCTACGTACTTCCGCTCAATTTTAATTTTCCTTCAGTACTAGGTCTGGGATTGTGGTGTATTCTTGGGTTTTCTCCGATCAATTTTTTGCAGATCCAATCAGCGAACAGAGGGAGTGGCTGAGAACGATGACATTGAGGTTGTGCGCTAGTTTGAGTCGTCATACGTCACGACCAAACGTTAGTGATTGGTTATGGCAGATCCAATCACGACCAAACGTTAGTGATTGGTTATGGCAGATCCAGAGTGACTCTGGGCAGATCCAATAGTTTTAAACTTCAACAGAGAACCCGCCTTCAAGGAAGTTAACGCTTGTCAATGGAGAGAGAACCAGGCTAATGTAAAGTGGCCTGTACAGTCGCTATTTCCTAGTCCCCAAAAATGATTTTGGATCTCAGGCCGCTGAATAACGATGGTGAAGCGCTCATTCAAAATGATAACTGTTAAACAGATCCTCTCGCATTCAGCCCGGAGACAGGTTTATCTTGGAGGAACTGAACGACGCCTATTTTCATATCCAGATAACCCCTCGTAACAGGCGCTTTCTGAGATTTACGTTCAAAGGCAGAGTTTATCAATTAAAGGTTCTTCCATTCGGGCTGGCGTTGGCTCCAAGAACCTTTACGAAATGTGTAAATGCGGTGTTGTGGCAAAAATTCATCACTTTTGATTGCAGTGTCCGATTCTCCCGGCCCTGACATCGGTCGGCCTCTCTCTCTCAAGTTTACGAGGTAGAGCTGGAACTTACTCAGTCCAGGTGGCCAAACACCGTCCGATCTCAGGTCCAGGAGGCATCGTCCAAGGAATCCCACTTCTGACACCAAATTGTTGTGGCAAAAATTCATCAAACAAACATCACTGCGTAAGGGAGACTCAGAGTCAAATTATAAAATAGAAGTATTTATTCTTGCAAGAATAGGAGCAGTCTAATACACAGTTGTTACCCTGTGCAGAAGAGTGACACACCCCCAGACAGACTGAACCAGCTTTTATCTCCTAGCGCTCCCAAGGTCTTCTTGCCAGAGCCTTCCTCCCAGTAGTCTTCTATTCAGTAATTTTCCATAGACAAGGAAGCCATAACACTAGTTTAGATTCGTCACTAAGCCCCCCCCCTGCATCAAATGGCCTTCTGACATCTAGGTCAGAGGTCCTTGTTCGTCTGTTCTCTGGAGTGCCTCTCCCTTCTGCCTTCCCAGGTACATAAACAGAATCTTCTCACACTAACAAGTGAGAGTCACACATGTGACATTCTTTGAATCATCTATATTTTACTAAAGATCAGTGAATATCATAAAATCGCCACCATATGCGGCTCTTTCCCCTCTCAGGTAGAGTGGAATATGCATTCTGAATTATCTTGACAATTGGCTTATTATAGCCCAGTCTCAGGACGTGCTAGAAAGCCTCAAGCGTCAGCTTCTAGACCATCTGAAGAGATGGTCCTAATGAACTTGGACTCGCGAGCAATGTCTTTCTCAGGAGTGCACACAGTTTTTGTTTGGCGCTCCAGTCTCATTCAAACAGGGGACAGTTGTGATTCTGACGTGTTTTTTAGAGGTTGCTGGAGATGATGGCAGTGGTGTGCCTGCTCGGGATTCTGCATATGAGACCGCTTCAACTATGGCTGAAAGCGGCCAGATGCGTGTCTTCGTGACTTGCGGCCCTAGTTCGGATCTGATGCCACTGAATCACGCTCTGGCGAAGCGAAGCTCATTTAAAATGGCTCATTTTGACTCTATGAACCACTGCATGCAACAGAGTAGAAAGTGGTCTCATTCAAGAAGGTGCTATTGCTCGCTTTAGCGTGTGTTAAGAGGGTGGGTGATTTGCATGCACTGTCTCTACGCTGCTTGTATGGAGTTTGGTACGGATGATTGTATGGTCAGACTACAGCCCAGGTGGGGGTATGTGCTTTCTACTTCATTTAGAGCACAGGTAATGACGCTGCTAGGGTTTTCTCCTCAAGACTCTGTGTCAACACCACATCCCCGATGCCCAGTACGCGCTCTGGACAGGTCCAGTCACTTTAGTCTGTCTGAGCAGCTGTTTGTCCGTTTCATAGGCTGCACTAAGGGACTGCCGATTTCTAAACAAAGGCTGTCCCATTGGATTGTGGAAGCAATTGCACTGGCATTTGCTTCTATGCATGAGACCTGTCCTTTTGGAGTTTGCGCTCACTCAACGAGTAGTGTGGCTTCTTCATGGCCTTGGGCTAGAGGAATGTCAATTCGCAGGACTCCTTTGCTAGATTTTACAACCTTCAGATTACATCTTTTGCACCGCTTGTTCTGTCTGTGCAGTGAGATGGCAGGCGTTCTGGTATTAATTGTTTGCCCGCACATGGCCATGCCCCCTTGTGAGCGAGGTGGTGAGGTCCGGAGTGCTTTTGGATACTGAATGCACTGATTCAGTCAGCGTCAGAACATTACTGTATATACATTAGTTTCAATAGATGTGCTCGGGCTGTTCCTTATCGCGGTAAGTTGGTTGTTGAATATAATTTCCTTCAAGGAGTTTCCTTCGCTTATTCTCTTCAGTAATGACTAATATGTGTATATGCTTAGGTTACAACACAGCGGGATTGTACACAATCCCCATAGTGTGAGCAACCCATGTTGAAAGACCGGCTTCAAAGGGAACGTAGTTAATTTCGTAACCTCAGTTCCCTGAGAGAAAGGAACGAGACATTGCACACACTGCTGTGTTGTAACCCCAGAGTCTTTTATACCTGTTCGAACAGTCGAAAGATTCTGAATCAATGACGGTGAGCGCCAAGCTATATAGTGGGGGGCTCTGCCCCGGCTCGTGTGTCATTGGCTGGTAAATTTTACCGTTGTGATGCAATCAGGCTTCAGTTTTTGTTGAAGAAGGGGATAACCCTATAGCGTTAACTCTCAGGGAACAGAGGTTATGTACGTTTTTTGGCATCTCCATGTGGGCCTGTTCGGTATCGCAACATGACTCTTTGCTGTTGCACGGTACACTTACATTTTGAATTGTGTAAAGATTTTTTTCTGTAATTAGTTTTTAACCCTCAGGGGACTAAGCCCTTTTTGGTCCGTTTTCTCTATTTTTACATTTGGGCGTATAAACCATATGTAATGGAGATGGAACACCATGTGTTTGGTATCTATGGATTCAGAAGACCCTAAGCTAACATAAGCATGCATGTAATGTGTTTATAAAGGAAGTATGAGTGAAAAATGTACAATAATCGAGAGAATTTCACAAATGAAAATTAGATTTTTGTCATTTATTACTGAAAATCACACCTCACACAACAATAGTGAACAGTTTTTGAACCAAAAAAATATTTGTCAAACCCTTTGCTTGACAGACATTTGTAATTGTTCAATCAAATGTGTTAAGAACAATGGAATAAGGAACTTTTTTTACAAACAGTCCCAGGCGTGAAAAAGCGGTCTGCTTCGAACTAAATGAGACCTGCTTGCTCTGAAGAACAGACACACTCACAACCTGGCAGATTTACTTTCCACTAACTGTACCAGAGCTTGTTCTGCCGTAAATCTTACTGCTTGCCATCATAAAAGTGCTAAAACAATACAATAATAATGCTATTTAAGTTATTCTGTCTCTCTCTTATATAGATCTCTGTGCGTTCTGTAATACTCCGCTCCGTTCGCGATCTGTCTCATTCTCCGTCCACATGACGCTGTTTGTTTGTACATGTTGAAGGCTACAGAGTCCTCTGATTGGCTAGAATACGTCTTGGTAACCTTCCTCTGATTGGGTAAAAAAAAATCCTCCCAGCGGCAATTTTTCCATTGGTGGAATTTGCCTAACAACATCGATTTCATTGGCCTTTTTATGCAGTGGTATTGCGCAACAGCGAAGCGTGTGAATAATACAAACGGGATATCACTGTTTTCAGCGGAATCTGAGGAAGACGGCAAAAAAGACCGCACCTCTCTATCATTAATAGTTTTGAAGATAATTGCACATTTGTAAAAGTATGCCATTTTGGGCGGTACCGCCCAATTCGTCCTCAGAGGGTTAATGGGTGTTCTGTTCTGGTGTGCAGTAATTCATGAATTATGGACTCCTTATATAATTTGGTTATTTGGTGTATTTGGTTGTTTGTATGCAAATTTGCATTAGCACAGACTGTTAGAGTCTGATGATTGGTTCAAAAAAAGACAAAAAATGACAGTTATGACAAATATTTTCAATACAGATAAGTGTCAGAATTCATCTGTTAGTGTGTGTGTGCTCTAGAAGAGTCTGTAAGCAGCTGTGCACACTCTTGTAACTGCGCTCTGAACTGTAATTGGGCCGCTGGGCTTTACGAGGCTGCCATAAATTTGTCGCTCTTGTCCTAAAGACTATTATTATTTTGACTTAAGAACCTTCTGCAAGGACACATTCACTCTCTCTCTCTCTGCCACACAGACACACAAAATCTATACATCCTTAAATACTTCCCTAATTGTTTTCCTTCTTTGCCTGTCATTCAAATGCATTACATATATCCATTTATGTTTATTCGTTCACTCGTACCCACATTAACTCTTCATCTTGCTTCACATAATATTTGTCCGACCTTGTAAGTTAAAAATTGATGGGGCTGTCCCAAATCTCTGAACACTATAAATATTATGCCAAAGACACCTTTTTCTGCGGGTTTTTTAATTGTACATCCGTGCATGCAGTGCATTTGTGAAAGTGTGCTTGTTTTCTTCTGCCAAAGTGGTGAGAAATAAGAGTCTGAAGTTGCCACTGCAGTTTTTAAATGAATGAAGTATTAACCTAAAAATTAAGTAATAATTAACTGCCAGAATCTGGACGCTGTTATTCAGGCAGCTAAATATAAACATGCTGATGGCTTAGCTAACTTGAACTAACTTTACGTTTTGAATTGTGCAGCCTGATATTTTATCCACCATTTAAATGCACCAAAACACTCTGTCTGGATTTTGCTGTAATGTTGATACTAATGATATTCCCTCTCACTGAAGCTCTGAAATATTATTCTATAATATTATATATATATACAATATATCAGTTTCCACAAAAATATTAAGCAGCACAGCTTTTTTCGACAATGTTTCTGAATCATCAAATCATCATATTAAAATGATTTCTGAAGGATTATGTGACACTGAAGACTGTAATGATGCTGAAAATTCAGCTTTGACATCACAGGAATAAATTACATTTTCAAATGTATTCAAATTTAAAACAGTTCTTTTAAACCGTAATAATATTTCACAATATTACCGTTTTTACTGCATTTTTTATCAAATAAATGGAGCAAAGGTGAATATTAAAGGCTCCTCTCAAAAAAAATAAAAAGAATAATAATTCATGAGAATAAATAAAAATTAAATGAGAATATTCTAATTTAATTAAAATAATAATAAAAACACATCAGCCAATCAAAAGCTGTTATTTATTGTTAGTTGTCAATTTTTTCAGTTATTTTTGTAGAGGAGGAGGATGGGGATAGCTGGTTGACTGACAATAACAACTGAAAACTAAGAGCACACCTGAAACGCGTGCATACACTCACACACACACACACACACACACACACACA
The DNA here is from genome assembly GCF_949152265.1 of Phoxinus phoxinus. Taxonomy (NCBI): domain Eukaryota; kingdom Metazoa; phylum Chordata; class Actinopteri; order Cypriniformes; family Leuciscidae; genus Phoxinus; species Phoxinus phoxinus. The sequence goes on along the minus strand of NC_136879.1, from coordinate 21,376,243 downwards.
CACACACACACACACACACACACACACACACACACACACGCACACGCACACACACACACACACACACACACACACACACACACGCACACACACACGCACACACACACACACACACACACACACACACACACACACACACACACACACACACTAACATTCCTTTGTAAAACTGCACTTAATCGAAGTGAAGCCTTCGTGCCTCTGAAATACTCATTAACACGTTTCATATTTTTTCCCCTTTTCTAAGAACATGCCAAGAACTGCATTATGCCAACACCTGGATGGAGCTGCTCAGGTACAGACGTGTACCACTGGCAAGAAACTAGGTCAGTGTGCCAGTGCATGTGTGAGTGCAGTGAACATGTGCTAAATGTTGTGCGAAAAACTGAATAACTAGGATTATGGTGAGACTTAGTTAATCAGATTAAAGAGCTCCTGACATTCTGCCTCGCCACACAAACAAAAACACCCTGAGTCTCAAAACCCGGCCTTTCTGGACAACTGTGAAGACAGACACTAGAATCTTTTTGTGATGTCACAATGTTTCAAGGTGCTGCATGGTGTCAAAATGAAGACATTATATTACAGTGTCTATGATGTCATAATGTCACAATGTAATGGAGACCTACCCTTTCTCCTTTTGGAGGGAAACACTGGCAGACACTGCAGTCTCGACCTCCGCACTCTTCTGTCTTGTCCCCCTAAAACACAGAAATATAGTATCAATGGAGTAAAACATTCATACACACAAAGAGTCATAGTCAGAGAGTCAGAGTTAGTTTTTAGCATGTTGTTATATGATTGCTCTGGTGTTCTGGGTGGTTGCTACAAGACCAAATAAAAAGAGGCCTCCCTCAAATCTCTCTAAAGGAGTGTTGCACCATTTAATTTAAATGTAATAGCCCTACAAATAAACTAAACATCTAACAGACTTCATCCTCATATATAATTGATTAATTAATTATATGAATACGTGACATTTTATTGGCTTTCTAGTATGAAATAGATGTACATTTCTTGTTTCGCATAATAGCTTCTAATTCCAATATATAAATTACTACTGTAATTATATTTATAGGCCTATTTTATTATGTGTGTGTATATATATATATATATATATATATATATATATATATATATATATATATTATATATATATATATACACACACACAAAAACACACATTCACACTGTTATATAAACTAACATTATTAGTGATTAATGGTATCTGTAATGGTTAATCCACCAGTTGGTGTAAGTTCTTTAATCTATAACTTATAATTTAGTGGATTTAAAGATAGATTGCACAAAGTTTCATCAAAAGCAAGTCTTTGGGAACAACTACAAATAACAACAGACACAGTGGAAAAGTACTGTGTATAAAAACAATTCCAGCAAGAATGCAAGCTGTTCAATCAAGGCCAAAGGATACCATACAAAAAAATACTAAGTTTTTTGATTAGTATGTGTGAATAAAGACTATTTAGTTGTTTCAGTTTGTTATTTGCCTATAAATTACAATACTTTTTTTTTAGTTGTAAACAAGTTTTTGACAGTTTGTATATCTTTATTATGACAGATGGTCAAATAAATTTGCTAAGCACTATCAAGCGTAGCGTTAGTTCTGGCAGGTCACGTTAGTCAAGCTCGCATCAGCTGACTCTCAGCCGATCCACATTGTGATAAGAACAGCATGTGTGGGTGGCACTTCACTCGCTTCTGTCAGGGTTCTGTCACTTCTGTCTGATCTATTTCTTGGTTTTGTGACAGAGCCCTGACACTCCTATGTTGTCTTGTCTGTGTGCCTTGTTTCATGTCTTGTCCTGTACTGTGTAGCACGCAGCTTGTGTTTTACACTAGCTGTGTGCTTTCATGTTGTCTCGTTTTGTGAGCACATGGCTTGTGATTTGTTTTACTGGCCATGTGCTTGTGTTCTAGTAGTGTTTGGTGTGAGCACATGGCTTGCCATGTATGTTTCTTTTGTGCCATGTGCTCTCCAGTTAATTGTCTAGCCCCTCCCCTCTTGTTACATTTATTTGCTCCACCTGTCCTCTCTCGTTACCTCCTTTGTTTGTTCTCCCTATTTAATCTCCTTGTGTTTTCAGTCCTGTGCTGTTTCGTTGTCATATGTACACCGTGTGTTTCACTGTTGTCAAGTCAAGTCAAGTCAAGTCAAGTCAAGTCAAGTCAAGTCAAGTCAAGTCAAGTCAAGTCAAGTCAAGTCAAGTCAAGTCAAGTCAAGTCAAGTCAAGTCAAGTCAAGTCAAGTCTGTCTTGTTTTCCCCCTCGGGGTAGTTTTTGTTTGTGCTTTGTTTATTTTTGTTATTAATAAAAACCCATTCTCCTGCAATTGAGTCCTCGCTTCATCTCCTCAACCCCAAACCCTGACAGCTTCCTCTGAGGGCCCCATCTCGAAAGAAGACCAGAAAAGGTCATAAGAAAACTACAGCTCAGTATGTGAAAACCAAAGTAGAACTATCTGGGCTGTTAAGGGATATAACCATTTGAAATGTAATGTTGAATAAAGAAATTACTGTGTGGAAATATAACTATTTGAAATGTATTGCTAAAAGCATAAAAGACTGTGTAGCTCTATAGCACTTAGTTAGGTTAAACATGAACCACAGCCACGCTTGCTAAAGACATGCTACGGTTATTAGAGACCGGATGCAAGCCACAGCCTCGCCTGCTACTGCCGCTAAAGACCAAGTCCACTGCTTGTGATAATTGTGCTTGCTCAAAGACAGGCACATCCTGCATATTTAGATTATAATCTTGATGGAACTCTGCTGTCGCTACTAAAAGCTGTTGCTGCTAACTAAAAGCATCCTGCTGTTATTTGCTGAAGTGCAGCTGAAAATGGGCTATAACGGAGGAAGGATCAGATGGACTCGTCGCTCTTCCTTGCTAACAAAGATCTGGATCTCCAGCGTGCCCAGATGCAAGAAGCCATTGAAGCCTAGCTAGTATCTATCTGTTAGTTAGTACTCTATTATAATCGGTAACAAATATTTCTTTTTCATTTGATTCTTTGAATAAATATTCTTAAACATTTATTATAATCATCTGACTGGACCTTGGATTTTTGAGTACGAGTTTATTCTTCTTCTACCTGGATCAAGGAGATCCTGCTAAAAGAGAACAACAAGAGGGTGAGCATTCTTATGATGAAAAGAATAATCACTATGAGATTTGATTGATCATTAAGCCTAGCCAAAGAGGCAGCGTATGACAGTATATATGTATTGAGATTATATATATATATGATTGTTGTATAGTGAACAAAGGTTTAAGAGTACCATACAATGTAGACTTATAATACGGAGGGGAAATCTATTATCTTTATAATAGAACACGAATCTGTATAGACTGATCACAAAACTCTTGAGGACACGACTATAAGTGGGCTTTATAGTTACCACGGGATTATCTATATATCTTGGATAGGATGTATAATAATTTGGAATGGTATTAATCGTGAGATCCATCGCAACATCTATAGGAATATGACGCCTATCACCGTATACATATATAAGCTCCTTCAGTATTATCAGCAGCTATCGCGTTTCTCAGGAGCGAAGTACCCTCCTCCATCCCCAGCTCCTCCTCTCATCCAGTCAGGATTTGTGATTCCCCTTGAATCAGAATAAATTCTCAAATTATGTTGTACTTTAAAATCTTGAATGAATGAAATCTGCAATACATTCATGTTGGTTCTGTTTTGTTTCCCCAAGGGGGGTTATTGCTGCTCTCCCTGTTCTTATCCATGCTAGGCTGCATGGATGCGCAGGGAGTTATCGCCCAGAACGGAACCATACCCAAACTATATGCTAATTGTCAATCGTATTTGACGATAGTGGTCCTGACAGAAGTATGTATACATAGATGTACTTAAACTGTGTAACAATTATGAATTATGAATATGGGACTACTGAAAAGTGGATTTAAGGTTAGAACGCATGAAGGTCACGGTGTCGGAATGTCAGTCTGTCAGTCCAAAAGTCCAAAGCAAAACGCAACCCACAGCAAAGAGCTATATCAAAATAAAAGATAAAAATAAACATTAAATAAATTACTTTTGAGTGATTCATTACAAAAACATGCATTAAATAGGCTATGCTAAACACGGAAGCATGGGACCTGTGTGACGCGTTAGAACAGACCTCACCAGCTGCGTCCCAAATTCAGAGGCTGGATCTTTTCAAGGGGGCATTCGGTCACAGTGGCGCGAAGGAGGCTGTCCCAATTCGAATGCTCCTTAAAATTTTCTGTGCAATGAAGGATACAACAGATTGATCCTTCGTGGTCTTGTCTACCCCATAATGCATTGCGCACCAGTGACGACAGGATTTTGTGAGAAATTACTGGATTACAATTTTAACCATAAGTATTGGGTTTCAACATTCGAATATCTAATGATACAAATGTAAAAAAAAAACATATAATAATTTTTTTAAGATGCGATTATAAAATTTTCAAGCCAGGTGGAAGGATATTGAACTCTCAATCATGAAGGATCCTCCAATTCAAGCACTACTGGCCTGTACGAACCTAGACAAGTTTATAAAAGATACTCAAAATCCGTGGATCAAAACCCAATTAAAAATTTGGAATAAAGTAAAAAGAGAGTATCACTTAAATGATAAAATACAGATAAACCAATGGTGTGCTTTTGACCCTGGTTTCAGGCCAAATTTGACGGATAATCGTTTTAAATCATGGATTTCTAAAGGTATAACAACTTTCTATACACTCACAGAAAATGGGAAATTAAGGAATTTTGAAGATCTGAAAAAGGAATACCATCTTGAAAACTCAGATTTTTTTCCGATACTTGCAAATACGCAATTATTTTGAACACAGTATTAAACCTAAATCAGATCTTAATGACCAAATATTAAAAACAATTTTGGTAGCATACAAAAATGTTTCTGTTAAAGGGGTTATTTCTAAGTTTTACAAAGGTATCTTGGGGAAAAATACCCACTCCACAGACTACATAAAAGAAAAATGGGAGAAGGAAACCAATATGTCAATATCTAGAGATGACTGGTTAAATATATGTGAGTTTCAGTGGAGATGTACAAACTCTCATATATGGCGTGAATTTAATTGGAAATGTCTTGTTCGTTTTTTTATAACACCGAAACAAAAAGCACATTTTGACCCTGGTGGTAGTAAATGCTGGAGGATGTGTGGCGTTTGGGAGGCTGGTCACTGGCATGTGTTTTGGGATTGAAGATTAAATCATTTTGGGCAGAATTTCACAAGATCTTAAATACTATTCTCAAAAAATAGATCCCCACTATCGCCCCCTACGGTGGTGTGACAGTGTTCATTCCTCCTCTCTGAGGATGGTCGTAGAACAGTCAGTTTGGTTGTTCCCTGCCGGTTCGCCGTACAGGGCACCGAAGTGGCTGTTAGACCAATACCAGAGGCCAGTCTCAAAAGACTGGTCCCCTCTGTAGATTTTCTGGCAGTGTGTAAGCTACTGCCAAATATATCTCATTGGGACCTGCTCACTATAGAAAGGGTTACAGAATTCAGTCTGGTTGTTCCGCACAGATTTCTAGGGGTCCTCCTTACGGTGGTGGACCCCGAGCAGGCTCTGGTTATGGAGTAAGAAGTACTCTTCTGCGAAAGGAGGCTATAGAAAGGGCTCCTCCTCACAGCAGGGAGTCAGAGGTTTACAGCCGTTACTTCATTGATGGAGCATTGCTGCAGCGTTTCTCCGCAGGTCTATCCCCCTCCACACTCAAGGTGTACATGGCGGCCATAGCTGCTTAACACGTCCCTTTAAGTGGTGTATCCTTGGGGAGACACCCTAGTAACGTTTCCTTCGTGGCACTGTGAGGCGTCAAAACAAGAGACTAGAAGTATGGCTGCTTCTAAAAACATTATCGTCAGGAGTTTCCCTCCAATATGTTTGTGATGTGGCAGGATGTTGCCTCGCCGCACACATTTCTGAGTTTTTTTTACATTAATCTCGGCTCCACCACAGGGGCGCAGGTGCTTTCGTCTTGGTGTGCGCAGAGATTTCACATGGACAGGCACTTGTTACTATGGCGTCGTGGGTATAGTGTTCCCACCGCGTCTCGACGCAGCTCGAGTTCCCTTGAAAGGGAACGTCTCAGGCTACGTATGGAACCCTGGTTCCCTGAGAGGAAACGAGACGCTGTGTCGCCCTGCCATACTCACTGCATGCCTGTGATTGACTTGCTTCGGCTTTTCGGAAGCTAGCGCAGTCTGTTTTCAGGTGTGCTTTATAGTTTCCTGGTCGATGACGTCACCAGCCTATGACGTCTCGTCTCTCCATTGGACTGATTATACAAGTGCTTCACGACTTGCAATCACGCAGGGGGCGGTCCAACGCCCTGTAGCGTTCTCTCTCAGGGAACCAGGGTTACATATGTAACCTTAGACGTTTCCTAAAATGCTAAACCAGACTAGACGTTTGATATTGAGGTCACGGGAGACCAATAGACATACACATGAGCTAACCAGCACAATTGCAGGAATGTAAACACAGAGATAATAAAAGACCAAAACAGAGAGAGAGAGAGAGAGAGAGAGGGAGGGAGAGAGAGAGATAGGAGGTTCAGACTGAAAAATCTGAGTACATTACGTACAAGAGGGAGATGATGTTCAGGTCAGGTATGTTATGTCTTTTTGGAGGTAGTCAGCCACGTTATAAAAAAAAGGAAAAGGCAGAGTCATAAACGGAATCAGAAACCATTCTTTCACAAACACACACTTATCATCACAGTGTCTGACTCTGCAAACATAGACACACATCTAAAGTGAGCACACGCTCCACAGAGAGGCACAAAATCACTTTTCCGTACATTGACATTTACGTTCCTCTGGTGGAATGATCTTCCCAACCCTACTAACAGCTGAATCCCTTGATAGCGATTTAAAAACCCCCGGCTAAAAACCCGGTTGACTCCGTTCTATGCCATCTTTAGCACATTTAATGATTAGCACTTCTCAAGTTATTGTCTTCTTAAGATGAATAGCTTTGCCAGATTTCTAATTTGTAAGCTGCTTTGGAAGAAAGTATTTGAAAAATGAGTAAATATAGAATACATTTTAAATCACATTTAAAACATTTGTCTCTAAAAGTCAGTCCATTTAAAGTACACAGACAACGGTTTCCCCAGCACATTTACACCATTTGAACAACAACAAAAAAACGTTTCCACATTTTGGCAAGGGGACACATAGTGTGTTAAAATTTACCAAAAGTGCAAAAGGCCAATCTATCACAACATAAACAAGAGGAAGTCTGAAGGACACACAATGATTAAGCATTCAACAAGCCCAGAAACTCCTGCAAGCGTGTGCAATATTTTACAAAGTAGTTGAATTCGTATAACTGTGCAAAAATCAGCACACTGAGCATTAAGGAGAGGAGAGACAGTGATTGCATGTTATGTCACCTCATTTATACTCACGTGAAACAGGTAGTAATTCTGGGACTGGGACAATGTGAATATACTGGGAATATACTGCTGAGTTATTTTCCTCATAAGATTTTCTAAGGGTGCTAATAACAATGCAGATTTATTTTTACAGCCTTCTTTGCTCATATTTTTCTGATCTCAACTATGTGTATCATGTATGTGTGTGTGTGTGTGTGTGCGCGCACACACATAATAGGGGCTGTGAATTACACAAGAGTTAAAGGTTCTAAGTGCTGGGTTATGACATCAACTCAGGGTTTGAGATGGTCCGTGCTGACTGGATGATGAGCATAACCGCACGCTTCACTCCAAGTCAGATGTGTGAGATTAGAGAGTTAGGGTACGATGGTTGCTGCATGACAGAGAGACACGCTTCCCTTATTCCCACACTTCTTCTGTCTTGCTCCCTCTTTTTACATTCCTCTTTCCCTCATGTTACCTGTACTGCACATTATGCCATCGCAATCTTAAATGATCTGAGATTGAGTTACACCCGATCCTGGCTTATTTCTACTTGATGATGTTGAGTTTGAGTTGGGTTTTGTCTTAAGGGATGTTTGGTGGCATATGGCATTACACAGGACAGATTATTAAAATATCTATAATTTGTAACCAACTGAAAACACGTGGATTATCCGGCATGATAAAAACCAGTTTCAGAGGATTAATTGATGTTTTTTTAATTAATTGATGTATTTGCTCCTCAATCTAACAGTAAGTTAAAAATGTAACAATGCTAGTTTTTTTAAAGCCAGCAAATCAACAGTATTAAAATTAAGCAAAAGCCACATCAAAGCCACATTCCAAAACCACTTACGGGCTACACACGCACATACAAAAGCATTATCAGCATTATCATTATTCACCATTGATAATAATCATTAATGTTTTTTGAGCATCAAATCCATTATATTATATGATTTCTGAAGGATCATGTGACACTGAAGACTGAAGTAATGATGCTGAAAATACATATTTGATCATAGGAATAAATTACATTAAAAAATATATTACAATAAAAAACAATTATTTTTATACAAATTGTAATAAAATCGAATAATTCATATTTAGAAATAATGTACTGTAACTGTTTTTACTGCGTTTTTATCAAATACAATGTGTCCTTGGTGAGCTTAAGAGGGTTTTTTCAAAAACATGAAACATTCTGAACAGTAGTGTATTTAGAGCAAAGCAAAGCTACAACAATGAAAATACACACTGCAAAAACGTTCATTTCCTTTTTCCTTTTCATTTCCCAAGTGCATGACTTTTCAAGGTCTGGATATCCCAAATCCCAAAAGTTCTTGGACTCCTTCCCATTTCTTTCTCTCTGGCTTTATTTGAACATGAGTTCAGTTACAGTATGTCACTAAGGTAATAACTTATGTATTGGGACATCTGGATGTGTTCAAATCTTGCTCTTTCTGTATCTTTCCCCCATCTATCTGCTCTTCTTCATACTACCTGTAGGCCCGCTTCACTCTGCACCTCCGACAGGATGTTGACCAGACAGCCAATCAGAGAAAGTGCAACAGATAAATCTCTCTTACTCACACTCTATCCAGATCTCCCTCTACACTTACTCTCTTTCCAGCAGGGGTTCTCAACTCTGGCCCCGGGGTCCACTTTCCTGCAGAGATTAGCTCCGACACTAATCAAACACACCTGAAAGGGCTAAGCAAGGTCTTCAACATTATTATAAAGTTACTGGCAGGTGAGTTTTATCAAGGTTGGAGCTAAACTAAATGGACCTCGAAGGCCAGAGAATGAGAACCCTTGGTTTAGAGGCCAAAAAATGTAATCAAACGTCAAAATCTGTCAACCAATTTAAAATTTTCAAGCATTTTAAGCCTTTAGGTTTGAAAGATCATGTGAAACAATCAAATCAAGTTTGTCTAGCTGGTACTGTAAATCGTTAGGTTGGAAGTCGCAGAAAATGTACACGTCATTCATCTTAATGAGCGACAGGATGTGTATGCGTATTTGCGGGTAAGCATTTCTGATACATTTTCCCTAGTGTGTGTGTGTGTGTTTGTGTGTGTGTGTGTGTGTGTGTGCGTGTGTGAGGCAGCACCTGCTTTGTGACACCTGGTCATTTTTGTCAGGTTTACAACCTTACCCCTGACCCCCTTCACACAGAATCAGACAGAACGCCTTAGGCGAAATGATTTATATATGTGCTGGAACCACAACGTACCATCAATACAACACTCTCACTTTCCCCTATTCTTTGAACTTAAAAATCTAATTCTGTCATTATTTACTCACCCTTGTGTTGTTCCAAATCTGTATGGCTTTCTCTTTTCAACGGAATACAAAAGGTGAATAGTCTGGGGGCTATTTTCAGTGAAATTAAAGAGGACCATGCAAATAACAAATACATGTGTTAGCTTTCTGCGAGGAAAAGACTGAATTTAGGAAATTATGAAAACCTGACATTTGCCACAGCTCTCCTTGATACGTTTATGAGAGTTTATTGGAGAAGACGTCTGATTGGAGAATCAATGGTACTTTTGGGTCAGATTTTTTCAGTGAATCTTTTATACTGTTTATACTGATCAGGGCTGTGTTTCCCAAAAGCACCACCAATGGTGGTTACCATAATCTTAGCTCACGATGCTTTTGAGAAACAGCCCTGAATGATTCGTTCACAAATCTGACTGATCTGGTTCTCAAGCTCACTCAATGTTCAGGTCTAGAGGAAAAGACTATTAGTAAATAGTGACTTAAATTTGGAAAATTATCGTATGACTTTAGTGAACGTCACTTTCGTGATGTTTTTATGGTGCTTTCACGTCCGTTTCGAAGTTTGAACACTTCTGTATCCATTGGAATTGCATAGCAACTATTTAAAACATCTCCTATTGTCTTTCATAGAGGAAAGACAATCAAATTTGTTTGGAACAAAATAAAGGTGAATAAATGATCGAATTTTCTGAGTGAACCACCCCATTTAGTTGGATTGTTTACATTAGAAATATGTCTGCATTCCTCTCTTCTTACGTAAAAGCAGGGATGGGCATCAATGTAGACCATGTTTTCTTATCTTCTCGGCGATTGTACCGCACTATCTCTCTTTATCTCTCTATCCATCTGTGCCTTTGGATTCTAGCCACACAGATGATGCCTGAAAGGAGGCCTTATGGGCAGACGAGTCAGACTACAGTACACAGTTGTCAATTACCTGGTAGGAATGCACATACGTATACAATAGCAGAATCCATTACTGTTAACCCACTCTCAGTGAAACATATATCGATCTAAAACACTGTTCACCCACACAACACTCTTTTTCTCATGGGCGGTTGGTGATGAAAGACATCGCAACCCTTTTCCAGAGATTTCTGGATCCCTTATGCCATCATAGCCCCTTTGGATCATGTGACACTTTACTTCAAAGGCTGCTTCAAGCCATTGAAATCAAAAGATGAGAGCATGTAAAACAAAATATTGGTTCTCTATAGTTAAGATCTCTGTTTCAACATAGCTCAATGAAACACCCACACGGGACCACTTCATCAATACATCAATCTTACAACAATCAATACATCTATCAAGCTAAAGAGGTGGTCACACCAGACGTTAGACCAAACCTAGTGGCCTGCTTCACCGCCTATACACAGGCAGATGCTTTCTTAAAGGGCACCTATTATGACATTTAAAATGTTCCTAATGTTGTTTAGGGAGTCCCCAACAACAGTTTTACATGCATGCAATGACAAAAAACACTTTTGTTTTCGTATAATATGCATTTATTTTTACCTGATTTGCTCACCGACTCCCAAATGATTCGTTTAACGACTCGTTTTTCAAACCCCTCCTTTGCGCGACGCTAATCTGCGTTGATTGGTCAGATGACCCAGCAGTGTTTACAGAGATAATACTTATTTTTAACACGGAGTACAATGATGCTTTTATCAATTAAATTTTATTATAATAATGATTATAGTCCACTGCTTTATAGTTTGTAGTAAAAAACGAAAAATAAGATAAATAATTTAATGTTATGTTAGCGAGCATAGCCCAGAGTTCATATTGTAAAAGCACAATCAGTCTTTGTTTGCGTTAGCCCGATGCATAAACATAACGTTTTTACAAAAATAAAAATGCAGTTACGTTACAGTTATTACTCTATTCTTTAGACAACTCCGAAAACAACGACAAACACTTCACATATCTCAATACAATTGTCATTGAAGACCTAGAAGCTAAACGGTGCTTACACAACAAACAAAATAATTATTAAGCATGCTACATAAAATATAAAAGCAAAAATTATTAATAACACTTACAGGTTGTGATACGGAGGAGGAAGCTGATGCAAATACACTTGGAACTGAACCTTCCTTCAATATCAGCCAGCTCGCGAATCCAAGTTTGATTGCATTTAAAAAGCAATCGTCTTCAAAATGACGCGAACAAAGCACAAGGCTCAGACTATATTTCTGTGGTATAGTGAATTGTAGCCACTTAGTCTTCAAATGCTCCTCCTTGGGCAGATGAAAAAAGTTGTCTTTTGAGCCGCACTTCAGAACACAGCGTCTCGTCGCCATGATATTTTCCCTGCTGGCCTTGGAGCGCAATAAGTGGGCGTGTCGTATTCAAATAACTTGACAAGTTGACGTCATCTAGTCAGAGAAAAAGCTTCGGTCTTCTAACGATTCATAAAAATGACTCAGAGTCGACTCTCACTTTTGAAAGACAATAACTTTATATACGGTGCACTTTCATATTTCAAACTTTGCAGGATGTTTTTGTTCACTTAGATCTATGTTACACACTACATGAAAGGTACATTTCAAAATTCCATAATAGGTGCCCTTTAATGTGCGGTCAAGCAAATTTGTCGCATTGAAAGCTGCTTGGTTTAAAAGTGACTTCTGTTCGTCGCTACACCAGTGGGTCCAAAACTGGGGGGCCTGGAGTTATAAAAAGGGGGGTGCAGCATGGCTAAGAGATAGGGTACAGTCAGCGGATGCAGTAAGCAAAATAAACTTCTTCAGGGTGATACAAGTCCCCACTGCGAAATTGTCCCGCTTATTACTCGGCTACTTACGACGACTACCCAGCAGACAAAGTTAGGGAACCAAATTTAGTTGAAATATCGCTAATGTGAGGTACCCTTAAGTCAGCGTCCTACCTATCAAAGAACATCACATGCTCTACATACATTAGCAACTCAAATGCACTTTTGATTTCTATAGAGATTAACATTAAAGGGATAGTTATCCCAAAAAGGAATTTCATCATCATTTACTGATCCTTATGTTGTTGATTTATGGAGAAAAAAAATTACTATGGAAGTCAATGGGGTCAATCAACTGTTTGGTAACCGACATTCTTAAAAAACTTTTTTTTGGTGCTCAGTAGAAGAAGGAAATGTATACAAGTTTAGAAAAACTTGAAAAAAACTACTGATCATAAAAAAATAAAATAAAAACATCTCAAAATACCTTGTTTTTATTTTCTGCAGAAGGAAGTCATGCTGGTTTGTAATGACATGAGGGTGTAAATGAAACCAGAACTTTAATTTTTGTATGAACTCTCCCTTAAACATATTGCTAAGCTAATGGGGCACTACTCTAATATGCATAAAATAAGCTGCACACAAACAGAGCTTTTACCATGTCCACCTGGATTTCACAGGCAAAGAGACATTTATTGCCATTTGACTCAGCCAGCATCATCTGGCCATTGTGAAACCATTACTGTAAAGCAACTTCATGAAGAGAATACAAAAACAACTCACCCCCAAAGCTGTGTGTATCGTCATAAGTGCCAATAAAAGCCTTGTGCTGGAAAAACAAATAAGACAATTATGAATAACACATAAGTAAAGAAGTTAGATGGCTCTTTAAGGCACATATAGTACAATTCAACAGTTTGGGGTCAGTAAGATAAGTGTGTGTGTGTGTGTGTGTGTGTGTGTCTGTTTGATCTAGAATTAATAAATGTCATAGACATACAAACAATGATGATGGGAATACTAGGACAATGGGACTCTTACCAGAAAAGGAGGCTGGTCGAGGCGATCCGGCAGGGGTGTGTCATCTCAGCCGCCACTCAGGGCATGTGCTACCTGTTGACCTTTCTCCACTGCCTCAGAATGATGTGGTCAGTGATGTAGCTATGACTCCTGACGTCCCGTCGGACAACTCACCGACCTGAGGGAAAAATTAAGAGATGGATGAATGGGTAAATCACTGTTAGGAATATACGGATAAACAATAAATAAGTGCTGGAATTGACAGTTGGGTAAAGGGAGATTCTCTCTCCTTCAATAACATTCCCAATGGCCGACCGACAGTATGGCAGAGGTGGTGATGTGAGAGGTGGGGGTGAGAAAGAAAGAGACAGGCTGAATCAATACAATAGATGGAACTTGGACAAAGTTGATCTTTCCGGATGGCTTCTTTTCCATGACACACAAGTCAAGACTGACAAAGATTGTAAAGCGAACTCACTGACACTGACGATGGCCACATCAAACTAGACAGCATTGCAGACAGATGCATATCCAGGCCATGTTATGAGGGCTTTAACCATCATGGCTGAATTTACTAGACATCAGTTTCATGTCCAAGCCATAACATTTCTCATACCACTTTTATGAACTGATTTGATAATAAATGTTAGTATTGCTAACAAACAGTTATTGTAATGGCCGATATCATATTTTCAGTTTTGTTGGCTACTAATTCAATTTGTTTTGGAAACTGCAGCTGGTCAGTCACACAATTGTGTAAGTCAATGTCAAGTACAAAGAGCGCTGCTGTTACTAGTAACCTATCTCACTACCTATTGAATCATACCGATGGGTTGGGGAATATTTTACATTTTGTGCCTAGATTTACTGTGGTCCTTAAATGTACTGGTTCATAATAATTATTATGCCATTCAAGGTCACTCAGACACACATTTCATTTTTAAAATTTAAATTCAAAATGGTAAACATATAGGAAAAGGAACTTAATGCATTATAGGGAATAAACTAGGAATCAAATATAGTAGCTACATAAAAAAAGTAAAACCATAATGTTTGTGTTTGTCGCAATTGTAGCAAATATGGCCGATGCACAATGACCCATTTTGTACAATCTTTGTGGGACCAGTAGGACTTTGAAAAGGAATGTTAAAACCTTCCCGATCTGCACAGACACATTTAAAAAAAAAATATTATGGAGATGACAAACTTGTGTGGAGGTATATCAAATAAAACATAATCTGCTGATCAGTTCTGCCATTTAACATTCATTAACATCACAAATCAAATAAAAGCAGGCATCAAGTGATGCTTTATTACTTTAAAACTGTGTTGCCCAGTAAATCCAACATACTATTTTCACCCAGAAACTTCTGTCACCTCAGGAAGGTGGTGTTCATGTAGGCTATGTATACAGTGATTTGAACCCGTTATTAATTTCTAAATGCTAAAATTCATTGCATTACATTTGACCATTGACAATAAGCTGGTGTCCTTTTCTTAAGACTCGCATTAAACAAAACCAGTCTCCAGTATTTGGAAACAAATACACGACATTCACAAGTGCAAGACCTTCACAAAACAACCAAGTAGGCTACTTCTACATCAAGTAAACATCCTCACCTGCTCCCGTTGTTTCCTGTGTAGCACCGCGACTTTACATTAAGGCGTAAAATACAATACCCATACAGAGATGCACGCCGAAAACTTTATCAGAAACGCGCAAAAGAGTCGGTAAAGTGAACATGGGTGCGCGCGCGGCGGGGGCTCAGAGTTGCTGTGACGTCATGGGGTCGGTTTCCCTATCCCAAGGCTACAACTTCGGGATAATACGCGAAACACACTTCCCTGTTGAACTCCCGCTGATTTGATATTCTTGAGGATTCACTGTCAGTCCAAAAAATAGTCATTTCCTCACACTGACAAGTTTCTTAAGTAGCCTACAAGTTGAAGCTTTATTTCTGAGATGGTCGCAGTGCTGCAGGTGGTTTGGCAGGTAACGTTAGATTTGGAGATCCTCCTGCTGTTCCACTCTGGACTCCTGAATAACGTGTGATTCTGAGATTTTTGCGAGCTGGACCGGTGGGAATTGTCTGTGAGAAAATGGATTCTTGCTTAATATTGCGAGCGACGCTTTTCGGAATGATTTTGCTGGGACTTCTTACACCGGCACGAACTAAAGGGGTGAGTTTAATATTAAATGATTTGTGTCTTATAAAACGTTTTACTCTTAACATATATTATACTTTTTATACTTTTATCCAACATATATTTTTGAAGTAGCCTACGAATCATTTTAACAAAGTAGTAGTAGGCTATGGGGTGAGGATGCTTAATTATTCATCTCTACTAATTGTTATTGAATGATTATGATAGCAGATAACGTTAGTTCAGCACTGATATGAAATAATACCAAACACATAATATCGAAAACATGTTATTTTATCAATGGTGTGAATTATGCGGGAGTATTTACACAGGCTAGCGTTTTCTCACTAAATAGACACTCGCGCAAAGAAGTTGCGTTCACTTGGGGTGGTACCCATAGCAACCGTAGGCTGCTCGCGATTGTTTATCGTTTTATTACACATTTATTTCATTTATGACAACGCTTGGTTTTGGAATGCCTTTTAGATGAGCTGGAGTACAACTATTGTAGAACTATAGACGAAGATTGTGCCTTGGACGGAAATGTCCTTAATTTAATTGAAGTAGTAGACTTGACTAGCCTACTTGAAATCATTAGGCTACTACCTTTGGACTCCAGTAGGGGCGCTCAATTGTGACGTCAAAGCTCCAATCAATCAAACTTCATAGATCTAGAGCTGTACTGTATTATGTGACAGTATGGGCTTCACTTCTGATGAATGTTTTCTTCAGTAACTTCATCTTTCTTTGGGGGAAATCAATGCGGCTCGGAGTTTAGCCCTGTGTGTGAGAGAGTGTGGGTCAAGGTTGCAATTTGATACCATTATGATATGGTACTGGCACTACTTTTGTAACGGTATTTCTCAGCATTGTACTGCAAACAAATAATGTATTTAGGTTCCTGGCAGTATTTATTTTCCAGCATCATATTATTTTAGCTATATGCATTTAGATATTTCAGTTGTGCAAAAAACATTTTTGTATCTTTTTTTTTATTTAGTCTAAAGGCATTTCCTAGTTTCCTTCTGCTTTTTTTGTTGTACAGACTTTGACCACTAGAAGAATTCAATATGACATTGATTAATCTCCTACTCTGTTAATCTTTCTTTCTTTCTTTCTTTCTTTCTTTCTTTCTTTCTTTCTTTCTTTCTTTCTTTCTTTCTTTCTTTCTTTCTTTCTTTCTTTCTTTCTTTCTTTCTTTCTTTCTTTCTTTCTTTCTTTCTTTCTTTCTTTCTGAAACATTTCTCTTCTGGACCTAGAGCAGTGGTTCTAAAACTTTTAGATGCCATGGACCCCCAAATATGATCATCTTAGTCCCCAGTCCTAAAATTTAAAAGGCCGCTATATTTTCACGTATAAAGACTAAATTAAGAATAAGAATAAGAAAAATAATATTATAAATATGCATAAAATTGTGTTTAGAATATATTTTTTCTACTCACTACAGTCTATTACTGTGCTGTACTGTAGATGTATTATTTATTGATTTAATTTATTTTAATCAGTTTATTTTATTTAATCAATGTTTTATTTGATTCTTTTTATTGATTTATTTATTTAAATCAGATTTTTTTAATTTATTTTTACACTGTTTTTGTTTAGACTTTTCCACAGACCCCCTAGCACCCCCTTGCGGCCCCCAGTTTACAAAACCAATGTCCTAGAGCATGTGCCATGCAGTTAGATATGCAGGTCTGTCTGTGTTTTTGTGTATTGCGAGTGTGGGGTCAGTCTATGTGAACCATCTCTGGTTATCAGAGACAGACATCTGTTTATGCAGGCTCTGTCTTGTCTCTCTCTCTCTCTCTCTCTCTCTCTCTCTCTCTCTCTCTCTCTCTCTCTCTCTCTCTCTCTCTCTCTCTCTCTCTCTCTCTCTCTCTCTCTCTCTCTCTCTCATGCCCTCTGCCTGTCTCTCTGACGTACAAACACTTATCAACACAACTAAACGGAACATTTGAAGAGTAAACTTTGCATTCCATTATATTCATTTATTGAAAAAAAGTCAGAGGTTTTGGTTAAGTCAGTTATTTGTACTGTTTGTGCTGCTAGAGATTTAGGCCACATGCTTCGGGATTTCCATGTTGTGTAAATTACGTTGTCTCGCAGGAGAGAGTTTGTCAAAACATGATTCCAGCAAGCTACAGAGAGCATGTTTGTGTTCAAAGTAATACGGAGAAAGTCCGAGATGTTTTTTTTTTTTTTTGTGGCTGGGTGGAAATGCGGGAATAAACCGGGAAATGCCAGGAATGTTATGAAGTCGATAACCTCAGCATCAGCCCTGAGGGTGAAGAAGATATCATGGAGGAGAGAAAGAAGAGCAGAGGGAAACATAAGAAGCTTCTCTCTTCTCTCCTCTCCACTGCTAGAACTTAATCCCATATCCCGACTGTGACCTGTGTGTTTTTAGTCCCTGATTCAGCTCATTGTTCAGCTTGCCTGTTGATTCAGAGTCCCTCTATTCATATAAAGCCTGTAGGACCCATCGTGGCCCACCGGGGGATTTACAGATGCAGGACGGACCCCGCCGCGTTTATCTTTCTGCGTGTTTGACCAATCAGAAGGCCTGACTGAGCTCAGCCGTTCCAAGCTGCAGGAAGTCAGAGTACTAGTGTGTGATGTGTATGTTCGATGGATGTTGGGAAGTTGATCAGGAATTGGACAATTTTAGCTGGTGGAGATGGTAAAACGGATGACATTCTATAGACTTGAAGCAGGAAGCTGTATTTAGCTATACCTGAATAACACAGAAGACCGTTTTAGAGAGGAAGAAATCAGCCTCCTAGCAATCATAAGTGTCTAGATTGATACTGTATGTCAACCAGATAGACTATAGGCATACACAACCAGTCAAAAGTTTGGTTTCGGTACGATTTTTTTATGTTTTTGAAAGGATTCTCTTATGCTCACCAAGATTTATTTTATTATATGTATATATATATATATATATATATATATATTAAATATATAAATAAAATATGATTACAATTTAAAAGAACTGTTTTCTATTTTAATATATCATTTATTCCTGTGATGGCAAAGCTGAATTTTGGCTAAATTTGCCATCCAAAAATGTCCATTGTCCATAGCTAGAAATGAGGAACTAGGAACTTATCCCGATCATGCCGATTCCTAGTGGAATGAGCTTGCTAAATTCTGCAGACGTGCAGGTGTGATCGCACCTTAATATGATGATCAAGAAAAATTAGGCTACTTATCATGCCTTGCTGCTTAATATTTTTGTGGTGTTCCGATTTTCCTGATTGGTCTAGGGGAGGAAAGCAACGGCAAAAATGGATGGTGGTGAAATGAATGTGCAACAGCAAGCCACCACGTCTCCAGACCCAGACTTGTTTCCCAACAACCCAAATAACCACATAATATTTCATGAAAGTAGTTTTTATTTATAAATTAAGCATAAGAAAAAGAGGGGTATCAGATTCAGAAGAGGGTATTTCCAAAACAACCTACAAGAGAACAGCAAAATAAGCGAACTCCCTTGCTAACATAAACTGGAGAAAAAGTCAAGTTCAAAACAAATGGCACCCACCTCCCTACTAACCCCACAAATAAAGAAATAAATGATTAACTAGCAAACTTCAAGTTAACCAAGAGAAAAACAGATGAATTAAACCATACAATGAATATTCATTGAAGTTAACACTCACTTCCTACCCCTTCCCATTAGTTTTGCATGTTCACTTGAGAGGAAGGGCTATCCCAATTCTCGTTTCAAGTAAGCTTGTGAAAATGCTTGGTTTTAAGGGGGATCTACCACTTCCACCTATCCCTACCCCTCGATCAAAACGAGTATTGGGATAGCCCTTACTCTCACGTGAACATGCAAAACTAAGGGGTAACACAGAGGATTGGGATTCATCCTTATTCTCAATTGAATGGGGTTGAAGACGAGACCTCAAAGCTGTTGCAAACAGTCAAGCCACCACCAACACAGCTCTGATGATGATGGTTGCAGTTTAAATACTCTCCTTGCCCTCTCAGCATCCGATCACAGCAGGGCATCGATTATTGGCATCACAGGTGAAAACCATTTCTCCTATACGAAGAGAGAGAGAGAGAGAGAGAGAGAGAGAGAGAGAGAGAGAGAGAGAGAGAGAGAGAGAGAGAGAGAGAGAGAGAGAGAGAGAGAGAGAGAAAGAAAGAGAAACAGAGCACAGCTTGGGCACACACAAACAAAACCTTACGGCTCTGGGGTGCGTTTCCCAAAGCCACTATGGTCGCAAGTTCTGTCGTTACCAATAGGGTTCAATGGAACTTGCGACTTGACTTGCTTTTGGGAAACGCACCCCTGGACGTAACAGTGGAAACCATGATGCTTTTGTTTTTCAGGATTCTTTGATGAATAGAAAGTTTAGAAGAACAGCATTTATTTAAAATAGTAATATTTTGTAACATTATAAATGTCCTTACTGCCACTTCTGGTCAACTGAACATATCATTGCTGAATAGAATGATACATTTCTTTAAAAAAAATAACGGTAGTATATTTAATACATAAAATGTAAAAATCTAATTTATCTGGAAAATCCTGTAGAATGAGAGTGTACTAAGAGATATTCAATGATTTGTACTTCTCTTTACATCTGGTATGCATTCTGACAGTGTTTCCTGATGGGTCTCCATTGTGTTGTGTTGTGTTGAGTGTAATTGTTTTTGTACGACTGTCAGTCAGCTTCCAAGGGCATGTTAATACTTCACGAGCAAAACAAACATTAGCTTGATTATTTCAGACATGTATCATATTGGTGCCAGATCATATGCATACTGACACACTACACTCTGTCTCACTGAGAGGGTGTTTATGAATATTCCTTATTCTTCGCTACACTGCTCTTGAGTCTGGGAATGGTTCAACTATTTAAAACCAACACCAGTGCTTTGCCGTGCTCACATTTCACGCTTTTTTTCAGTCTAATGTTCATTCCATTCTTCCTTTTTTTTCCAAACACTCTCTTCTCGTCACTTTTTATCTGTTCCCATCCAACAAATTCATATTTTCATCATTTATGTTCTTGTTTTCTCCCCCTTTCTCGTTTTCTCTTCTTGTCTCATCACTTTTCATCTCATCTTTTCACGTCTTCTCATCTCATCACTTTGCCTTTGTTCTCTTTTCGTCTCTTTTCTTCTCTTTTTTTCCCCTCTTAGTCTTGTCCAGTCTCGTCTCTTGCTCATATGAAATCATTTTGGCCTCGCTTTTTGCCGCATAAAACGATTTTACAAATGATTGATGGACGTCTTTTTAATGCGAGACGTGTTTTGTACAAATATTTTGAGTATGTTGGTGTGTGTGCTCTGTGTTTACCTGTCGGAACGTGACTGAACCTGAGCACACCTGCATAGAGACCGTGCGTATGTGAGCGCACACAAATAAACTCATTCTGCAGAGCCTTTTGAAGCATCTTGAAGCCCCTAGCACTAGCGCATCAGGACTCAGGGCCGTTCTCAATCATCTTTAGATGTCTCAGTAGGCCGCATATTTCTTTGCATTGCAATGTATTGAAGTCTGTGTTGTGTCATATCTTATCTGCACTGTCAGCAGAGCTTTTGATTTTTTTTTTTTCGATCTAGAGAGGCAACAAACTGTGTTAAAATTGATAGTAGTTCATAATTTAGGTTTGGGTTACGTTTAGATTTCACTTACAAAAAAGTACAGTGTTTTTCAGACATGGTACCGTTATAATATTTGACGTACCGTGTAGAAGTCTCTTATGCCGCACTAAGGCTGCACCAATACAATAAAAACAGTAACATTGTGAAATATTATTTTCATTTAAAAGAACGTTTTTCTGTTGTAATACATTTGATAATGTGATTGATTCCTGTGATGACAAGCATACTGGCGTAATACATAAACATTGTCGGAAGCGCTCTAGTCAGATGGGATTTAAACGTTGTCGGACGTCTCTGGTCTCGTTCATACAGTATAAATTGAGGTTATTTTGTCCATTAGATTGAAAGCTCTAAAAAAAGGCCCATATTTACCCGCCCATGGACCCTCCCATGAAAGTAATCAATACAATAGGCTAGTGGTTGAAAGTGGACAACAGATGGATTAAAATACTGCAAACGGGAAAGTGTCTCCCTCATCCACTTGTTATCCGATCGACCAAAACTCATATTAATACCAGCAGGTGTAAACAGGGCCTTTGTTAGTTGCCTGTTATTACAAACTTTCTCTCACAGAAACTGCTTTGAAAATGTCTTTGTTAGTAATGGCACTTTTCCTAAGATCAGACACACAAAGAGATGATGGCCCGGTTTCACAGACAGGGCTTAGGTTAAGCCAGGATTAGGCCTTAGTGCCTTAGAAAGACACATCACTGGTGTATATCTTGAGACAAAACAATGGCACTGACATATTTGAAGATACATCAGTGCATGTGGCTTTCAGTTAAAACAGCTCAAACATGCATTTTAGTCTGGACTTAGACTTGCTTAAGCCTTCTGGAGGGAAGAGTCTTCCTCTTCTCCCAGTCTTCATCTCTCTCTCTCTTTCTGCAGGAAAATGCAGGTCTGTATCTGATTCTAGTCTCTTCTGATAGTATCTGTGCTATGGCATCTGGTTCAGGTGTTCCACAGCAAAGTGACTAGATCCATTCTCGACTGATAAGATGAACGTGCACACATGCACAGCCGTTCCCAGGGGTTCATACGGGCCTATGCTTGAACCCAGTCCCATACACACCAAATACATATAAATCACATCACACATAACTGCACATGAACTTGGATTCCAAATTGTTAAACATTCCTGGACATTCACATCCATGTTTTCAGCGTTTTCCCCCTACAGGCACGTGAGAGCATTAGTGTATGCGTGGGTGTATGTCTCTCTGTTTTCTGTTAGTGTTACATGCACGGTAAAACCCAAACAACCCGTGTGTACAGATTGCCTATCACAGCCCTTCTGAACACGGTGTGTCCGTGATACAGACTTTCCCATACTTCAGAACCACACATAGACAGTGCACACAATGCCAGACAGATTCAGTTACAGTGAGAAAAACAGGCTGCCCCAGCGACAATGGTTTTGCGGATCTGAGATCATCAGACATGTTGTGTCTTAGTGAGTTCAAGGGTACATGAGACAGACAGGTCCACCCTGCGTATCTGAACTTTGAGATCAAATCTACAATCAGATGTTTTTGCATTTTTATAAACTATGCATGGACACTTCTTGTCATTCTGAAATCACATTTCCAACATTTCAACATTTTTAACATAATAAAATACAACTCTTTTGTCTTGTTAAGGCTTCATGCACTGGATGGATACAAAATACACACCTTCATTTGAACACGATAACAAATACACACACACACACACGCACACACGCGCGCACGCACACACACACACACACACACACACACACGCACGCACGCACGCACGCACGCACGCACGCACGCACGCACACACACACACACACACACACACACACACACACACACACACACACACACACACACACAAAATCGACTGGATTCGAGGAGTTTATGTGGTTGTAATACAAAAAGTAACAAATCCTTGAGCGTCAAATTGACCCTCTTAGGAATGACTGCAATGCGAGGAATGCTTGAGTACTGTAGCCTACATAGAACAAATTAAAAATTATAAAACTTTACCAAATAATTATTTTATAATGTCTACACGTATATCTGAATGCATACTAAAAACTCAAGAATTGACTTTAGCACCCAGAGGAACAGCTCATTTGTTCCATTTAGAGCTATATCGCCATCTAGTGGCAAGAGTCATGAAATGTCATGTTGTATTATTATTTTTCCACAAGAGGTCAGCGGCGACACCCAAATTGACCCAATGTGAGATATGTATTTTGAGCTGGTTATTGCATATTGGTAAGTTATTTTGAATTTAATTAGAAAGAATAGGAAGAATGTGCTTAAATTATATTATTTTTTGATAAAATCTTTAAATCTTTTAAAAAAAAATTGCTGTAAAAAAAATAGAAATAATATTTAAAATCAAATGATATAGGCCTAAGCTTTCTGGACAAAGTAGTATTATTGTAGGGTTTCAGGTCATTTTGACCAACGAGGGAAGGATTTGTTACAGGATGCTAGGGAAGGATGAAGGTTAAATCATATTTTCACACTTTTTGCATAATTTGAAAAAATAAATAAAAAAACATAATTTTTGTTTTATTGTTATGTTTTCGCAGATCCCGTCTGATATTTTATGTCAAGCATGCTCTTCTCACACACTTTTGTCTCATTGTTAAGCAAGTACGCTAACTTAAAACTTTAAAATAACTTTAAAAATTGAATGACGAAGGCACAGTAAAACATTTCCAAGGAAGTTTTAATGAAAGAAAAAATAAACAAATAAAAACCAATTCATGGGACATGATATTTCTCAATTAAGAAACACCCATTTATCAACTTCTGTTGTTGTCAAAGGAAGCATTACCATGCTTTCATTCAAAATATACCTTTCAAAGAGATAATGTATGAGTCTATGATCTTAAACGGTAAGATGCGAGGCCATGAACCCATGCTTGTCGCTGTCACGTCTTTTCATTTTGGAGTTCATCTGTAACAATGCAAGTTCATGCAGAGAGCCGGTTAAACTCCCGGCATTCCTTTAAGCCACGGATTTAATGCATTTCTTGATTATTTGATTACATTCACATTTTGGGTGTCTGTTTGGGCACATCCGTGCCTTCAGTCAATAAACTCCGAAATCCTAATATTAAGATGCTACAAAACCACTAGATTTAGACTAGATTAGTTTTATTTATTTATTAATAAAATTTATAAAAAAAAAATTGGTGGAATGAGAGTCCCTCCTTATTGTTATTGTATATGTTTTCATGCAGTCATGGTGTTGTTTTTCTTGTGTTTTCCTCTCAGGGGTGTGTTTGCGGTGGGAAATCAGGATGTGACTGTCAAGGAATTAAAGGACAAAAGGTAACATACATACAATCATATCCACACAACAGATGACAATGTAATATTATGTCACAAAACATATTGCTAAGTGATTGCCATCATTCTTATAGTGTGTTCAAAACATCAGCAGAGCTAGTGAGAAATTATCTAGTTCCTCAAGTTCAACATCCAAGGATGTTCATATTTATATTGAATGTAAATGCTGCCCCCTTCTGGTTATTTATTTACTCCTCTCCTCACTGGTGCTGAAGCTTCCATATTTGCCACTTAAAGGGATAGTTCACCTAAAAATGAAAACAAATTGACATTACTTTATCACCCTTAAGTTGTTCCAAACCTGAATGAGTTTCTTTCTTCGGTTGAAACACAAAATACAATATTTTGAAGATTGTTTACAGCTAGGCACACTGACTTTCAAAGTAGGAAAACAATATCATGGAAGTCAATGGATACCATACACTGTCTTTTACCAACATTGTTTAAAATATCTTATTTTGTGTTCGACAGAAGAAAAAAACTCATACAGGTTTGCAACAACTAGAGGATGAGTAAATTATGATTATTTTTCATTTTTGGATGAACTATCCCTTTAATAGTGGAATCATGCCAAATTTATTTGTAAAGCGCTTTTTACAATGCACATGATTTTTATGGAATATTTCAGTAAATATTATAAATGACTCTTTTTTTTATTTTTTATTAATTAATGTGCCCTCCTGTTATGACATCTCTTCCCTGACAACGTGTTTTTGGCGCCAGGACGGGACAATCTGTCTCTCACATGAGATCACAGCAATATCAAACCACAACCATCCAACGAGTCCCATCCTACATATCTTCTTGTTCAAGAAGCTGTTTTTCTCAGATATGTCACAGTAGGAAGAAAAGACTATCGCATCTTCTGTTTGATCCCTACACTTTACATAGCACTTTGAGACATGGTGCTCATCCAGGAAAATTGAGATTGAATCTGGCATGCAACATTTCTTGATCCAGGATTTCTGTTTAGATTTAAATGACAAAACTCATTTCTGTATCTTGACTGTAGCATCTACACTTTCGTGTTTTTCCTCGTTGCATAACACAAAGATCAATCATTGTTTGTCATGACATTGGGAATTCTGAAGATTGGGTCACCAGGTTCAAAAAACAAAGAAGAAAAATATGTCTGGTGGTGGTGGGTGGCCTCGTGAGTCGTGACTATTTCGAGGTGACTTGACAGATGTATTGGCCACCCAGGTGTCCGTATCAGATCAGCTGTGCTACACTATTGATGCCCAAAGCTACAGAACACTTATCAGCATTATAAGTCACGCATCTGCTCCTCTGTATGTGTCCACCTGTGTGGAAGAGTCTGTGTTCCACTTCTCTCTATACACATGAGTTTGGCATACCTGTCAAGGTATGTTCATTCCTATAAAAGCTATGTCCATGGAGCTACTTAGCAGACGTTCCTCTTTTTTTCTGGTCTCTGGATTGTTGACGAATATTTGCAAATAATCTTGAAAATCTGCTTCAAAAAGTTCATCCTGCGAATTCACCCAGTTGAGCTTTGATGAAGTTCTCTCTGCTCCGTCCCATTTGTGTGGGCGAAGGGCATCATGCACCTATTTTTAAGCCACTGTCATGTAGACTGAAGAAGACTGGATATAAAAATAACAACGAGGTTTATTACAGTTTTTTACGATCGCTATGACAGTTTTTTCAATACATTTAACAATTTTCCTAAACTCTTAACGCACCAACACACCTAAAACACACAATTGGCAAAACGGTTAATTTCATGCTCAAAATCACACATTGTAAACTAAACTCCAAAACTAATTTTCAAAATACAATAATACACTAACACAATACACTATGTCTAACAAAACACTGCAAACATGTTTCAAAATCAAATAATTATTCAAAACACTAACACATGTTCTCTTCCAACAGGAACATTTAGTCAATCATAACACAATGACAAAAAAAACACTAACATCAGCTGAAATTACAGAAACTGCATTATGCTATGTGTCAGGTCTGCCCTTATACAATAGACAGTATATTGTATTGATCATATATTTGTGTTTTGCACTGTAGTTTCTTTTGAAGCCTCTCTACATTTTTGTTTTGTTGAGTTTAGTAAATGCATGCATTTTGTTTCCTTTGCTGCAGAAATTCAATACAAAAAAATGAATGACCATCTCAGAGTAACTTATTGTACAGTTTATGAAAAAAAAAAAAAAAAAAAAAAAAGACAGAGACAGAATTCCTGCAGTAAAGACTTTATTTGCAAAAGGACATTACCGCAAGACCTCTCCCTTGTCCTGGTACTTGCCCCACTCCTCTCCCTTGTCCTGGTACTTGCCCCACTCCTCTCCCTTGTCCTGGTCCTTGCCCCACTCCTCTCCCTTGTCCTGGTCCTTGCCCCACTCCTCTCCCTTGTCCGGGTACTTGCCCCACTCCTCTCCCTTGTCCTGGTACTTGCCCCACTCCTCTCCCTTGTCCTGGTACTTGCCCCACTCCTCTCCCTTGTCCTGGTCCTTGCCCCACTCCTCTCCCTTGTCCTGGTACTTGCCCCACTCCTCTCCCTTGTCCTGGTACTTGCCCCACTCCTCTCCCTTGTCCTGGTCCTTGCCCCACTCCTCTCCCTTGTCCTGGTACTTGCCCCACTCCTCTCCCTTGTCCTGGTACTTGCCCCACTCCTCTCCCTTGTCCTGGTCCTTACCCCACTCCTCTCCCTTGTCCTGGTACTTGCCCCACTCCTCTCCCTTGTCCTGGTACTTGCCCCACTCCTCTCCCTTGTCCTGGTCCTTGTCTTCCTCTCCCTCGTGCAGGCATTTCTTTCTTTCTTTCTTTCTTTCTTTCTTTCTTTCTTTCTTTCTTTCTTTCTTTCTTTCTTTCTTTCTTTCTTTCTTTCTTTCTTTCTTTCTTTCTTTATTTTCTTTCTTTCTTTCTTTCTTTCTTTCTTTCTTTCTTTCTTTCTTTCTTTCTTTCTTTTCTTTCTTTCTTTCTTTCTTTCTTTCTTTCTTTCTTTCTTTCTTTCTTTCTTTCTTTCTTTCTTTCTTTGTGTTGCTCTATATTGTTCCTTTTCCACACACGATCAGCCCAAAGAGTCCTCTTTTAGAACATATGATCATGCGATTGAAAGAACCTCAACACCTGAGTGTGCTTTGGAATCAGCTGTAATTTATATATTTGCATAACTTCAATAAGCTGTTTCTCAGTAGCAATGGAATACAATACAGGGTATATATTTGTGTTTCAATTCACAATATGATCAGCTTTTCACTTTGACTTTAGCCTTGTAAATTTGACTGTAAAATTACATAGTTTTGGTCTTGGTTGAGCTTGTGTGTAAAAGAAGTTCAAGCATTTTAAATTTGTGTTAACTATATGCATTTTGTGTCAAAGCAACAAGAAATGTGTTAATTGTATAGCTTACAAAGACGGATGTTGTGCTAACCGTGTTAAGAGTTTAGGAAACTTGTTAAATGTATTGAAAAAACTGTCATAGCGATTGTAAAAAACTGTAAACAGGAAGGCAGTAACACAAGTATCACAGACACGAACAACCGACACACTTCATCCTTCAACAAAAGTTTCTAAGCGAACTCTCCATTGCCTCGGTTTACGAAACAAAATGCTCCGAACAAACATATAATCCTCTGAAGCGATGCGGATATTGCGCAGATTACATGAGCTGTTTAAACTAGACGCGTTAAAGCGAACACCTTTTCACTTGTCCTCTTGTCGACAGAATCAAGCGTGTGGAGTAAGTCAGAAACTGGACACGCATCTGTATACTGTATCCAGTTTAAACAGCATCTAGCTATAGGGATTATAATGGGTTCCATTGCTTTTTACTCGACGCTCACATCCAGTGTATAGGCAAATGTCAGCTGTTAAGCGACTGAATGCCAGTGGTGCGATGGTGTATGGAATGGCGATGATCATCGATGTCTTGCTCTGGAGGCAGATATATGCAAATAACTTTACCCGTGTCTGTAAACGTCACAGATCCCGCAATATCCAAATGAGCTTTTTTGGGAGCTAGATTAAATAAATGTTTTGTTGAGGCATTGAGAATGAGCTATAAAACTCGCAGGTCCAGGGTGTTTTAATGGTACCTCAAAATTGATCTCTAATCTCAGAAACCCTTTAAAATACACTTGCTGTTTTTGTAGTTATAGAGAAAACTGGACATCATAGAGTGAACGACTGACGATCACACAGGGGTCTGAGATGTTCTGAAAACAACAAACTCACATAGAAACGTGCCCCGTTACGCATGACAAATGAAAACAATATGTGTTCTGAAAATCGGATAAAAGTGTCAAGCATGTTTGATATCCTCAGACTTGATAGAACCATAGGCTGAAGCTAAAACATTAAAAAATAAAGTCCCTGGACATCATATTTCTGTCAACTCCGAATCTGCAGAGCGGCTTCTAATTCAGAGCGGCAATGTTGTCGACTCTAGACCGAAACGGAGCGAAAATCTCAGCAAACTATGTGTATTTCAGCCTTTCCTGTGTTTTAAACAAAAATGTTACTCAATCATGCAACACAATCATCAAAGTTACAAATATTTTAGTTTAAAGTAGCTGATAAACCAACACACTCTCATTCCAATTTGTATCTATTTTGTTTTGCAGAATTTGTGGCTAATTCTTATGAATTCAAATGATCTCATTTGTACATTTTTGAATGATCTGCTTACCCCTCACTGACAGTTTTTGTCTTGTTTTTAAATCACATGTTTTTATACAAATAAAATAATTAGTCAAAATCTCAATCTCTCAATGATTTGCGTTTAAAGCTACCGCTGCTTTATCTGTCTTCCTCTCAGGGTCAGATGGGGACTCCTGGTCAGGAAGGTGTAATGGGAGTTCAGGGGCATCGAGGAAAGGAAGGCCCTCCTGGACTTCCTGGTCCAATTGTATGTAACATACAGCTGCTTTACAAGCGCACAGTTTCAAAATATATCAAATGTATAAAATATAATGTTGTACATCTTACATAGGCCATTCGCCTACAGACAAATATATATTAAGGCATAACTGTTAAATTATGACCTTATAGAATTTGAGACATCATTACTGCAATAATTTGTGTAAGTCCACTGTGAATTTTGCTATATAACTAAAATTAGCTTGACTTTTCATTATAACATGTTGCCATATTCGTATACTGAGATTGAGGGTATCATTTCGACATTCAACAACATTTAAACAAAGTGATTGTTGTATAGACTCTGTATTAGATTAGAGCACTGACTACTGTTGATAAAATGTATACATTTTGTTTTTTATCACACAGGGAAACATGGGAAGAACAGGCATGCGCGGACATAAAGGTTCTAGGGTACGGAGTGTGTGAGTGTGTTAATATATTTCCGGTGACACTTGCAGTATAACTGAACACTAGCCAATCTCTCTCTCGTTCTCATTCTCTCAATAAGGGAACTTCAGGGACGCCAGGATTCTTTGGCCCACCGGGACTACCGGTAAGTTTTGAGAATAGTTTTGAGAGCTTATTGCTTAATAACTTGCATTAAAGTGTATATATCCATTTCTGGCCAAAATGCTTAAAAGAGGAAACCAGATGCTACTTATGTCATAAAAGTTACTTGTTTATGACACCATCATTGCTGCTTTGCTAATATTTACAGAGAATATCACTCTCTTTTCCTCTTTTAGGGGCTCCCTGGGAAAGAGGGGCCGAGGGGGCCTCCTGGTCTCCCAGGATGCAATGGAACAAAGGTAATCCAGAAGAATGGATCAGTATTTGTGAATAAATTGTTATTCCTTTAACCACACTAAAGCCCTCCAACTGTCACCGTACTAAAGGTCACTGTCAAAAAATGTTTTTTCTTCCAGGGTGAGCATGGTTTCCCAGGCCTTATAGGCCAGATGGGACGTCCTGGATGGCAGGTGAGTTCTGAAAATGAGTATAATATCAGATAATATTAATATAACGGTTGGCTGAGATTGCAAAGTGAACCCAGTTGCTGTGCTTTATTTTGGGAAAAAAAGAAAAAAAAAGATTTGAGGTGGGAATGAGGATACAAAATTAAAATAATACACTTAAATAAATATAGCTGCGTCCCAAATCGCATACTGTCTGAGTAGGTACTACTTTTGAATTTGAATTGAACTTATGTGACCGTTAAAAAAAGTCTTCGAATGGACACTTCAGAATAAGCAGAAATAGCAGATCATCTAGGGACTTTTTGCCCACCGTTTTTCGAATACTATGTATTCTGACATACTAATCTTTTGGCGTTCTGTTCTTCATATTGTTATGATTTGGTGTTGGTGGAGTGACAGCATCCAGCAGAGAGAGTGAGAATCCAAAAGCAGTTTATTGACAATCATAATCCAAGGTCATAGTCCATACCAGGCAGAGGGTCAAGCACAGCACATGTAATCAGTCCGAACATACAATCCACGAAGAGCAAACAGGAGCGAGGAATCCAAGACTCAGGATGCAATAAACATAAAGAAAATGCTGACAGGGAGTTTGAACCAAAACAAATAAACAAGATTTAATAATGAATGCAGGGGAAAAGGCATTTAAATAGACGGGGTAATGAACTAAACAAGACACTAAAACAGGTAAATGAATAATGAGCGGAGAGTTCTGGGAAATGAAGTCCGGGAATAACAGAGTTCATGGAAAAGTGAGGCTGCCATCTGTTGGTACTTAAGGGTACCGCAGCTGACAGATGTAACACATATACAATATAGTTGGAAAGTAAACGATTTCAGAGGCAGCGTAAGACCTAATAAATAACTAAACAATGTGGCTAAACTAAAAGAGCAGCAGGTGTACAAAGGCTCTATTACTATTTTTACTAAAATAAAAATAATAATTTGTTATATTATTATTATAGCAGGAAAAGTAAACCAAATAATATATTTATTTGTATATATTTCTTTTATATTAGATACATATGCATATGCAGGAAACAGGAACAGGAAAAATGGCAATTTCATAATAAAAGTACCTTAACAGAAAATGCTAAGCTGCGCCAAAAAGGACTACAGAGTGTAATCAACGTGAAAATAGAAGATGCAATCAATATATGTGTACATTTTCGTGTTATATTTATGTTTTAATCATAACATTAAATGCACAACATATAATTCACAATGTTTTAGAAAATTCTGAAACCTCCATCTAAGTGGCGCACAGAAAGACAGATGTCGGTATGAACCTCTCATAAAATGCCATGGAATGATTACTTACATGCTAGGTGTTTTCTATGTTTATATTTTCATTCATTAAAGATTAAAATGTGGGTGCTGTGGGAAAAGAAAAAGTAAATGCTCTTGTTTTTCTTTGGTAGCCTACTTTGTACAATGTGTAAGTCTCATTTGAGCCTTACTCAGATTAAGGCTTCTAATTTAAACCACACATATGTTGTTGTTGTTGTTGTTGTATTTAGGGAAGACCAGGAATCCAAGGACATAAGGTGTGTTGTATTCGATTAACTTCAGTCCTTTAAGAATTGTTTGCTAGCTTAATTGCTCATTTAATATAAAATGCTCACACGTATATTATTATAATATTAAGATGACTTCTAATTATTTTTAGGGCGATAGCTATGTCTTCCCAGTCTCCGAACAATTGAAAGGAATGTCTGGTAATCATGGCAAAGATGGAGATAAAGTAAGAAAATTCATTATA
Organism: Phoxinus phoxinus; assembly: GCF_949152265.1. Classification (NCBI taxonomy): domain Eukaryota; kingdom Metazoa; phylum Chordata; class Actinopteri; order Cypriniformes; family Leuciscidae; genus Phoxinus; species Phoxinus phoxinus. The sequence goes on along the minus strand of NC_136879.1, from coordinate 21,344,040 downwards.
AGTGAAAAATTCTGATTGAATATTTTATTTATCTTTAATGTAATTCCATATTGTTGTATTCTGCATCAGTTTTTTTGACTGAGATTCTGATTGGTTGTGGATCTACAGGGTGCACTAGGATTGCCAGGATTACCAGGACCAGTGGGACCAGAGGGGCCTAGAGGTCCACCAGTAAGTTGTTCAGTGCTTTTATATCCTCTCATTATGATTAATATCATGATTACATTATTGCCGTATTGATTTTTGAACTCTTTAATTATTTTTAGGGAATAGAAGGCATTCCTGGATTCCAAGGAGAGAAGGTTAGTTCTGATTAGCTCATGATAAAATGTCTGGCCAATGTCAAAAACCGGGTACACAGTTGAGTGTGCAAGCCTTTCGAAGTATACTTCTTTGGCCGTGAGCACGTGCACAATGTCTAGTAGACTTTGTTTTCAAGCACTCAATTTACTCGCACATGCTCTGTTGTATGCGCACCGTCTGCGTGTGTGCGAACGTCCACGAACCCTCCTGATGATGAAACCGCCAGTCCGCTGCGATGTGTAGACTGTAGATGACCGAAGCATACTTTGGGCTTTAGTATGTATATTTGTATGTGTAACATTTTTGTGTTACATATAGGGTCAAGAAGGTCGAATCATGAGAATACCTGGACCCATAGGTCAAAAGGTCAGTATTTTTCATCTTTACTTTTGAGCTTTTGCTTACTCTTACAATACAAGCATGTCTGACACTTACAGTATGTGAATGTGTGGGGTAAGCCAGATGAATAATCTGATTTAAATTGTATAATGCTCTCTATAAACTGATTATATAAACTTTAAAATTATTTTGTAGGGGGAGAGAGGACCACCTGGTGTACCAGGACAAAAAGGTGTAAAGTTATTTGTATCAGGACAAAAGGAGCCTAAGGTAACATTTCCCATAAAAGTAATTCATTGGAGTTTTATTTATTTATGTATTTCAAAATCCAGTTTTACACTGTAATACAAATTAATGATTTGAGTTTCTCTTTTTGGTTTCAGGGTGACAGTGGGGATTTTGGAGACATTGGATGCCCTGGGTCAATTGTGAGTGAACAAGGCCACCCAAGTTCTTTTTTTCTTCTGCTGTTTAAATTGTTTATTTCATTGGTATTGCTTTAAGTTACTTCATCCTTCATAAAACCCAACTGCTGTATTCTGCAGGGTCTTCGTGGTCGTCCGGGTCCTAAGGGGAAGAAAGGGGAAAGCGGGGAGCCTGGGGGTCCGGTAAATAACTAAATAAAGAGAGAAAGACAATATAATATATAATCAATATAATAATCCATATAAATAATCCATATACCGGTATATATATATATATATATATATATATATATATATATATATATATATATATATATATATATATATATTTATAACCATTTTTAATTATGTATTGACTTTTTTAGGGGAAACCTGGAAAGGAGGGGCTGCAAGGAGAGTTAGGCCCTAAGGTAAGCATAAAATCAGAAAAAATCCAGGCAGTTTTTGGTTTTTAAAGGGTTCATGACATGTATTTTTTAAAGGACAAGCTCCTTTAAGGCTTGTCAATAAATGGCCCCTGTTATGATTGGCTAACTGTTTAAACGGGACGTTTCAAAGCTAACATTCGTTTTACTCTTTGTCCTGTTGTCATGTGAAGTGCTTGGAGTATGTCAGAAATTGAATGGATATCTGTGTACTGTATCAAGCACCATGAAATCAAAATTGACAATTCTTATTATTATTATTATTATTTTTTTTTTTACTTTTTATGGAGTATTGCAGCTTTTATTATAAATGTTTTATCCATGCACATAATATCTTTTTTAAATGAATAATTTATAAATTATAAATCCCCTCCTTCTTCTAGCGACAACCTGTCTCTCACATGAGATCACAGCAATAGCAAAACACAATTCAATTTCAGATGGACAAAATCAAGTCCCGCCCTCATGTTTTCTTGTTTGAGAAGCCATTTCACTCGGATATGCTTAAAATAGAGAATATACGTACGGATATACATTCACACTTGTCGCTACATGTTGCCAGTGGCCAGAGGTAGACAAAGTATACAACTTCCTTACTTGAGTGATATAGAAGTACAGACACTACTGGTCAAATATTACTCCATTACTAGTAAAAGTTGTAAAGACTGATTTTTACTTAAGTAAAAGTACAGAACTTGATTTTAAACATACTTGAGTATCAAAAGTAAAAAGTAAATGTCAATGCATTGTTTTATTATTGTTGCATTGTTACAGTACCTTATGTCGATTAATAGATATTTATTATGACCAAGAGTTTTGTTTTTTCTTCCTAGGGAGTGCCTGGAGATGTAGGATATCAAGGAGCTACTGGGATAGCAGGGGAAATGGTATCTATCTGTCTGTCTGTTGTGCAGTCATGTGCTACATACCATAGGGTTCAGTCTTACTTTGGTTGGCAAGCCAAAGTGACAAAAAAGTACAGTTGGCCATATTAAGTGCAGTTGAACAGTGCCCTCTAATGAGTGGACTTTTTAAATGGAATCTCAATATTTCTTTAAATTCTTTATACTTGAATTCATTCATCTGTTTCTTTGTGTGTGTCTTCAGGGTCTGAAGGGCGACCCCGGTGCCCCTGGTCCCCCTGGAGAGGTAACATCTTAAACTTTCACTTATGGCAATCTCCAGATTTTTAATCTCACTTTAATCATGTCAAATTGTCTGTGGCAATGAAACTCTTTATTCTACTTCATTAGCTGATGAAGTAATAATAATGTATGTCTCTTTAAATGTAAAAAGGAATTCATATTTTTGTAACTTATTGATGAAATGTTATTTAAATTTGTATTTTAGTTTGTTATACTTGATAGGGAGATCAAAGGTCAAAAAGGTTTTCCTGGGCCACCAGGACCTCCTGGTCTACAAGGTAGTGAAGGTTAGTAATCAAATTAATTTAAACTACTTTCATTCAAAGACAACCAACAAAACCAGCTAAATATGCCATGAACTGTTTTTCTTTCATTGATCAAAAGTGGCAGTAAAGACACTTTTAAAAAATAGCCGAAAAAATGTATCACGATTTCCGGAAAAAACATTAAGCAGCACAACTGTTTCCTACATTGATAATAATAATAAATGTTTCTTGAGCCGCAAATCAGCATATTAGAATTTCTGAAGGATCATGTGACACTGAAGACTGGAGTAATTATGCTGAAAACTCAGCTTTGACATCACAGGAATAAAATACATTTTGAAATATATTAAAATAGAAAACGTACTCGGTTACTAACGTAACCTCGGTTCTCTCTAGGAGAGGGAACGAGTACTGCGTCGAAAGAACGCTACGGGAAAGTATTTCTTTGTCGAGATTGAAGCCTAAAAATTAATCCTTAATTTTGTAAACATGTAAAACGCTTTTCTGTAGCATACAACCCTAGGCGGAGCAATATCGCTCACCCATTGGCTGCTCCGCCAGAAAAGCACAGCCTATGCGAGGCCAGAGACGCTGACCAATGAGGGCGCTTCGCGCCCATTCTGCGTCATCTCCCGCCGAAACAGGCGTGGCCTAGGTCTATAAATACGAGCATAGCTGTCTAACACACCGATTTTCGTCACGAAAGCGACGCAGCGTGGGCACGCACGGCATGAGACGCAGTACTCGTTCCCTCTCCTAGAGAGAACCGAGGTTACGTTAGTAACCGAGTACGTTCTCTTACGTAGAGTTCTCTCGTACTGCGTCGAAAGAACGCTACGGGAACCCCATGTAAAACGCCGTGCGTGCTCTTGGACCGACACAGACACCTAAGGGCGCGCGCGCCCTGGCATACAAGTGCCTACCCCAAGAAGTATAGGGAGAGCGGCTAAAATAGCATCATCCCTTTATAGTAGTGCCTCTAAGGGCATAATAACATATATATGAAATATTAAATATATATATGAGGGGTAATAGCATGCTCATGGGACACCATGTCAGTGAGTGATGCTTAAACATTGAAGTGACCTGGGCCGCAACGCGGGGCAGGAACACTAAAACATAGTCTTCTAGACCGAGAGCAGTTTAGCCTGCAGCGCAGGAACCTCTAGGTTATAGAACCGTATAAATGTAGACGGGGAGGCCCAGCCTGCCGCCATACAGATATCTTGTAGCGAGATTCCACTATACCAAGCCCACGAAGAGGCCATGCCTCTCGTAGAATGTGCTCTGATGCCCAGGGGGCATTCCAAACCTCTAGATGCGTAGGCTAGCGCAATGGCATCCACTACCCATCGAGATAGACTCTGTTTCGTCGCGGCTCGCCCTTTAGAGCGCCCACTGAACGAAACAAAGAGCTGCTCCGTCTGTCGAAAAACAGCAGAGCGGGACACATAAGCTCTTAATGCCCTGACCGGGCAAAGGGAGCTATTTCCGTCCTCCGAGGCCGGCAGGGCCGACAGGGAGATGACCTGAGCCCTGAACGGTGTGTTGAGGGACTTAGGTACGTACCCATGCTTCGGTTTCAACACGACTACAGAGTCGTTTGGCCCGAACTCCATACAAGAAGCTCTAACTGAGAGCGCTTGCAAATCCCCCACACGCTTCACTGAAGCGAGAGCCAGAAGAAACACGGTCTTGAAAGACAGGTGTTTCATGTCAACTGAGTGAATAGGCTCGAAAGGGGCCCCTTTCATAGCGTTCAACACTGTAGAAAGGTCCCAAACGGGGACTGAAGGAGGCCTTGGAGGGTTTAACCTCCTGGCTCCTCTAAGGAAACGGACCACCAGGTCGTTTCTGCCCAGTGAATGGCCAAGCGTTGGATTAACGAACGCTGATATGGCAGCCACATAGACTTTGAGCGTGGATGGGGTTCTTCCCTTATCCAACAGTTCTTGGAGGAAGGAGAGAATCTCCGTTTCCCCGCACTGAAGCGGTGACAGACCTTGGTCTGAACACCAGCCAGAGAACACCGACCATTTGGAAGCGTAGAGCCGTCTAGTAGACGGAGCCCTAGCCTGTTCGATCGTGTCTAACACTCCCTTTGGGAGGTTAGCGGGTACCCGTTTATGGCCCATACGTGTAGGGACCAGAGCTCCGGGCGAGGATGCAAAATCGAGCCCTTGGCCTGCGAGAGGAGGTCTCTCCTCACTGGAACCGGCCACGGGGCAGTACTCTTCAGTCGCATCAAAACTGGGAACCAGGGTTGATTCGTCCAGTATGGAGCGACTAGTAGCACCGAGCATCCGCTTTCCTTGATCCGCTCCAGCACTTGAGGCAGGAGTGAGACAGGAGGAAAAGCATAGAGCGGACGGCGGGGCCAGACACTGGCCAGCGCGTTCGTGCTCTTCGAAAAAAATTCTGGGCAGTGAGCGTTTTCCTGGTTTGCAAACAGGTCTATTTCCGCTCTGCCGAACGTTTTCCACAGCAGACGCACTGTCTGCGTGTGTAGGGACCACTCTCCTGTAGGAACGTTGTTCCGTGAGAGTCTGTCTGGGCCTACATTCAAGTGGCCTGGCACATGCGTTGCTCTCAGCGAGCGCAGGTTGTGCTGGGCCCATACCAGTATGCGTTCCGCTAACCTGAATAGGTTTCGGGATCTCACGCCACCCTGGCGGTTTATGTAGGCTACTACCGACGTGTTGTCCGAACGGACCAGGACGTGGTGTCCTTTTATCCGGGGACAAAAACGCCTCAGCGCAAAGTCCACCGCCATCATTTCCAGGCAGTTTATGTGCGGTAGTTTGGCTCGTTCTGCCCACTGGCCAAAGAACGGTCTGCCGTCGAGCAGTGCTCCCCAGCCTGAGGTGGACGCGTCCGTGGACACCACCTTCAGGCTCGAGGAAGTCCCCAGGCTTACACCTGACCGGTACCAGTCTGACGCTCTCCATGGTGTCAGGGCTGAAATGCATTCCTGAGTGACCTTGAGGCGATAGCGACCGTGCAACCATGCTCGGCGCGGAACGCGCGCTTTCAACCAGAACTGCAGTGGGCGCATGCGCAGCAGGCCCAACTGCAGTACCGATGAGGCTGAGGCCATGAGGCCCAGCATTTTCTGAAATCTCTTGAGCGGCACTATATGGCCGCTGCGGAAGGATTTCGCCATTTGCAGGGTATTTTGCCTGCGCTGTGATGACAGCTGTGCTGTCATAGATAGCGAGTTCAGATCCAGTCCTAAAAAGGAGATCCTTTGACTGGGAAACAGTGAACTTTTCTCCCAATTGACTCTCAGACCTAAGCACTCGAGGTGATCGAGTATTAGTGTCCTGTGGTGAGCGAGTTCTGAAGGCGATTGAGCCTGAATCAGCCAATCGTCCAAATAGTTCAGAATTCGAACGCCTCGGAGTCTCAGGGGTGCCAGCGCCGCGTCCATGCACACTGTAAATGTACGAGGTGCTAGAGACAGGCCGAATGGCAGGACTGTGTACTGATATGCCCGGCCCTCGAAGGCGAATCTCAAAAATCGCCTGTGACGTGACGCAATTTGTATGTGAAAATACGCGTCTTTCAGATCTATCGCCATAAACCAGTCTCCTCGGCGAATCTGCGCGAGGATTTTTCTGGTCGTGAGCATTCTGAACTTTCGCTTTGTTAGCGCTTTGTTCAGACGCCTCAGATCTAAAATGGGTCTGAGACCCCCGTCTTTTTTCGGTACCAGGAAATATCTGCTGTACAGACCCCCTTCGCTCTGAGCTTGAGATAAAGGCTCTATGGCCCCTTTGCTCAATAGTTTCGCTATTTCGGCTCGAAGTAGATGTGCTACTTCTGTTTTTACCGTGGTTTCGACTTTCTCCGTGAAACGGGGTAGGCGTCGATGAAACTGCAGCGAATAGCCTCTTTTTATAGTCTCTAGCACCCATTCTGAGACCCCGGGAAGTCTTTCCCATGCATCTGCACGTGTGACTAGGGGTTGAATGTAATGTGGGCCCTGGTCGCGAAATGGCGGCGACACGAGAGCAACCGTGTGCTGTAACATGGACGCCGTGGCGTCTGAGGCGGGGGGCATGTTTAACACAGTATGCGTCCCGCGCGCGCTCTGTTCTCTGAGTTGCGAGAGAGCGCGCGGGGGGAGCCCCGTAGGGCTCGTTATGTTTGTGAATAAACGTGGGCGCTTGGTGGCGGGCACATTTATAACACCGGGGACACTGTGTTTGTGAACTGACTGACCGCTCGTTGGTTTCGTTTTTACAGAAACCGCGGAACGTGCAGTGTGTAGTGGTTGTGGGCACTGGACAGCGGGCACGCTCACTACATGTAAAGCACAATCGGCATGAGCCGATTTTATGTGTGCAAACCCTGTGTTGAACGGGGCTGTGCTTGTGTGAATGAATGGGCACTGGGTGGGTATTGCAGTTACACACATTACACCATCGGCCTTGGCCGGAACACCAGAAAATAAACTCTTTTTTAGATTTATCTGGGTTGCCGTGAAAACGGCGTTTGTGTGCAGGCAAACGGGCTTTACGGCCGGTTTGTTGGCTGCTAAATACACTGGTACAAACACGGAACTTAGGGCTGTACAAGCGGGAATCTTGGGTGGAAGTCCGGCCGCAGCGGGACCCGAACACCGTCTTTTTCCTAGCATAGCTAGGATGGCGCCGAGGCCTCGGGCTTGAGTGTTATCTTGGGCCGAGGACCACGCGGTGGCGGGCGGCGTCCGGCGGAGCGAGACCGTGGTCTCTCTCGGGCCTGTTGCTGCTGGGCCGGTGCGGCGGGCGCGGGGCGCTGCTGAGTTCGGGCAGGCGGCTGTTTAGGGCGGCCTGTTGCGGAACTGGAGCGCTTTGGCAGGAAATGTCTCATGGCCTGCGAAGTCTTCTGTACCTCGGCGAATCGGTCCGCGAAGTCCTTCACGGAAGATCCGAAGAGGCCAGTCGTCGAAACGGGAGCGTCGAGGAACGCCGAGCGCTCCGACTCCGCCATTTCAGAGAGAGTTAGCCACAGATGTCTCTCGGAAACGGTAGCTGAGGCCATAATCCTGCCGATGGCGTGTGCGGCGGACTTTGTAGCACGAAGAGCTAGGTCTGTGGCGCTACGTAAGTCCGGAACACTGATCGCGCCCGGGCCTTCCTCGTCTAGCTTGCGGAGGAGGTTGGCCTGGTGGATTTGAAGCACCGCCATGGTGTGCAGCGCCGATGCAGCTTGTCCAGCGGCGGAGTACACGCGGCCGTTCAACGCTGACGATGTGCGGCAAGCTCTGGATGGTAGGACTCCCTTAGCCCGCCGTCCAGCAGAGGGTGGGCAGAGGTGAGTCGCTACAGCCTCCTCGACCGGAGGGAGAGCGTGGTAGCCTCTGTCTCGAGCACCGTCCACTACGGAGAATGCTGGCGAGGCAGTACGCACTCTGGCTGAAAAAGGCGCCTTCCACGATTTCGCTACCTCTTCATGAAGCTCAGGAAGAAATGGGGCGTGTCTGGAGGGTGGCGCAGCGCGGTCTCCAGAAAGGAAGCAGCCATCCAGCCGGTTGAAAGCAGGTTGTTCGGGCGTCGACCACTCGAGGCCGAGGCTCGACACGGCCTGTGTGAGCAGACGCAGCAGCTCTGCCTCAACGCTGATCTTCCCTCCTCTGCGTTCCGGAACAGCGGGGGAGGGGAGGTCCACGGAGCTCGCCCATCCCTCGCTCCCCGAAGCGAGAAGCGAGCAGCGGTCGTCATCCTCCTCAGATACAGCCTGCTGGTCATCCTCCATAACGGACATAGCGGCGGGCTGCGGCTGTTGTCCGTCGGTGAGCGACTCGAGCGAAGTGTTGAGAGGAGCTAGCGGCGGTGGCGGCGGCGAGCTCCTCGTGGAGGGAGGTTCCGGGACCCGCTGAGCGCGGCGCTTCTTACGGCGCGGCGCTACAGGGGGTGGGTGAGCAGCTTCGGCAAATGATGCAAGGCGAGTCCGCAGAGTCGCGATGGGCATCATGTCGCAGTGATGGCAGCTGCCATCACCGAGAGCGATAGCTGCATGTTCCTCGCCCAAGCAGGAAACACACAGCACGTGGTGGTCCCCGTCGATGAGCGCGGCTCGGCAGGAGCCGCAGGAAACGCGAGACATCTTTAAAAAGACACTCGTGCTCTTTCTGTGAGAAAAAATGTGTGACGCAGTAGGCGAACACACACACAAAACACACACAAAGCGAAAGGATATTCCACGCCGGAGAAGCGCAGCAGGGAACGGCGGCTGAAGGCGGCGGCGGCTTCAGATAAGGGCTCGTCCTGCTGAAGTGCTGTTCCAAACGGCTGTGGCGGCTCGAATCCAATTCAGCGATGCGTGCAGCTTCGTGAATTTTAGAAAATCGGTGTGTTAGACAGCTATGCTCGTATTTATAGACCTAGGCCACGCCTGTTTCGGCGGGAGATGACGCAGAATGGGCGCGAAGCGCCCTCATTGGTCAGCGTCTCTGGCCTCGCATAGGCTGTGCTTTTCTGGCGGAGCAGCCAATGGGTGAGCGATATTGCTCCGCCTAGGGTTGTATGCTACAGAAAAGCGTTTTACATGTTTACAAAATTAAGGATTAATTTTTAGGCTTCAATCTCGACAAAGAAATACTTTCCCGTAGCGTTCTTTCGACGCAGTACGAGAGAACTCTACGTAAGAGAACTGGTATTTGAAATAATAAGAATATTTCACAATATTGTTGTTTTACTGTATTTTTGATCAAATGAATGCAGCTTTGTTGAGCATAATTCATGTAAAAAAAAACTAAAAAAAACTAAATCAACTCTGAACTTTCGAATGACATTGTATGTAATAATTAACAATAATTATTATTTTTTATTGAGCCAAAGTATATAACCAAATGTTGTTATCTCTGATGTCTTTTTTTAAAAGGTTTCAATGGTTTTCCTGGACCTCCAGGTCCTCCAGGTAATTGATGTATATCTCTCTCTCTCCTTTTAACACACACACACACACACACACACACACACACACACACACACACACACACACACACACACACACACACACACACACACACACACATACACAAACACTAACTTTCTCTTTGCTCAAATATGTCAGGGACCGCTATACCAGGACCTAATGGAAACCTAGGTCCCCCAGGGTTTATAGGTATGAAAGGGGGAAAAGGAGAACCTGCTCCTGACATTAGAGGACCCAAAGGACGTGATGGCCAACCAGGGGAACGAGGCCCCCCTGGTGACCCTGGACCTCCGGGAACTCCACGTAACTGTCTTTTGTCAAAGACTGCCATCTTCTGTTTATTTGATTAACCAAGGTTGACTGTTGTGAATGACTGTTTGACATGACACTGTTTGTGTGCTCCTCTCCTGCATCCCCAGAAGTCAGAGGTCGCTTGGGACCGAAAGGGCTCAAGGGTAACAAAGGCCTAACAGGCCCTGAAGGTCTGTATGGAGATCCTGGAAAACCAGGTGAGATTCACTCTTTTCATGGTGTATATTAAGATAAATATTTCAGGTTCATTAAATTAAGCTCATTACCACTGAAAACAACTTAGATTAATTAATTTGCAATGTCTTTCCCCATAAGTATTATTTTCTAAGGTAAACGGCAGCATGCCACAAATGTTGCCCATATAGTTGGACCTAAAACATTCCTTTAAATAAAGTGTATGTTACAAGAATGCATACCGTACAACCAGTAAACATGCTAGTCACCTAATGCTGTTTTCTGTTATTTTAATACAGGAGAGCAAGGAGAACTTTGCAGACTGTGTTTTGCTTCTGCTGCTGACCCTGGACCTCCAGGACCACCTGGAGTTTCAGGCGAACCTGGAGATCCAGGTGAAGTCATTGAATGAATGAATGAATGAGACATTTATATAGCGCTTTCATATGTACTACTGTACACCCAAAGCGCTTTACAGTCCAGTCAGGGATCTCTCCTCAACCACAACCAGTGTGCAGCATCCACTTAGATGATGCGACGGCAGCCACAGTACAACGGCGCCAGTGCACTCACCACACACCAGCTATAGGTGGAGAAGAGAGAGAGTGATAGAGCCAGTTCAATGGATGGATTATTAGGAGGCCATGATTGGTAAGGGCCAATGGGTGGAATTTAGCCAGGACACCGTTGTTACACCCCTACTCTTTACGAGAAATGCCATGGGATTTTTTTAATGACCACAGAGAGTCAGGAACTTGGTTTAACGTCTCATCTGAACTCATTATGTAACATCTATAACACCCTATGTGGAAACCTCCTATGGTGCATCCATATTGGTGCATCTCTGCTTTAAAGCACTTTTTTATTTAATTGATTTGGCTTGGTTACAGTAACAGACCTCAAATTCAATTTATTTGTGCAGGTCTTGGAGGAGTTCAAGGCAATAAAGGATTCCCAGGCTTCAAAGGTCCAGGGGGTTCACCGGGTCCTCTGGTCAGTTTATCTGCATTCTGCCATGAAACCCAATCATCATCCTCATAACTCAGCAAAAACTATAATTTGTCCACTCCCATTATGCAAGTTGGTATTGCAAGTAAAGGTTTCATATTCTCAAGAACAATTGTTTATGATGTGAATTAAAATGTTTTCACAGGGTTTCTTAGGTCCTCCAGGATTTCCAGGGCCTCCAGGGCCCAAAGGAGATCCAGGGATGAGATCTGAGATTGGGGAGAAAGGACAGAAAGGAAACTCTGGAGGAGTAGGACCATTGGGGATAAAGGGGAAAGATGGCATGTCAGGCACCCCAGGCTTCAAAGGACCACCAGGAGCAAAAGGAAACCCAGTTAGTACTTGGAACTTGTTGTAACCATAAACTTTGAGATAACTGCTTTAATGTTGGTCTAATTTTGTGTAACCAATTTTAAAGAGTCCTCCAGGGCCTAAGGGCAACCAAGGAGATCCGGGGATTTGTGGGGACCCTGGCTGCACAGGTCCAATGGGCGGCCAAGGGTCAATGGGTGTTGGGCAAACAGGGGTACCTGGAGAGAAAGGAAGTTTGGGAGTAGTTGGCCGGCAAGGAAATCCTGGAGAACCAGGTATGAACTGATGCAATGTATGATAAAATATGGGATGTTACTGAATAGTTTACCCCAGGAACTGTTTAGAGGGTGTTGAGTAGAAAAGCTCACACTCACACCAAGCTTCTTGAGATAGTTTTTTGGTAAACTGTAGTTTTAAGGAGAAAAATAGTCATTAATGATGTTGACTGAGGAATTTGCACATAGTTTGTCTCAAAGCATAATAAAAACACCACACATAAACGACATTTAAAAACTTGATTTTCACCACGGGGTCTTTAAAGCACATCACCAGTGAGTTGGAATACAAATGCAAAGCAGATATAGGCCTTCAAAAAGTAGTAAAACTCAGAAGCAGGTGCAAATAAGGAGAAAATATAGGCTTAAATATTACAGTTGCATCCCACAGGTGAGAAAGGATCTCCAGGACCAGTACAAACAACACCTGGAGACCCAGGTGAGCCTGGACTGCCTGGTCCACCTGGTCCACCTGGACCTCCAGGTAAGCAGAGGGGATAAAAGACTTGGCAGATGGACAAGTAGACTGAGAACAGGATGTAGAATGGATAACCATGAATTAATGTATGTTTTAGGTAATGATGGTTGTGCTGGGGTTCAAGGATTTCCGGGATTGTGCGGTTTAAAGGGAGAGAAAGGACTGTCAATACCTGGAGTTCCTGGACTTACTGGTCCCAAAGGTGGGAAGACACTTATGGCGCTTTTCCACTGCATGGTACGGTACGGTTCGGTACGGTACGACACGCTTTGGCGCTTTTCCACTGCATGGTACGGTACGGCTCGGTTCGGTACGGCTCACTTATGGCGCATTTCCACTGCATAGTACGGTACGGTACGGTACGGCTCGCTTCGGCTCGCTTTAAATGGTACCACCTCTGTTGAGGTTCCATGCGTACCGTACCAATACTAAACGTGACGTGAAAACACTGCAGATCACTGATTGGTCAGACAGAATCCTCACTTCAGCGTTATTGTATTTGCGACACGAGACACTAAACCCGCAAGATTTAAATAGCCAGACAACAGCCAACGCAGTAGCACCTGTTTTTAGAGTATTTACTTGACAAAATAAGTTTAAAAAAAAATCAAAAAAGAAATGGCTGAATCGTGGTCAGTGGACGAGGTGCAGACGTTCCTCTCGTTGGTTGCCGCCGGACCTACAAACAGTGTAGGGACAAATTAGAGGCGACAACTATTAACGATCAGTCCCACCCACTTTGAAGCGGTACTAACTGCAGTGGAAAAGCAACCGATCTAAAGCGAACCGAACCGTGCCGTACCGAGTCGAGTCGTACCACGCAGTGGAAAAGCGAAGCGAGCCGAACCGTTCCGCGGCGAGACGAACCGTACCGAGCCGAACCGAGCCGTACCATGCAGTGGAAAAGCGCCATTAAATAAATAAAATAAGTCAACATAACCAACAAAATTTGTTTCTGATAAATCTACAAACAGCATTCATTTGTTTCAAATTAGATAAAAAAATATGGTTTTGCATCCAATTTACCCTTGGCTGTTTAATGTTGTGGATGGGTGACTTCTAATGGTGCCACTCCTCTCTGATATGAATTTTCTTCTCATTGCTGCAGGTGATAAGGGTGTGAAAGGGAACCCAGGTCAACCTGGTTATGGAAGTGTAGGCCGTCCTGGCCCTCCAGGACCACCAGGAATGCCAGGCACGAAGGTCAGAGACTTGTTATATAGTGTAAATTTGTATGGACCAGTTTAATCATGTTTTATAGTGTGTTTTTGTCATTTTTAAAGCTTGACAGTGGTCACTATATGCTTTTGTTGTACTGAAAAGTAAAAAACTAAATGTGAAAATTAAATGAGGACAGAACTTTACATCAAAGTGATTGTCATTAAGTTTTCATCATTCTGAAGTAAAATTGCAAAAACGAATTTAATTTAGACGATATGAGTAAAAAAAAAAAAAAATCAGAATAAATTTAAATTCCATCCACAGGGTGAAATAACATTCGGCTCCCCAGGGCCCATGGGTCGGCAAGGCCTGCCAGGAGATGAAGGGTGTCTTGGGATACCAGGAATCTCTGGCCCTCCTGGATTATCAGGATGTCGAGGTCAAAGAGGAAGGGATGGACCACCAGGAGACCGTGGTTGGTGGATTCCATGCCAATGCATTTAATTACACAAGCACAATTCTTCCTTAAGGAATATGCAATACACACAGCTATACATGCACACAAAATCTCTGTCCATCTACAGTATACAGTATATCAGTCCATCTCTCACCTGCAGACTGTTCACACAGGTGCACTGGGTCTGGATGGTTTGCCAGGAGAAGCTGGTTTTCCAGGATGTTGTATGCCAGGAGCTAAAGGTGACGAAGGGCCCTCAGGCATCAGAGGACTAGATGGACCCACTGGTAAGAAAATCCCATATTTGTAGATATCAACATTTATAACTAGATATTAAAGTGAATGAATTGATGGCAAACGTCACTATAAAGATACCAGTTTGTACAAATCCCCACAATGATGTCCACTGTGATATATATTGTCTTTAGGGCTTCAAGGGCTGAAGGGTCCAAAAGGTGAAACTGGATTACCTGGAATGGGTTTACCTGGTATACAAGGTGTGTTTGGGAGACCTGGGGAAATTGGACAGGCTGGTTTGGTTGGTATCCGGGGACCAAAAGGTTTCCACGGTCGGGATGGTTCTCCAGGCTTTCAAGGTACTCAACTTCCAAGTTTTTGGAACATGGAGACTGGTCAAACAATAAATGAACAGATACTATTTTCCAAAACACATCAACCAATTTAAGCTTTTTCTAAGTGCTTTGTTGTGTTTCAGGTACACAGGGAGGTCAGGGGAGTCCTGGAATGTTTGGTCCACCTGGAGTAGTAGGAAATCCTGGACGACCAGGGCTGCCGGGACCTAAAGGTTCAAACACACACACATACAAATCTAGCAAAGATTTTTTGTTCGAGGTGCTTTTTTTCTTTTATATTGGTAAAATCAGTCATATTATAATGATGTTTATGGTCTGTCATCAGGTTTAATGGGTAGGAATGGAGTGCCTGGTGACACAGGAAAACCCGGGGAACCAGGAGACCCTGGGACCTGCGGTCCAAAGGGACTGCCATCAAATATTATGTGTCCAGGGAATCCCGGTGACCCTGGCCTACCAGGTGACCCTTTCAACATCTGATTTCCACTTCTGTTAAATATGCAAGCCTTGATGTCTTTACATTCAGTTTGTCTGTTCCTCGATTCGTTTTCTATAAGCTCAACCCTGATGATGGAACTGCAATACTTCTCAGACATTATATTAAACATCCTCCATGTGTTTTAGGTCTTCTTGGCCTACCTGGCTCCAAAGGGGAACTAGGATTCCCAGGCAACTATGGACAATGTGGGAATAATGGAGTTTCAGGATTTCCTGGTCCACCAGGTATAGATGCTTAAATCCAAAACCTTACTGTCCACATTAGAACATAGTCCATATGTACAAACCTTCTTTTTTTGCAAGGCCCTCCTGGTGACCCTGGCCAGAATGGGCTTCCAGGAAATCGGGGTCTTGATGGAAACTTTGGGGATCCAGGAGTTATGGGGTTTCCAGGCAAGTTCATAAACGCTCGTCAATCTAACCCTTGTTTCAACACCATGATGCTTCAGATGTATTTTCCATAAGCCGTTTCACATATGCAAATGTGTGTGTTTGTCCCACAGGGGTGAAAGGCCTCAAAGGTTTATCTGGTGTTCGTGGGGGTACTGGGACTCCTGGTGTCCTAGGGCCAAATGGACCAAAGGGGGTCAAAGGTGAACCCAGCCCCCCTGGGACAGGGCTTCCAGGACTACCTGGTGAGAAGGTATCAATTTTCATAGTTCAATTCTCATTGTTGAAAAAAGTGGCATTTCGCATTTGTCTTTTAAGGCAGGACCTTAACCCAGTACCCACTCCCTTGCTTTCTTTTTCTTATTCTGTAAGGGTGAGCCAGGCTGTCCAGGGGGTAGAGGGGAAAAGGGTGACAAGGGTGTATGTGGGACAAATGGTCTCTCAGGTTTCTCAGGGGTTCCTGGGGAAAGAGGCGAAACTGGAGTACCAGGAGATCCAGGTATTCATTTATGGTGCGTTCACACCGGACGCGAATAGCGCGAGTCATTTCAATGTTAAGTCAATGCAAAGACGCGTTACGCGCGTAAAACGCGTGTAACGCGTCTTTGCATTGACTTAACATTGAAATCACTCGCGCCTGACGCGCTATTCGCGTCCGGTGTGTGGGTGCAGTTATACAGTAACATTTTATCCTTTTAATTCAATACTTATTGAAATATTTTTGATTATAACATTTCCAATATATATATATATATATATATTCATCCCATCACTTTCTCAAAGACACATGAAGTATTATCCTGTTATCCAATGTCACATTGTTAGGACCTCCAGGAGCTCCTGGTGATGAGGGTTTAGATGGGTTTCCAGGTCCACCTGGATGTGAAGGGCCCTGTGGTCCACCGGGTACGATCCTATTCTATCATTAAATGATCCCCTTCTGTTAAATGTATTGTAACTTACATATAAAGAATACATATTCTGTAAAACATGATGAAATCACACTACTGGTTTGTTGTTGTTTTTTTCAGTCATATATCTCTATGTTTATTAAGGTGTTCCTGGTTCAGCTGGAGATCCTGGGTCTTCAGGAGATCGAGGAGTTCAAGGCAGAGATGGCATTCCAGGATCTGCTGGAGATAAAGGAGATAGAGGGTGTAAGATGTCACACACAAACACACACATTCACATGAAGGAATATTCTTATTTTTGATTTTGTTCTTTTAGGCACTAAGAAGGGGGATCCTGGCCCACCTGGCATCAAGGGCGAGAAAGGTAAGCCCACAATTAGGAAGCCTACCCTTCTAACATGCAGATCTTAATCACTTATCCATGCTAACACTTTATGTGTATTTTTAATTTCAGGTCCTAAAGGCTGTTCTGGACCCCCAGGGCCATGTGGGCCACCAGGTCCCTGCGGTCCAGCTGGAGTTATTGGTCCTTCGGGCAAACCAGGAGATATGGGGCAACAAGGGTGCACAGGTCCACCTGGTGTCTGTATTAGTGGTCCAAAAGGGGAGCGAGGACCTAATGGAGTACCTGGCCCACCAGGTGATAAGTCGTCTTTTATAATTAGTAATGTGCTTTCTTACTATTGATAGTACCAAGGGTTAACATTTCTTTTAAATCCTTTATCCCAGTATACTTGCTACAGACATGAAAGATACCTCAAATTATCAATCATGTCGGAGAGAGGTGTGCTATTGCTTTTCTAAGTGGTCAGACTTACCTGGTGGACGATAAAGAAACATAGAGAAAAACATAGAGACATAGGGGTGGGTTATTTTGTAGGTCTAAAGCAATGACATAGCAACCACCTAAAGACCCTAGATACCACAATAACATACTAAAAGCCACTCAAGACACTGGCTACCACCAGCAAAACCCTAGTATTGTAATAGTGAGTTTTTGTGTGTGCAGACACCACTCTTTAGGTTTGATATTAATCTAATTGGAAATGTGTCCTGACAATGCATGTAAATTAATAGACTAAATGTAGATTCTTCATGAAAAATGTCATATTTATGGTTCTCGCAACATCTATAGTGCTTAGCAGCCTGTGATTGTTTACTCTCAACCTGCTATTAATTACTGATCTCATGTCTTCTGTTGTTTCTGTGTATTTTTAAATACAGGTCTCAGAGGACCATATGGTCCTCCTGGTGACTTTGGTCCAGGCCTAAAGGGAGATAAAGGTAGCGACGGGCCCCAGGGACTTGTGGGGCTACCCGGTTGTGCTGGTGATCGAGGTGTTCCTGGTGAACCTGTAAGTGGTCAACTAGATCTCTATCAATTTATTGATATACTTTTGGCTTTTATGAAGTTGTTTACATTTAGATTTTTAGATTTAAATCTGCAGAGAAATATTATATTATAATATAGAAATATTTAGCTGAAGAACCGCCATTTTAAAAAAGCATTTGTAGTTATATTTTAGATTTGAAAATGTGAATCTGTGTTATTTTAGTATTATTTATTTATATACTATAATAGTGTTTTATATTGTAAATATTTTGAATTAGATTTTATTTTTTATATTTTCATTATTTGTTTCAGTTATTTGCCAAGGCAATTTTAAGTTCAAGTTCTTCATCTAATATTTATAATAGCATCTAATATTTTATTCCAGATGTATTTCAATTACCGATAATAATACTTTTTAATAGTTTGACTTTTAGTTTGAGATGTATTTAATAATCAAAGGCCCCCTAAAACCAAATTTTTTTTAGCTTATAGTATGAATATGTTAACCTAAAGGTTATGAATAAGCTGGTGTGTTCCAAAACAATGACAAAATTCGCATTTAGGAGATTCAAAGCATTTAAGCATTCATCTAAGCATTCAAAAAAGTCTCTCATTTCCACTAAAATGGATCGTGGATTTTTATGCTTAAGCTTCTCATCACATCGTCCATCCAATCAAATGCTTGTCTAACGTATTATCAGCGCTCGGGTTCGCTTCCATGGTGCTGTCAAGTACGACTTGCAGTCTGTGAGGTAAACTCTATTGGCTATTTGAAAAGGGGTGGAGCCATTCAATATGTCCCGCCGTAGCTTCCTGTTTCAGTGGAAGTTACGTCAACGCATCATACAAACCTGCGCGTTCCAAGGCACTTCAGCGGGCCTTTAAAGCACTGATGTGAATCTGATTCACATAGAATTTGTTGTTGAATAAATTGAGGAGTTTGTTTGTTAGATCCAGACCTGGGATAAAATGTAATGTTTTCAGGGGAGAGATGGATATCCTGGTCTCAAGGGTCTGAGAGGAAATATTGGGCCATTGGGTTTTGTTGGACCAGTTGGTAAGAAATCTTAATTAAATTGGAATTTAATGAAATGTAAATACATCTTAAATTAGTTAAATAGATGGACTAGTAGATCAATATTATTTTTATTTAACGTTTTTCTATAATTGCATTATAGGCCAGAAAGGTCATTGTGGTCCAATTGGGCTTCCTGGATTAAAAGGTTGTAAAGGACCTCCTGGAATTAAAGGTGATCTTTTATATACTGGCATACTAACCCCAGATAGCAACATGGTGTCGGCCCATGATCCGCCCACATCTGGTACGCGTTGAATCCACATGTACCAGATGTGGCCCGGATCTGGGCCGACACCATGTTGCTGTCTGGGACATATTAAAAAAGAAGCCATTGCAGTTTGTTGTGTCATATATATATATATATATATTTTTTTTTTTGTGTGTAATGATTATTTAGGGCCAAAGGGTTATGATGCTGTGAGTGAGGTCATATCTAGCTCCGGTGACCCTGGTTTGCCTGGAAAAGCCGGAGAGAAAGGAGAACCAGGAGAACTTGGACCTAAAGGATTACAAGGTCCAAAAGGTACAACGCCACTAACACAATGATCTAATTTTCTCTGATGTTTAATGAATACATCTTGTATTTGCATAATTCCCCACCTTTTAGGAGCGCAAGGTCAGAAGGGATATACAGGTGCAGACGGAGGTGTTGGACCAAAGGGGAGCTCTGGACCGAAGGGCGACACTGGCCCATCAGGAAAACAAGGTAAGTCTTAAACTTAAATTGTACGCCTAGAAGTTTGGACTTAATTTAAATCATTTAAATTATTATTCAAATTATTTAATCAAAATAATTTGGTTGGTAAGGTTTTTAATGTTTTTGAAAGAAGTCTCTTATGCTCATCAAGGCTCAATTTATTTATTTAGTATTATTGTTAAATATTATTGCTATTACAAATAACTGTTTTCTATTCTACATTTTTAAATATAATTAATTAATGTGTTATGTCTTAATATTTTTGTGGAAAATCTATAGCGAAATGTATTTAAAATACATTTATTTCATACTAAGTATACTACAAATCCATTAACATATTTACTGACATATCGCTTGACAATTACTGATATGAGTATTATAATTAAACTTTATTTGGAGTACTTCTTTATTGCACAATGCACATTTCTTAATATTAAGCCTAAAATGTGTTTTAATATCAGTAATGATAGTATGATCATTGTATGATATACGTCTTTAAATGCAAGATATTTAAAGTGTACTTGCAATAGTTCCATTTTAGCACAATCGAACATACATCTTTTAATAGTTGAAACATCAGCTCTATTCCTGGATAACTAAAGTACAAAATTACAGCATTTATTTGCAATAGAATTTGTTTTGTTACATTATAAATGTCTTTACTGTTACTTTCGATCAGTTTAATGCATTCTTGCTGAATGAAAGTATCCATTAAAAACTTGTTTTGACATCTGTCCAAACTTCCCAGTAAAAAAGTCAAATGCCAAATGCTTGTTTGCCTTCCAAGGTCCCTGTGGTTTGCCAGGCGAAGTGGGTGCCAAGGGCTCACAGGGTCCACCTGGGCAACAACTAAGAAATGGGAAAAGAGACGGATTTCTTTTTACCAGGCATAGCCAGACAATAGATGTACCAGTCTGTCCTCATGGGTTAACACATCTGTACAATGGATATTCGCTTCTCTTCATCAACGGCAATAGCGGCGGGCATGGACAAGACTTAGGCATGAGACACAGACAGAACATTCATACGACAACTCTCAAACGAATACACATAATGCAAATGGACACATTTACACACACAACAAATCTGAGCACAGAAATTCAGATTTTCACAATCTGGCTGCTTGCGTGTTTGCAGGAACTCTGGGAAGCTGTTTGCAAATGTTCTCCACCATGCCTTTCCTGGTCTGTAATCACAACGACACTTGTCGCTACGCCTCTCGAAATGATTTATCTTATTGGCTGTCTACAGACACGCCGAAGTCTGCAAACGAGGAGATTATTTTTGGAGATCCATTGGCACGGTATATCAGCAGGTAAACACACAGCCTGTGTTTCCTCAGTAGCACTTGCAATATTATACCTGTTGTTCTTAACAGCTGAGTCAGTTTGTGTTAAACTATAAGACATCCGTGGATAGATAATATGATAATAAAAATTCAACCGTCTCTCTCTCTCTCTCTCTCTCTCTCCTCAAAGGTGTGCTGTGTGTGAGGCACCAGCTAATGTAATAGCAATTCACAGCCAGACCATTAACATCCCAAAATGTCCAACAGGATGGCTTTCACTATGGGAAGGTTACTCCTTTGCAATGGTAAGAGGCAGAAATTTTTTACTAAGTATGGCAGTAAATCAAAGATTTAGTTCATGTTTACTATCAATCCATCTATCTACAATCCATCCATCCATCCATCCTAGCAAACTGGGACAGGTGCAAAAGGTTCCGGACAACCCCTGGTCTCACCTGGATCCTGTCTGGAAGAATTCCGGAAGATTCCATTCATAGAGTGTCATGGCCGTGGCACCTGTAACTTCTATCCTGATTCCTACAGCTACTGGCTTGCATCACTTGACCCTGGCAGAATGTTCAGGTACACAAAATTTAGAAGGTTAACCATTTTTATTGAATCCGCTTTAGATTAAATGGGCGATTCTGAAATTTAAAGCATAGTTTTAAAAATACTATTATATTAAGTAAACAATATCAATGAACCGTTACCTTATTTCTTGTTCTTCAGTATGCCTGTCCAACAGACAGCGAGACAGAAAGAAATCATCAGCCGCTGTCGGGTCTGTATGAAGCAGTAGCCTTAAGGTCAGAGGTGACCTTGGTATGAGACTTGAACTATAAACTTGTCAGTTTTTCATGACTTGTGTAACGTAGGTAGGATCCGTGAAGTGTTTCAGCTGGAAACAACTGGTTATGAGTGAGTTGTCATTGTGTTAGCTTTTCCTTGTGAACCAGTCAACGAGTGGAATACAGTTATGGGTGGAGCAACTGGTCATCTTTAAACACATTTCACACAATCAGAACTTTTAAGGCTGGAATACACTGCACAACTTTTGCTCAGATTTTTGCCCCGATTTGCAGTTTAGATGAGTCAACAATAGTTGCCGAAAGTCTGCGCTAATCTGCAGATTGGAGTTGACAAATTCGCGTAGTGTATTTAGCTTAGTCCATACTGACCGTGTCTACCCACCCAAGGCTGCATCCAAAGTTTTTCCGTGCTACAACAGTCGTTTAAACTGTCATGCGTCTTCTAGCAACGAGGCGTGTGTTTCTGTGCGAGTTTGTTGTGTTCGAATGACTTGGAAGTCTGGTGGTGCATGATCCTCAGCCGTTTGGGGAATGAAGTCAAGTTTTTCTCTGTAAACATTTACAAAGTCGTCAAGTGTATAATTCATCAACGGCATCAAATGCCTGTTCAGATTTTAAAGTCCGCGTAAACCGGAAGTTGCAAACGACTTTTCTCAAGTGTTGTGACGCATTTCCGAGTGAAAGGGAATATTGAACAGAGGGCAGGGTTTTACTTCAGCGCTCCTCCTCTCCATCTCTCGCCCATAGCAGAGTAACGGTTTGAGGGGAGTGGTTAAGCGTTTAAACAACCCAAGCCGGCAAACCTAGATCATCAGAAAAAGAACCATTCCAGCCCGGAAGAAACTTTTCAGACTTTGATTAACGGCAAACAATTTTTTTATGTGTATTAACTTGCACGGATTAATTGTTCACCACAAGACTAGTAATATCCGCTAACAAAGTAAATAGGGTCAATTTTGATTTCATGCCGACTTTAAAAGTTGTGTAGTGTATTCCAACCTTTAGTTGATTCTAACTTTTTTAGGAACAAAAACCAAACAAAACAATGGAAGTTCATTGTTTTAGATTTGCTCTATCCTAAATCCAAGGCACCTAAATCCAGCGTTCAGCGTTTTGTCCTCTGTGTCCATGTCCAGCACTTATAAATGTGTTTTTCTCTCCAATTTACTTATAACTGAGAGGGCAAATCAGGATTTTGGGTGACTTCAAATCAGATACTTCTCATTACTATACAGCTTTCATGCTCTAAAGTGTAACTATTTCCAATTGTAGCTAATTATGAATTGTGTGTGGGAGTAGCAGTTGTAAGCCATTAGAAAATACTTTTTTTTTTTTCTGGCAAGATTCAAGCATGCATTGAGAAACATGCACTCAATAAATAATAGTTTGAGCTCAGGTTGCTCATATTGAGCATAAACTGTATATTTAATTCAGTATTTAAAACGAATAGAAACAAAATAGGTAATCTACCCTTTAGAAATGCTACTGAGAAATAGTTTAGTAATTAAAGTTTAAATACCTACATTTGAATAGTTAACTATTACACATTAATGTCTTCCTGACTAACACTATAAACACATATTGTCTTATTGTGTTACTAATTTAATACAATAATATGTAGTAAATAATTGTCAGTCTTCCATGCTCCACATTTATTTTATAATACACATCCTTAAAGGAATTGCCTAAATATCCTGAATTAAAACTCAGTCAATCCCTGGTCAAGTATTTTGGATGTGTCTGAAGCATTGTGTGCAATTTTCAGTGTAAGCAAGGCATGCTTATAATTTGACTATGATTTTATGACCGCTTTAGTATGCAAATATGTTGCTATATCTACTTTGCTTTTGGAACTTTATTCAAGAAAAAAATCTAAGTCTGTTTCTTTGAATTTCTCTGAATTGTTTGTGCAAAGCTTATTTGAAATAGCTTTTTGTTCAGAAGTTTTGCAAAACATTTAAGCTTGTTCATATTTAACTCTGGATATCTCAGAGTTAATGGTGCTATTAGGAAAAGAAACTTGAGAAACGTTGAGAGAAAAAGTGCGTATATGTGTAGTCATTTCAGTATGTGAATTCACGAGACGCTCATCCTAGCTTTGCGTGAAGGTGATTTCCTGATGACTCATACTCTATTTAAACAGAAATTTTAATGAATCATGAATCATTGAAACATGATGAGTGTAGTCTTAATATACAGAACATATGAAAACTGCCTTCATTGTATAATCTGCTTTGTTGCAGGTCTGTCGCACTCAGTCTGGTGTATATTTCTTGTCTTTTTTTTGTATTGAATTGGCTGAACGTGTGATTTGTGTGTCCATATGAATCACAAACACTGTGCTTTGCAGTTTCATAATTGCACCTAAAATATGATTGCACACATTTAGTTTTGAAGTTAATGGTCTCTTTTTTTTGACTGCAGTGTTTAATAGCTCGAGAACTGTATAATTGAAAATGCTGTAATGGTTTTTGGTCCAAAACAATGTGTATATATTGAATATTTCTGTTGAAAATGTATAGGATCACAATCTCAGTTCCAAGTTTTAATTGGCCTATGACACTTTTTTGTCCCCTTAATTTAGTCCATAAATAATGATTATTGTTTTTGGATGTGTAGTAACATTGCACTAATTAAATAAATAATCTTTTGGATGAAGATGTCTGTCTGTCTGTCTGTCTGTCTGTCTGTCTGTCTGTCTGTCTGTCTGTCTGTCTGTCTGTCTGTCTGTCTGTCTGTCTGTCTGTCTGTCTGTCTGTCTATCTATCTATCTATCTATCTATCTATCTATCTATCTATCTATCTATCTATCTATCTATCTATCTATCTATCACCTGGTTTTGAGATTTGTTTGCCTTTTACAGTAAGTCATGACTACTTAAGGCTGACCACAAGATGTCAGGGCAGAATCTCTTTTTGAATGCTTAATGCTAACGTGTTTGTGTTACGTTTCACTATATGATTTTGTGTTTGGCTTTGAAAAGTCTCTGTAAACATTTGTTATCAAAATGCACTCGTTTTTGTAGTAGACTGTGATCTCTTAAGGAAATCACTTAAAGTAAAACAGAACTGGAACGTCACCTCACACTCAAAAGCACCAGTGCCACCATTTCTAACTAAATGCTACAAAGTGGAACGTAAAATGGTCAGAAATCCAAATAAATTTGCACGTCTGAAGGCAATCTGTAAGAGAAAAGAACATTGGCTTCATATAACACAAAATGGCTTCATATAAGCAAAAGCGACGGTTGTCTTTGTGTATTACGTTTGGGCTTTGATTTATATATCACACCTGTCACTTTATCTTTCATCAATGCTTTGAATCTCACATTCAGAATTCCCAAATGATAAAATTCATTCATTTTTCTTTTCGAAGGGAATGGAATATGTCGTCAACAGCACAAACGCACTTCTTGTGTTAACACTTCAAGAAAAGACACATTAAACTCTTCACTCAGAATCAATTAAGTTAATAAACCTTTTATCCTTCACTTCTGCCGTGGCGTGCGCTTCAGAGCGAGGGAGACGCAAACCCAGGCATTTCTCTGTTGTATTTGTTTTAGATTAGCTGAACAAACCCAAAGCCATTCAGTCTCTAATGCTTTTATTGTAGCTCCCATTGTCAAGTCGCAATTCGTTCATTTGCCTTATCTTAATGAGAGTGTCTCCCATTAGTGTGGGACCAGAAGAATCTTAATGCTTTATGACTTCACAATCCACCATCACCCAGCAACCTGGGCAGCTGTCAGTCAATAATACGAGCGGGGGGAGAGTTTAAAAAGAGCGCTTGGGATTTCCGAGGGTCCAGAACCAGAACCACAGCTCTGAAGAGACACTCCGTGAGCGGAAAACAGAGGTTTGACATGAGACTGTGTGAGGTGCAGTGTTATTTGGCCCTGTTGGGTCTGTCTCTTGTGCTGTGTGGTCGCAGTGCGAACTCTCATCTAGAACAGGACCTGGACTTCCGCCATCGCAGACTTCTGCAGAGAGCAAAAGCGATTGGACAGACACAGGTGAGTCTCGAAAGCGCATTGACATTGAGTGGCCTGGCTAACAGGGAACGTTATCTGAACTTTCCCCCAAATTTCTCTCAAAATCTTTATTCTCTCAAAAGTTATCTGGTCTTTAGTAACATGGTGCAGAGAACTTTCAAATGTTATGTTCCATAATACTTGCAAAATGATCAAATAATCTTGTTCAAATAACCAAGAAATTTTAATTTGATGTTTTTTTTTTACGTTTTTTACGTAACTTAATGGGAACATTAGTAAAACGTTCCTAGGACATATTTTTGTTAGCTGGGACACTATTCTATTTTTACCATATTTTTACCAGTTCTTCTCCATTATCTGCATGTTCAATGCTGCCATCCCACACTCAAATAGTGTTGCGTTACATTCCAATATCAATTTAGACACTTTTTCTAAATACACATAAATGGATAGTTTACCCCCCAAAATTGTTGTTTACTTGAAACCTGTACTGACTGGCTTTCTTCTGCAGAACACTAAAAAAAGAAGAATATTTCAGCTGTTAAATAATGACTCTATTTTCATCCTTTTCAGGACTATTTCAGCTTCAGATTGTTGAAATAGTTCATTCTACTTTTAATAGATGTTTAAATGGGAAATTACAATTACCCCTTCTAATTCTATAGGAAGACATCATTAATTTAAGTCCCTCTCTCTCCATTTCCTTCACTCACACACACATTTCTAAATGATCCTGTTTTTCTCATTTACATCGTGTCAAGTAAATGCATTTTCTTTTACTATACAGGAACGTTGAGTTAATGGAATGCATTTAGCTCTAATCAAAAAGCACATTCCCCTATAAATACAAAATGGCTTTTCTGTGTTTTCTCATACGTTAATCTAAATGAATGCACACCATTAGCTTTACTAGACAGTGTTTATTATCCAAATAAAAGGGAAAGTGAGGGGATGGGGGTGTTGTGAACTTAAATGTTGATCCCATTATATGTTTTCCCAGGACTGGACCAAGAAAGACATCGAAGAACTCCTTTCTCTGCTCTCCATGCCTGAAATGGAGATGCGTGAGAATGATATTTCAACGGTGGACGAAAACGAGGGCCTGCGTGTGGAGCTAGAACGTTCGGCAGAGAGCTCGAACCACATTCCCGCTCGGGAACGTAAAGCGGGATGCAAAAACTTCTACTGGAAGGGCTTCACTTCCTGCTGAGGCCCTCACTTGAAGTTGCCAATTAACTTCTCAAATCTCTTGATAATAACCGCTGTGGTCAAATCACCAGTTAATTGGTTCTGTTAGTCAATCGACTGATAGGAAGTTAATAAAGAATAAAATAAAGAATAAAAATAAAAGGTTTTTTTGTGGTGGATGATGTGAATATGATGATGAGGATACCTTGCTGAGGTATATATTATATGCTGTCTTTTCTTTGAACTATTTGTGTAGGGAACATTAGGGAGCATTAATTATTGTGTGTGTGTGTGTGTGTGTGTGTGTGTGTGTGTGTGTGTGTGTGTGTGTGTGTGTGTGTGTGTGTGTGTGTGTGTGAGACAGAGAGAGAGAGAGAGAGAGAGAAAGAGAGAGTGATGTCACAGTGGTGATTAGTGGTAATTAACAGGCATTAAGGATTATTTCCATTTCTGTTTATCATGGTGAGAGGCACGCACGACACACCAAAATGATTGAGAATGACAAAGGAGAAAAAACAATACGAAACATTCTCTTCTGAATGCTTGTGGACACCGGCTAACAGGGAATGTTCCCACAACTTTCACTAATGTTTTGTAAAGGTTATTTAAATGTTAAGATAAAATGTTCTTTAAGTAACATTTAGCCTAGTGTGTTCTTGGTAATATTTAATAGCCATGCGATTATGATGTTGCGAGAAATGTTCTTAGAACAACATTTTCAGAACATCCTTATGATGTTATTTGTACAGTAGGCTATCCTACTTGATGGTTGTTAATGTTTAACTTCTTGGAATATTACAAATAAACGTTCAAAGAATGGTATACATTGTGATTTAAAAAATGACGTTACGAAAATAGGCTACATCATGTTCTTACCACGACAAGATAACCACAAGACCATTTTTTTTTTAACAAAATCACCATTCCCACAACTTTTTTAGAACATAAGTGTTCGCTGGGGTCCACATTTCCGTCAGTATTAAAGAGCCGGACGAGACCGATGGAACATCTTTGAAGAGAACAAATAACTCACACGGATCATTTGCAGTTGGTTCTCTCTCGCGCGCGCTCGCTACAGTTTGATGTGTTCTTCATTAGCGTGTTATTGTCTGTGAAAACACACACTTCTCCATGGCTCGAGCTCTGTCCCTTCAGGCTCGCGCACGAACGCGCAGACAGGGTGGAAAAAGCTGTTAGGCAGTTGTAATTGTTATTTAATTATGGTCCTGAAAGGACCGCAAATATTTCAACACATCTGGACTGTTTGATTAGCAAGCCTGAGAAGAGACTTCCGTCATGCATGCATAAACGGCTCTCTGCTGCTGTGTTTACGGTGTACACACATTTTCTCAAGTGTGTGTCTGCTGCACGTGTTTAATACGTCAAACCGGCCATTTTACTTGCATTAGAATAACCATATGGTGTGTGCGTAGGCTATGTGTGTTTATGTGACATTTTCTATAGGCTACTTACTTTGAGCCAATTATGAGAAAATAAGTGCAAAAACAAAAGTTTTTCTCATAAGAAAAAATCCTACGGAAATAGGCTATCTTCAATTCCTCCTGGTGAGAAATTAGATCAATTGGAAAGCAAATGAGACTTTTAAGTCTCCTGCCTCTCAGATGTTTCTCCCGAGTAAATGACCCCTGTAATCACAAATGTCTCAAACTGTCATGCCAAAATCAAAGTTCTGGAATATGAACTCAAATATTTCTCATCAAATTCTACCAGTGTAAACTTATAGCCTATATCCATAATTACTAGTTTTTACTATATAATTTTACAATTGTAGTTTTTATGATTTTTTGAAGTCTCCAAAACTATAAAAGAGCAAAAATATTTCCATATACTGTAAGGAAGTAAAGCATATAATATCTCTCTCATGCACACATGCACCCACATTTTCCATGTTATTCCCTCATAATTCCCCTCATCCAGCTAAAACAAAACACAAATATCAGAACCCTTTGTTATGAGGAAAACAATAGGACCAAAGCATGAATTGAGTGTATCTTGGCTGTCCACACAGCTCTAGCAAAGCCAGTGACGTGTCATGCTCTCCAAACAAAAGACTCATCACTGTCATTCACGACCTTCTGCATGTAAAAATAAGTGATGAGAAATAGGCACACAGCCAAAGTCATTCCAATTCATTGCAGTGCAGCTTATGTGGTATTTTGTTACTTAACTATTCTTTAATTTCAATCTGGTCAGATGGAGATACACTAGCCACTATCTACAGCTGTCAATCAAACCAATTAGTTGTGCTACATTGAACGTGATGAGTCATCGTGTCAGCTGGTTAATTTCTCTTTTTCAGCAGTCACTGCCTGTCTGCCCACAACCTACTGTTATTTCTCATGGAGACATATTTCATTTGGTTTATGTTGAGCTCAAATATTTGCAAATGTTGACACAAATGTTGAGCAATGTGATGCTGCCAAACTGCTGTTGAGCTGCCGCAAAAGTAAAAAAACAATTTAAAATCTGCCTTTGAGAGACAGTTAAAGAAACTGTCAGTTAAAGTTTTTTTCTCCTTCATTTTCCCCAGCTCATATGTTATGAGGACAAAATTAGCCAGAAATTCTACAATCTAAAACCTGACAAAATTCCTTTTGGAAATTAAAATAAGTTTTATTGTTTTTATTATGCTAAATAATGCGCCTGTATATAGGCCTAGATAGATAATTATTATTATTCATAAAATAATTGTATTTATTAACAAAAATAATAATAACTGTTCAAAACATTACAGAAGTTTATAAAGTATGTCCTCCTAAATATATAGATAAATGTGTGTGTATAAGCGAGTGTGAATATGTAGGCCTACATGAAGACATTAGTCAGTGAACGATGCAGGCAATCATCAAATAATTATTCAAACAACACAAATCACAATCACTCATCCGTTTTAGAAGAAAACAGCACGGCCTCTTAAACACAGTGGTGTGTGCGTTTTAGTGTTTATGTGTGCTTTGAGAAGACCAGCATGCCGTCTGAACACACTGAGCTGGTCCATTAGCCTTTGAGGCCTTAAACACTCCCTACCATTCATCTCATAAACTCCATTTAACATTCTCCCCACTGCTAGGCCACCTATAAAGATCTCTTTAGCATGTGTGTGTGTTGTGTATGTTCTCATATGCTCTGATGCTGATGGAAGCTGACTGAACTGATGATAGACCATGGCTTTGTCAAATGGTCTACATGATCACACAGCTAATACTGAGATCACACACGTGCACACGCACACACAGAGATAATCTATCAGGTCTAAATGTTTACGGTAAAGGGTGAGGTCAACAATTCTGGTATCATTTTTTGGCAACTGATTTGATAAATGAAGATTATGTATGTATGTATGGATGTATGTATGGATGTATGTAGGATGTATGGATGGATGGATGGATGGATGGATGGATGGATGGATGGATGGATGGATGGATGGATGGATGGTCGTTCATTTTGGAACAGAACATGTTACTAAGTTGGGAGGATGAAATTGTCCAAAATGTCTTGGTATGCTGAAGCATTAAGAGTTTCATTTCACTGGAACTAAGGGGCCAACCCCTGAAAAACAACCCCACACCATAATCCTCCCTCCACCAAACTTTACACCCTGCACAATGCAGTCAGGCAAGTTCCGTTCTCCTGGCAACCGCCAAAACCAGACTCGTCCATCGGATTTCCAGACAGAGAAGCGTGATTGGTCACTCCAGAGAACACATCTCCACTGCTCTAGAGTCCAGTGGCGGCATGCTTTACACCACTGCATCCGACGCTTTGCATTGCACTTGGTGACGTAAGGTTTGGATGCAGCTGCTCGGCCATGGCAACTCATTCAGTGAAGCTCTGTTCTTGAACTAATCTGAAGGCCACTCGAAGTTTGGAGGTCTGTAGCTATTGACTCTGCAGAAAGTTGGCGACTTCTGCGCACTGTGCGCCTCAGCATGCGCTGACCCCGCTCTGTGATTTTACATGGCCTACCACTACGTGGCTGAGATGCTGTTGTTCCCAATAGCTTCCACTTTATTATAATACCATCAACAGCTGACCGTGGAATATTTAGTAGTGAGGAAATTTCACGAATGGACTTATTGCAGAGGTGGCAACCCATCACGGTACCACGCTTGAATTGACTGAGCTCCTGAGAGTGACACATTCTTTCACAAATGTTTGTAGAAGCGTCTGCATGCCTAGCTGCTTGATTTTATACAACTGTGGCCATATGGAAATCATTGGAACACCTGAATTCAATTATTTGGAGGGGTGTCCTAATGCTTTTGGCAATATAGGCTAGTGTGTGTCTATCCCTCACAGCCTCACTTTCATTCCCATTAAAAATCAAAGATGGCGCTGTTGTGAATGAGGTCTATTCCTCAGTAGTTTTTATGAAACCACATCCAATATAGACTGCAAACTCCCATTCTCAACTCAGATAAAATATGATTTATTTTGGCGTGAGGCTGAATATTTATCTCAGGCGCAGAACCACAGCAGACAGTGGTCACTTCATAATTGTTCATAAATCATTCATAATTGTTGTGTGTTTTATCTGCATTACACAAGAGACCTACAATTCTGCATCTTATTTGAAAGTTTTCTACCACAGCAAAGTTCTAATGAGGTCCTGTATCTACTAAGGAAGCGTTCAGCGCAAGGCAGTGAAAAGAGTCGCCTCCCAGTCATTTTACACTGACATTAAATGAACTTCATTACCAGCACACTGCACCATCAGCAGGGAAACAACATTAGAGAAATGAGCCAGCACAAATATGTCCACTTCTGCCTCCAAATCCCCATTTAAACTCACTTAAAGTGATCACACGGCTAGTTCCACCTCCTCTGTGACTCATGGGCTTAAAAAATTTACTGTAGGACAAACCGAAGCCAGACTGTACAGTTAACGGCTTCTGCTGTAAAACTGCAATATGTTTACAAACCCTTTTGAGGGACTCCTCTATTGTGTTGTGATGTTTCTGTATGGAAAAAATGGGTCATTGAGGGTCAGAAAGATTATTTCTATCATGACATGATAATCCAACCCATAATCCAAAACATTAAATATTTATTTAAATCGTAAATAAAATAAAATAAAATAAATTAACCATATATAATAATATTCAGGAATATTGTAAAACATTGTTTAATACGTCAACATTAAACAATATTTCATATTATTGTTTTTTCTAGTTCTAATTAGTTATGTGACATGTTTACATGTTTTTATTTGTCAAATGTCTTTCTCAGAGATACTTTGCTGCTGTGTCGTGTTGCCAAGTGATGAGCTCACATTTTTAATGTTGTTTACCATGTTATTTTCTCACACATTGGCCTTTATATTTATTTGATCAATTAGTTGCCATTACCATTATCAATGAATGCTTAGTTTTTGATTCACCAGTCCTAACCTATTTTTCATACAAAAAATTGGACAATTTTAAATATTTTTTTTTTAAATATTTAATGCTGCGGTGTGTCGTTTCAATTTTTAATTACTCACTGAAGGATATTATATTTTTATATTTTACATACTTCTTATGTTTTTATTTTTGTGCTCTGAGGCTGATGTGGAATAAAGCGTCTGTGTTATTCTTTTCATCTTCACACCAAAAGATTAGACTCATTAAATCACAGATGCTTAAAGCAGACTTGATGACTACATCCATGTTAAAATATTCTGTTGTGAAATCCATCATACTGTCATATGGGAAAGCTAATTTGACTATTTGGAAAAGGAGATATAGATAGAGCGAGCGAGGGACGGAGGGAGATCACCTGACCTCCATTGAGTAGATACTGTATTTTCTGTGATACGCCTTCAAAGCATTCTAAATACAGTTTGAAGTGTGTCACATCTCTCATTTCCATAAAGATCAGACATGTATACTACAGGCAGACAGATGCATTAACACACAGCCTGTTTGGTCAGTGGGTGGCTCACTGAGAGCCAAAGAAACGCTAAGATGTGAGGGTATCAAGACATGAAATCGAATCCCTGTCCCTTCGGCAGTCATTCTGTTCCCTTTCGAAGTGAAACTCAATACTGCATCTTGGATTGACACTATGGGGAACGTCATCAGCATTACCGGTGTCCGAACCATGTGTGTAAACACAAAAATTAAATTGGCCTACGACAGTCGATGACGTCATCCCAAAGCATCCGTGATAATAGGAGGGCGCCTGCTATGTACATCATCTACTTTGTCTTCTGGAGCCGCTTGTTTGTATGCGCATGTCAGATAAATGCTGGATGCACTCATTGCGTTGCATTCGCGTTAAGCCCTGTTCTTACTTTATTGTCTCCAGAGGGATAAGAATATGGATTTGATGCAGGTGTTACTACTAATAATAGTAATAATAACAATAATAATAATAATAATAATAATCCGCTTCCTGTGCTGCCCCGCATATACTGTAAGTGTATGAGCTTTATTCCTCCTAGATTTCCACATTGAGGTCGAGGTAATGGAGGAATTTGTAATAGCAAAATGCAAGGATGCCACAGTTGAAGAGCTGCTTCAGAGCTATCGCTCTCCTGGTGTTGCATTCTCTGTGAAGGCTCCAACCTTGCCAATAGATTCAGGCGCTGAATGCACTCGCTGTTATGAGCCGCTGTGAGGGAGCTCCCCTTCGCGGTTCAGGACCCTGTGTCTGCTAAAGTAACAAAACGGCAGCCTCCATTGTGGGCTCGTAGGTGGACAGAGTAGAGGCAGGTATTAGCAATTAAGTCTGCCTCTTCTGCTGAGGCAAGACAGACATGGGAGGCCCTGCACACCATAGAATCCACCCATTCTCTGGTGTTTTCCTCCCTCTGAAGAGGGTTTTGAAAAAATTGTCTCTGGAAGACATCTCTCTTGCTCCACTTTGATATACTGAAAGTTTCGTTTTTCAGGGTT
This sequence comes from Phoxinus phoxinus, assembly GCF_949152265.1. NCBI lineage: Eukaryota > Metazoa > Chordata > Actinopteri > Cypriniformes > Leuciscidae > Phoxinus > Phoxinus phoxinus. The sequence continues at coordinate 21,310,360 of NC_136879.1, read as the reverse complement.
GAGCTACATTCTCCCCTATCTTAGGCTCTAAAGTATAATTATGCTTCCCTGTGAATAGGTTGCTTAGTAGGTCTAGTATGATCCATGTTCAATACTCTAGTTAGCACTGGAGTAATTATAAAAAAAAACTCTGGGGGTCCTGGCCCATCACATTCTGATGACTGGAGGGAGAAAACATCTAATTGTTGAGCAGTAGTATTCCTCCTTCTCTCTCTCAGGGATGAGCAAAGTGAGCTAAAGTAGTGAGATGCCCTCTAAAACGGTAGTTGGATTGTGAAGAAAGGTCTTTCCCTTTGAGTACCTAAATTAAGGTGGATGCAGGGTGAACTAGTATTGTAGGGTGTTTCATCCCCCCATTTGCTTCCCTCCCCAACTACTGTTAGTTTTTTAATAAAAATAATAATGCTAATTCGTTACATTTATATAGCGCTTTTTCTGAGACCTCAAAGCGTTTTACATAGAAGGGGGGGGGGGGGGGGTGATGGGGTCCACTTGGATGATGCGACGGTAGCCATATTGCACCAGAACGCCCACCACACACCAGCGTACTGGTGGAGAGGAGACAGTGATGAAGCCAATCAGTATATTGGGATGATTAGGAGGCCATGATGGACAGAGGCCACTGGGCATATTTTGGCCAGGATGCCGGGGTTACACCCTTACTCTTTTTCGAAGGACATCCAGGGATTTTTAATGACCACAGAGAGTCAGGACCTCGGTTTAATGTCTCATCCGAACGACGGTGCTCTTTGGCAGTAAAGTGTCCCCGTCATACTGGGGTGTTAGGACCCACACAGACTACTGGGTAAGCGCCCCCTGCTGGCCTCACTAATACCTCTAACACCTCTTAGTTTTTTAATTAGGGGTACTCTTTAGAGGACTGACTCGGTAGACCTCTCTAGTTGACCCATGTAGTAGACAATGCTAACGAATCGAGGATGTTCACCTGGTTTTCTGTCACTGGCTATGGCTAGTGCTAATTTAATCAAATACGGGCTATAGCATGTCTTATAGAGGAGTGTATTACATTTACATTTATATTTATTCATTTGGAGTAAGAAGCATCTGAGGTAGCTTTGTGCCATTCACATCCCTGGCGAGCTCAATCGTGCAGCCACAGGTAGATCTGTTTGGCTCCCCGGACACGTCACATAGCCAGTTGTTCTTCTCCCTGACCGACGGAACCCTCAGCACAGATGCACTGGCACACAGCTGGCCCAGGGGTGTACACAAGTAAGTGTTTCCCCCAGTGAGCCTTCTTGGATAGACCTTGTGCAAACTCAGGGAGGACAAGTAACAGTTCCTGTTAGTGGCCCCCTATTGGCCCAACCGGACCTGGTTCCCAGAACTAATACTCCTCACGACAGTCCCTCCCTGGCCCATTCCTCTGAGGAAGGACCTGCTTTCATAGGGGCACCCTATGGCACCCGCGTCCAAACCTCTTGAAATTCCGTGTCTGGTCCCTGGACGGGACTCGGAAGTTCTAGGTGACCTACCCCAGGCGGTGGTAGACACCATCACTTCCGCTAGAGCCCCCTCAATGAGGCGCCTCTATGCTTTGAAGTGGAACCTATTCGTTGAGTGGTGTTTTTCCTGCCGGGATGACCACCAAAGATGCCCGGTCAGCGTTGTGCTTTCCTTCCTGCAAGATGGGTTGGAACGAAGGCTGTCTCCTTCCACCCTCAAAGTGTATGTTGCCGCTATTGCCTTGCATCATGACGCAGTTGAAGGTAAGTCATTGGTAAAGCATGATCTGATCTTCAGGTTCCTGAGAGGGGCAAGGAGACTAAATCCACCTCGTCCCACCTCTATACTCTCTTGGGACCTCTCTCTGGTGCTCAGCGCACTGCAGAGACCTCCCATCGAACCAGTCAGCTCAGCTAAAGATACTGTCACTAAAGACTGTGCTCTTGACACTGCGCTGGCTTCTATCAATAGGGTAGGGGACCTGCAAGCATTTTCAGTCGACGAATCGTGCCTAGAATTCGGGATATGACACACCTTTAGAGACCAGGTAGTGAACCTACAAGCGCTGCCCTCGGCAGACCCAGCCCTGGCTTTTCTCTGTCCCGCCGCTCTGTGCGGTTGTACGCAGACAGAACGCAAAGCTTTAGGACCAGACTCAGACCAGCTCTTTTTCTGTTACGGAGGCCAGCAGAAGGGAAAGGCTGTCTCCAAGCAGGGGTTAGCCCACTGCATAGTGGATGCTATTGTCTTGGCGTATCAATCCCAAGACGTGCCTTGCCCATTCGGGTTGCGAGCACACTCAACTAGAAGTGTTGCTTCCTCCTGGGCGTTGGCTAAAATGACTCGCTGACAGATATATGTAGAGCTGCAGGCTGGGTGACACCCAACATGTTCGCTAGATTGTATAGCCTTCGTGCAGAGCTGGTATCCTTCCGTATACTTTTCCCAAGTGGCCAGTAGTGCAGGGAACCAGTCCAAGTGTCGGCTAGCTATGACATTCTCGCCTGATCGTGCGTCTATTTGCTCCAGTGTGGTCCCCATAGACGGCCAACCCTGTTGAGTTCCCCCGTCACCTCTACGGCAGTCAGGTGCTGCGGATCGTCTGACGCCAGCCCTAACACACGTATGCATTGAGGAACCTGTGCTAGGTTGGGTGTCCATATGTAGCAGTCCCTGCGGCGACCCCATATGTGTTTTTTTCCATGGTACGGCTACCCTATCGGCTAGCCAGTGTCTTTCCCTTGGCAGAGCCCGCTCAGAGTGCCATCTCTCTGCCAGTGTGCTTCTCCACATTTTACCTCCCTCCGGGCAGGTTGTGGCATCCCCAGCGTTCTCCTTCCCCTGGGAAGGGCACGCTTTCCCAGTGTTATCTAATGTTCTCACTGAGTGGGTCTTGTGGAACATCAGTGGCCTGGACTCCCTGCATAAGCTTCTCCCTCCAACTAAGGGAGAGAAGTGAGGCTTATGCAGGGCACTGGAAGGGCCAACAACATGACGTGTTGGTAGGGATCCCCTTTAAGTCGGATCCCTCCCACGAACGTAGGAGAACATGAAAGGGAACGTCTCGGTTACGTATGATAACCCACGTTCCCTGAAAGAGGTTCGTCCCTTCGCCATATTGTTGTACCATCGCTGCAGACGGCCAGGTCCCTGGCTCGGGCTCCTCAGTGAAAACCAAAGATGCCTTGCACCTGCTGCTCATTAAATACAGCACTGCATGATAGAAGCAGCCGGTGCAATTATGGCATGCCAATGTGCATTGGCTCGTTTAGTTTATCTTGAAGTAGTTTGGTCTCTCTGCGAAGATCCCATTCAGTCAGATCCCTCCGACGAACATCTCCGTTCCCTCTTTCAGGGAACGTGGGTTATACGTAACCGAGACGTTATCACTATGCATGTCTAGAGAGAAGTTTTTGATTAAGCCTGGTTCGGTGAGTCAAGTCTGTTCTGTTATGAAAGTGAAAAGCACTGATCTTGAGTAAACTAATAAGCACGGAGTAGATAAAAATAACTCTCTATTTCCTGATCTTCTGTACACACCACATCGCTCACAATGATGACGTTTCCCATAGCATCAATCTAAGTGTCTCGTTCCCCTTCTCAGGGAACCATGGGACCTGAGACATTAAGTGTTTTGGATATACACCCCTAGATTTGTCTGCATTTAAGTGTGCACCAGTTTAACATGTCTGTTAAGAACACAAAACGGAATCTGGAATGATGTCACAATGAGATTTCAGAATGCATTTGCTACGAATTGTTCTAAAACCCTGAAAATGGAATATGTAAATAAGTATGAATCACATTCAATGAATATGTAAATCAAAAAGATGACAGTAGGAAGTGACATCATGGCAAACGGTGTCTGATTGTAGCGACTTCAAAAGGAACAAAATAAATTAAGCTATTAAGAAGTGCATGTGAAAAACTGATAGTTGCATAATTTGTTAAACAAGCAAACTAGTTTTAGAGCTGTCAGCTGCTTACTGTAGCATGAATTCTGCATATGCATGAATAGAAACTGGTTACATGTTCATATTCCTGGTACAGGAAAAAGAGATTTGATTTTATTTAAGCTGCATAAATGAATCACAGCGATTTGAATTGCAGCCGATTCTTTGTTGCAAAAACGGAGATTAAAAGTTTTGAAAGCAATTTATTTTTCGAGACGCTCAGGAGATCATTTTGACCTGCTCAAAAACATTCATACGCACACACACACACTTGAGAGAAAGTATGTTCTCTCTGTCTAAATTGAAGAGCTGATTAGCAGTGTGAGGGTGGGTAGACAGGGTTCGGCGGGCTATGTTTAAATATCAATGCTGAATGATTCTGCTGCCAGGTGCTCTTTTCTCTCGTCTCTGCCTGACTGCTCCACCACTAAATACCATTGATTCTGCTATTACACATACGGGGTGTAACGCTTCACAGAAGTACAATTTGTTTGGGACTATGTGAATATGTTTGCGTGTGCCTGATGAGAAATACAGTGAGTAATGTTATTTCATTGGGTAGGTGCCTAAAGCACATGATTGCAATGCATAGAACTGCCAAAATGTTGAATCATGCTCTTCACATGGTGAAGTGGTACAGTATATTTTACAGGAAACATTAACTTTATGAATGAGAGCGAGCAAAAAAGACGTGCATATATTCATTAGTATACAATGTGATCTCATGGGTGAAAAAAATCATGGCCTTTATCACGCCTAGAGTGGATTTGGATATCATGTGTGCCAGTGTAGATTTTTGATATAGTGTGATTGTAATGACTTGTGAATTTCATATAGTGTCTTATGATAATGACAGCAAAAAAAAAAAAACACATTTGTAAGCTTCTATTGTCCTGATAATTAAACTTGCATATTTTTATATATTTACTATTTAGAGAAAGTTTTAAAATCTTGGTTTGGAACAAATTTAACCTTTCAACACTCAACAGCCATTATTATTATTATTTTTTTTTTTTTATTTAGCACCACTTGTTACGTCTAAACCTAACTATTACAGAGAAAATGTTCAACTATTTTAGATTTTCAAAATATATAATTCTGTATGATATATAAGTTAAAAAATTGTCCCCACAAAGTCAAAATGTACTGGTATTACTATGCTTATTGGGACATTTGGTCTCCATAACAAAGGGAATACAAGGATCTCTCTCACACACACACACACACACACACACACACACACACACACACACACACACACACACACACACACACACACACACACACACACACACACACACACACACACACACACACACACACACACACACACACACACACACACACACACACACACACACACACACAATAATTTGTATACTGTACAAACATAAGGACAAGAATTTCACATATTGCCATCTTCGTGGGGTTGTCTCCATAACGTAGCATATACCTGAACCACGCATGCATGCGCGCACGCACACGCACACACACACACAAACAAATTAGCTTATATCAACCTTAATTCAATCATATTTCACACTTAATGATAATTAAATTAATCTAAACAAAGAGTGCAAATGATTTTACTTATGTTAGGTTGATTGTCATTTGTTAATAAAACTGTCATTAAAAAGGTCATTCTCAGATAAAGATTTTCCATCACTGATAAATGAGTGTCCCACTCTGAAAATTGAACCCGCTCACCTGTGACGTTACCCTCACATAGTTTCAAGTTATCAAAGGATTCATAAAGATATTTTGTATATATTTACATAAGATGGTTGAAGAGGCTGTCATTATGTATGCATTTTACATTTCATGTTTGCTCTAACATACAAAAATGTATGTGCTAGAACCTCAGGTACTTACAATGTTAATACAGAATATGCACAAATAACTGCGAGAGAAAAAAAGAGAATGAGATGAAGGCCTAAAACGGCAATCTGACCTTTAACGTAATTAAAAGACTTATGTGGTTGTTTCCAGTTTGAAAAATGTATGAACCACTCACATTTCTCATGTCTAATTCATTCAAACTTTGCTCATCTTGGTGTGAAATGTCTTGCAATTAGCCGGCAGCTTATTCAATCTTTTGATGGTGACAGAGATGATAAAAATGGATGATGGTAGTATCACAAGAAATCTAACAAAGGTGATTTGATCATTTCATCAACCAAGAGCAAGCGCAAAAAGAACACATCAACACAATGGAACAGACTGGCCCAAATGTCACTCCAAAACCAGAAGCTTTGTTTGGTGTTATGCATAAAATACTTTTATCAGCTATAGAATGTGATTCTATCATGGGTGATTAAACAGCGAAAACATCCCACAGATATTGAAGAAGGTAACCGGGTCACAAAGACCAAGATTATTATGGATATTTAGCATTGGATTATTTTAATATGGGCCTAAAAACTCATTAGCAACTACATAGCAATGCCCTGGCAACCAACCACAACACTATCGTCATTAGAAATGTGCTGTTGGTCTAATTGCAGGGGTGAATGAAATGCATTTTTGTGTGTTTGTGGTGAATCTCCATGTGTTTGCTGGGAGAGTGACAGGTTCTCTGTTCACTTATGATTGTGTGTGTGTGTGTGTGTGTGTGTGTGTGTGTGTGTGTGTGTGTGTGTGTGTGTGTGTGTGTGTGTGTGTGTGTGTGTGTGGCTGTAAGTCATTTCACACCTTCATACACAAATTTCCACGCTTTATGTGTGTGTGTAAAAGTGTGGAAAGACAAAATGCCAGCGGAAGAGGATAAGCCTGCGAGGTGGACGAAGGGCATTATGAGTAATTCCTCTGAGTCTCTGACGAGCCTGAAACCTGACAGATGAATTCAAGAGCATGCAATTCAAATCAAAGTGCTTATTTATTAGATTTGCATCTGTATCGGCATCTCTCTCTCTCTCTTCATCTCTTTCCCTCTATCTCTCACCCCTTCTTTATCTATTGTATCTGAATTGTAAATAATACGTTTTAAAAATAATAATAATAAAACAAGTTATTATTATTTTTAAAATATATATATTCTCTCTCTCTCTCTCTCTATCCATCTATCTGCATTGAGTTAAAGAATATAATAAACGAGATATATCATTTATTGTATTATATTTCTCCCCTCCCCCCTCTCTCATTGACTTTTAATTCCTGTTTCGTGAATAAATTAAAAAGATGAATGATGCACTGGAGTAAATCTATTTATGGAAGGAGGGGAGAAGGTGGAGAAACAGTTGAGGGAAGTGACAGGATGGAAGTGAAGAAAACAAAGGTTAAGGGAGGGAGGTAAAGAGAGAGGAAAGGAGATGTGATTAATGGAGCGTACAATCCGCCGCTCCCCCAAACCCCACGCATCCACCTTGACACATCCCATTTCCTTAGCCAGATGGTCGTCAAAGTCTTCATCATCACATCCAATATGTGTGAATATGTGTGTTATAGTGCATGTGCTATGTATATGTGTGATGTGTGTGTGTGTGTGTGTGTGTGTGTGTGTGTGCACAGGTGACATGACACTGTTTAAAATATGATTGAAACACTGCTGGACAAATGAATGGGAAGGTGTTCATCATGGACAGGCCTGTCTGTCTCTTTGGGATGATGGACAGATGTGTCCAGATTGCTATGGCCACCTGGAGTCACACTGGGCACCTGACCCCATTTTGTATTACAGTGTGTGTGTGTATTTGACAGGTTAATGACCTTTCAGTAAAACAGATGAGCCTTTGTAGCACCTCATCAGTCAAACATCTCCACTTAAAAAAAAATAATAATCCAGTTTTTCTTGAAAGTCTCTCTCTGTAAATTCCAATTACAAATACATTTTGATTGAACAACTGTTGCTTGATGTTTTGAATGGTTGCCAGGGTGTTACTATGCACTTTTTTTTAGCGTTTTTAGCATCTTGTTTTTCTGTAGTTCCATTGTGATCAGTCAAATAGCTGTTCTTGTTTAGTTTCCTCATTTACTAGGTATATATACTTCCGGTTCTGTTCAGTCCTTTGTCGGTTATTGTTTGTGTTGAACGTACATGTGATTCTTTCCGAGTTTACTATTTGATTAAAGACTTTGTATTTCTAATCATCTCCTTCGTTGTGCGCACCTGTTTTTAATGCAAATTTCTCCCTTTAAATACTTTGCAGTTCAGGAATAATGTATGCAATTTTATATCATTGATTTGAAAGTATTAAAAGAGCAGTTTCATGTCTATCCCTGTATTGTTCAAATGGTCAATGTTTATGGGATTAAGAAAGAAATCAATAAGTAATGTAATCTAATTAGTAACTAGCTATAGTTACAGTTTTTTTCAATCGCTAACAAGCGCTTACCCATACTTTAGATAATTTTTCTAAACTCTTAACACAGACTCACACCTACAAAACACAATTGGCCAAATGGATCATTTTCTTCTCAAAAACACATTTTGTTAATTACATACTAACTCTTCATTTCAAAATAGAACACATATTTCTCTGCACACACTAACTTTACCAAAACACTGGAAATCTGACTCAAAATGAAATTATTATGTCAAAGAATAACACTTGTTTTCACTTCACAAGATACATGCAGTCAATCAAAGTACACCAGGTTTCAGAATACTGGCTATTCTTGACATTACAAAAACTGCATAGACTTTTATGTTTCTTGTTTGGGAACTGTATGTCCACATGTAGTAATGTTCACATTCAAAAGCATTCCAGTAAAAAGCAAATCCTTTACTGTTCACTACAGGAGGTACAGTAGAAACACGGTATGATAGAACAGAAAAAGTGATACAGTATTGCTTACAGTGAACAAAATATCCATGAAACACACAAGCATTCTGAAAAAAAAACAAAAAACTTTTTTTAGTACTTTTGTTTTAGTACTAAAAAAGCACAAAATTACTGTATCTAGTCTCTGCGATCTTCAGGGTTATGCCACATGTTTTCATCAACATCACATCTGATATTATCCAAGACGATGCAATCAAGAACTGTGATGTCCCTGCACCAGCATCCATGGCTTCAAGGAGGGACATCTGGTCATGTGGCTGATGGTCATAAACCGTCCACCTCCATGCAGAAACGAACTCCTCTATGGGGATGAGGAAAGGTGAATAGGGTGGAAGGAAGAGACTTACCAGTCTTGGGTGGACTTCAAACCATGTTGTTATTGCTTGAGAATGATGGAAAGCCACATTGTCCCAGGTAATTACAAAGGTTCTCATGTTTTCATGAGAACCAGGCGCTGCTCTAGAACCAGGCGCTGGTGGAGATCATTGAGAAAGGCAAGGATGCGCTCGACATTATAGGGTCCACTGGCTCACTGCATCTCTCACTGGGCCTGCTCTTCTCCCTTCTCCTCCTTTTACTGAATAAGTGTCAATGTAATAGAAAAAAATATCCCCTGCCACTCTAAGCCAGACTGGAATCAGCTGTGGTTGGCACAATTTACCCAACATAAATCAGCTCTGTGTCAATTATTCAATTGTTTGTTTATTATCAGCTGAGATATATTGTCTTTGAACTGATCATTGCAGAAGCAGAGGTTTTTATACTGTATCTAAGGTTTGGAATATTGTTTTTGCTATTGTGGGATGTTGTGTGTTAACATTCGTAAATACTACAAAAACAATCCATAGTTTTGTTGGGAGGTATAGCTTGTCTGTTAAGAAAATGTAAGCATTGTGGAAATGTGTTCACTGACTGCATATTGTGTGAAAACGACATGAAATGTGTGAATGGTATGGCCACAAAATACCGATGCTGTGCTAATTGTGTTTAGAGTTTTGAAAATGTGACAACTGGCTGGACAAACGCTTGTTAGCGACTGAAAAAAACTGTAATCACTGTTTATCATCTAGAGAAAGTATTTTTATTTTGTGTTATCATTCATGTCTCAGGACAAGCTACATCCAAAGATTAATACTTCATGTATGGCTATAAACAAGCATTAAATATGCCAACTATTGCATGAGCAATCCCTCTTTGCAAGCAATTGCCAAACCTGAAGGCTGACTCACAATCGAGCAAAAGTGACTAGTTGACTGTTTGAAGCCCAATTCTGATTAAAGATTGGTTTTATTAAGCTTCAAATAAAAAAAACTTTGGTTTTGTGTAGTTCATCAGAAAGGCATTTTCTTGCTGAAGTGTAGGATTTCAGCACTCAATTTTAACTTCAATCAGCACAATCATTATAATGAGGAAAGGCCAACATTCATTTAACAGAGAGAAAGAGAAAACGAGATTGTGAACCGCCTTCAATAAACTGAAGCTTTAATTAGAAACATTGCAAGTTTGTTAACCCAATGAAGAGTGCTTGGCCTGCATCTGCAAGTGTTAAACTTAAACTTAGTTGAACACTTAAAATGCACACTTAAATGTATGATTTTTATTGAATTAATAGCAAAATAGAAAACCAAATGACATCTTTTTGCTGTTTTTCAATGACTTCTAATGAATCGGTCTTTGAGATGAAAGTAAAAAGTTTCACAAAAAGTGTCCATTTATTTTGTCTTACTTTCAAACAGTAGGCTATATTAGTACTTTTAACTTATTTGTGAAATTATTTATTTAACATAAATGCCACTTGTTTTGATATTTTATCATCTGCAGTGTCTTCACTATTCAAAACATTTTTAGGACATTTAATGTGTGTGTCGTTTTTAACGTTTTTGCTTGTTTACTGACAATTATTTGTGTGCAGTCTGCATAATTGTATGCGTATGAAGTTGTGGATCTAAATCTCATTAGTAATTCTCATGAAAGTTTAGAAGATCTCGTGCAGTTCGGTGGCCTCTGCCAAACCATAGTGCTAATAGAAATCATTGCCACCAGCCATGTGTCTAAATATGTTTGTATTCTCAAACCGCCAAAGGCTACTGCGTGCGCTCCAAGCACACAAGACTGCAATTAGCATTGGAAAAATACAGGCTGTGAAAAATACTGTCGGTAAGTGTTAGTCTGAGATTAATTTGCACTTAACAGCGTGCGCAACGTGCTGGTGTGCGAAAAATAGTAACTACGTAAATAATGCTGCTTCGGATGCGTCCCAAGTCACAGGGTTCGCAGCCTAAGTGCGGGTACGACCGTAACGCCGTCCTCACGGGTTCAACGGAATCAGTGCGAGTTCTCCTCTAACACATCACGGATCAGAAGGCGCGCGCGGCGTGGATCATGACTGGCCATTACCGTCACTTAATCGGAGCTTGGGTCTTGATTAGAAGTACGCAGGCGACTGAGAACCCCCCATGGAGGGAAGAGGCAAACATATCCACGACCCGACCGGGCGGGAGAAAGCAGTAGGACACGAGGCTCTTCTCGGAAACATTGACGTCAATGCGCACACGCATGAGCCAGTGTAAACCAAACCAACTTGAATTCATTTTTGCGCGACCTCGGCGAATAGGTTAACCAACTTGAAGCTCTGGATCTCTGGAATCTGACCTAGGACTGTTTTCATTTCAATTTTAAAACAGTTTTTATTTCTTACTTTTTTATGAAATTTTCCTATATGCATATTTTACATTTCTTTTAAAATCCCTTTTAAAGCTCCTTGTGTATGAAATGCGCGCCTAAATAAACTTGCCTTGTCAGTGCATAGACTTTATGAAAAATAATTACAAAAAAAAACTTATCGTAAAGGTCTGGCAGGTTTGCTTGATAAATATTAATAATGATAATATAGGCTACAGTGTGTTATGGCAGCATAATTATTGGTAGGCCTAACAAAGCAGCACAATTGTGTGATATGCTTTTAAAGTTCAGTAAACAAAAATGTCCTATTTAGTAATTAGTTTAGTTCCAGAGACAGTTTTAACAGTGATTTTTCAGATTTTTTTCTGTTTTTGCTCTGTCATACTTCCAAACAAACCCATTGCAGAACCGTTCAACAATATGAATATTGACGTTTCGTTCCTTCATGATTCAATGTTTTGAATCAGTTGAATAAATGATTCAATGAAACACTCACGAAAACATTCACGGCTGCGTGCAAAATCACATTCGCTCGAGTTTAGGAACTTATATTGAATAAGTACTTATTTTGCAAGCACTAAAAAAAGTATGTTATATATTATGAATGTGTAATCCGGACCTGACGTACATTCACCATGTTGTCATTATCATGTGACCATCAGCATCAGTTGCTTCGCTTCACGGACATGAACAAATCTTCTCCCGTGGCCTCATGGGATAGTAAAGTGTCAATCGTATGCACACTTAAGAATCTTGCCGGAGGGAATATGTCATCCGTGTACTTTTTTACTCTACTATGAATTCAGATACTTTTTTTTTGTCACATAGGACCTACTGTTTTTAGCCCACTGGGGAAGTAGCATCTTATATGCAGTGGTTTTGCAGAGACGATGCTCGAAACTCTAACCATAAACCCTCTCATGATATCAGTACATTTAAACTGAAACATTATTTTGGCTGATTTATGAGGCTTTCAAATGGAGCGCTTGCAATGTCACCAGGGCATGTTTTATAATTGTGAGAGCATTTTCCACAATTTGAGCCTCACATAGTGGGACTTTTCAATGTTTTCTTTAAAACTGTGCTAATTATATTTTCTCCAACCACAGAACTTTTTTTTAAAACATACATTTACACTGTCGTTAGGTATGATTATTGTGTTGTGGGTAGACTTTGTCCCAGGTAAACTCATACATAGACAAAATACAGTATGGCATATAGTTTGTGTTCAGGGTTGAGTAACGATTGCAGGTTAAATCGCTCATTAATCCCTTTCACCTCCAGTAGGATTCACGCCCCTTATCGGTGTCATCTTTGTCACTCAGCATCACTCAAACGCACGCGGAGGAAACCCCCCTTGCCTCCTGACGTCAGACGGATCGTTTAAAAGGCAACCTTGGAGGAATGAGTTGCAACAGAAGGAGCATTGAGAAGAGGCAACTTACCCGACGCATCTCTCTCCTTTTAGGCTACTTTTACTCACCAAATCAATACTTTCAAAGATGATCTCAACGCGTATCCAGTGCGCACTGGCGCTCCTGTCCCTCGCGCTCGCCGTCAGCAGCGTCTCAGCAGCACCGTCAGACGCCAAACTCCGCCAACTCCTGCAGAGATCTCTCCTCAACCCGGCTGGAAAACAGGTACATTACTTCAACAGCTTGGGCAATTTTATAGACATTATAAATTACTTTAGATTGAGTCTAAATGTTCATATTCTCTCTGATACGACAGCAAACAAACAGAGGCACTGTCCATGGTGCTGAAAGTGTCGGACGCATCTGTATTTTGAAAGTAGCAAAGCTCTGCACTTTATATACAGAGAATGTACAGATATATATCGTTTGAACACCGTTGATTGTGATCAATATAATCTCATGCGCACATAAACTCATGCTCATGTTTTTCATGGTCCAGAACGGAATCAGAAACAAGCTAGAAATGTCAATGTCCCATGGCAGAAACAAGAGAAAGTATATGCAAGATATTATATGTATAATAACAAGCAATTACAATAAGGTAAAGATAATAGTCTACATATAAAACACGGAAATATGGTCAGTGAATGGCGGGTGTCAGACAGTCCGACTGAAGTTAAAAGAGCAACATTCTAAAAGTTGCAAACCTTTGGTTTATTTAACACAACGCTGAAGCAGTTGATATAAAACTAAACGAGTGTCCAATTGTTTGACAGTTATTCGCAAACGTTCATTTAATTTTTTCTCTCGCTTCATCGGACGCACCGTGGCAACAAGTGATGTAAATATCCTAATGTTTTTTCCCCCCTCTCTCTTAATTTTAGGAACTCGCCAGATACACACTTGCAGACTTGCTCTCAGACCTCGTGCAAGCAGAAAACGAGGCGCTGGAGCCCGAGGATCTGTCTCGCGCTGTGGAGAAAGATGAAGTGCGTTTGGAGCTCGAGCGCGCCGCCGGACCCATGCTGGCACCTCGCGAGCGCAAAGCCGGATGCAAGAACTTCTTCTGGAAAACTTTCACGTCGTGTTAATTTCTCACCAGGAAGTGTTTCCTTTTGACTTATTCTTTTTTTTTTTTTACTCCTTCATATTTCCTTTTCCCCGTCTTTAACATAATCTTCATCCTATCCAAACTGTAAATAAGAAAATAAAGCGGTTATATTTGTCGTTTAACAACGATGATAGCTCTCATTGATTATGTTTTTCGAGGCTATAATGTGTCATCGGAAAGAATGTTTTACGGATGTGTGCAAATCTGCTTTTAATTGTACTTTAGCAGATATCACTATTTTTAATTGTTTGTTTGAATAAAATCTATGTTTCAGAGCCAAAGCATAACGCAACTTTTTTCATCAACTTTAACATACAGACTACATACCATACAACACTGTATTGTAAAAAAAAAAAAAAAAATCATGATTTATCACAACTTTTTATCTTTTGTCAAATCAACTTAGATAATTAATGTGGTTGAGATAACACAATATTTAGAGTTTCTATTTATTAAACCAATCTCCTTCATTGCATTAACTGTTTTTATTTTTATTTCAATGAACTCCGAATTTTAAAGTGACCTGGTAACTTATTTTTTTTAAGTTAAACCAATATGTTTTGTGCTTAATCATAGGATAGACGTTTATTGTATAAAAGCCAAAGACATGGACACATGTCCAAATATATACCCCTTAAGACCTCTTTCCAGGAAGAAGATGTTTTATAGACTTAATAAATCTCTGGAATTATGTCACTGAACAGTTATGCAATGGTAAATATGAAAAGTAGTGGCAGGTGTGAGACTGGCAGCTTATCAATAAGCTATAATATGGTGACCTGCACTGTGTGGAATCATTCAGAGCCATTTAAGAGCCGGAGAGAGCCAAAGTGAATGCGGAAGAAGGAGAGAGAGACTCTTGGCTGGTGAATCATGGCTCTTAATAACCTTTCATTTGCAGCATTAAGAGATTCAGTTAAGAAAGCTCTCAAACAATTATGGTTGTGTGTGTGTGTGTGTGTGTCCTTCTCAGCCAGTTGACAGGTCCTTTGCCCACTGTGTGTTTGTGTGTGTGTTATCTCCCTGTGCAGCCTGGTCTGAATGTGAGAAAGTGAGATTGACAGCCAGGGAGAGAGAAGTTCATCAGGCTGACCAGCCATCAGAAACGGGGACCACCGTTCTATATTATGAATGTGTCATGTTCAGTGTTTTTTTCATTTGACACATATATGGCCTCTGCTCTTACTGCCCTCATTCTGGGTATGTGCAGTTACATTTAAAGCACATCATTATCTCTGACATTTACAGAAAAAAGGGACAGGAAGACAGCTGGTGTGGTTCGCTCTATGGTTGATATACTGCGTGTTCCTCTCCTGGTCTCCCTGATTTCACATCTCTTTTAAATATAAATATATATACACACACAAGTACAACAATGAAACTATGTGTTCATATTTAGCGGAGTTTTGATGTTTTGGGTTATATTCTCTTTTGTAAATTTGCTTTTCCTTGTATATTAGTGTAACTCATATATGCCACCACTCAGTAAAGTTATTTTGCAGCACAATGTTAATTTTTGCAATACTGCATTTTGCTAGGAAACCTATGAATTGGCAGATAGATAGATAGATAGAATTTTGGATTAACCCTATTAACCTATATATGTTGCTGCATTTTTAATTCATTAAGCACAGCTGGCAGAAATATGGAAATGTCCCCATAAATTTGTCAGAAACATTGTTCAGGCTTGAAGGTTTTGGAAAATAAGTTAATAGAAAATACCATTTTATTACTATTTTCTCATTAATTTTGCATGTGAAGCAAGCCAAGATGCTTGAAAAGTGTTTCAATGTTTTATTTAATTATATAATATATATCAATATGTATATATAAATAACATATAACTAATAAAATATCGTGTGGCAACAGTCTCCCTATTCTTTTATGGGGGTCCATATCTTCCCACCCACGTATAATGTGTCTTGTTCATAAGACGTCACTATACCTGTACCGCTCATACAAATACACACACAAACAAAAAAAAAATCCTTTTAAACGGTTCACATTTTCATGCCACACGTCACACAATCTTGACATCTGCCTCTGAGCTTTTAAAGTGATTAGAAAGCCTCCAATGCACTTCAATATGACACTCTGCAGCATCTCCATTTATTAGAGTTAATTAAAGACTTTAAAAGAAGTCTTAAGAGTCTGTCGCATTTAATTCAATCTACAAGTGCCAATACTGCGTCCTAAAGTGGCTAATTCATTTTAGGGAGGCGGTTGTGTAAAAAAGGTAGGCAGATTTCCGGGGGCAACGAGCGGTGTCGGGTTATTCTTTCTGCGTGTTTGATATTTCCTGTGGTGGCATTAATAGACAAAGAGTTTAAACAGCACAGCCTCATCTCTCTGCTTAATGACACCACACTTTGACTTTCCGGAAGGAGCGAGGGGGGGTAGATGTTGCTGTAAGTGAGTGTGTGACATTCTCGTTTAAGAGTGTGTTTGTACGTGTGTTTCAGGGTATCGTCTTAGACATGAGGTGGAAGAAGAAGATGAAGACAATGAAGAAGAGAAGAAGAAACTTTACTACCTCGTAAAATACTGTGCAATTGCAGTAGTCACAAGACTGCAAAAAGACGTGGAACTGATTCACATCTGAAATTCTTCACCCTGCTGGAGCTCCATATAATTAAACAAGAGTCAATATTCGTTTAATGACGTAATGTGGCCCCGGTTCCATTAACCCCCAGCGGTTGAAGCAGTTCTCCGAGAGCTTTAGATGCTCTGGTGTGTAAACAATGTGTCTTCATTATGCAGTTTGTTTTGCTGTAATTGCCTATATTTTGACTTCAAATCACACTGTGTAATGTCTGTAATATGTGCATGTTAAGATTTCATACTTGAGCGATGATGACGACGATTATTTTGAGTAAACAAAAACATTAGCATGTTCACTCATCCAATTTACTGTTTTCCGTAACTCTTTCACATGCAATTCCTTGTTTTGCTAACTTAACTTTGATTGAGTTGCCATAAAAACAAGATCTCTGCAAAGTGCCGATTATAATTTCCAATAACTGCAAAAATGAGTGCGAAAAATAATTGATATTTGTTGTTATTTTAGCTGACAAATATGCACAATAATTCCCAGGCCACACTGAAGATTTGAGAAAAAAATATGACATAAGAATATAACACGTTTTATGATTTTGAGGAATTTAAGATGTAATTTATGATTATCATAATTTTTTGTCCATACAATTGTTTGTACCCTCAATGACTTACAAAATATCTTATTTTGTCTCTTGCAGAAGAGACATGTTTGGTGTCTTATTAACTTTTAACATTGCAAATTTAATCAAATCCATTATTTCATCCTCTAAAACACTCACCTTATAAACAACTTTTTTCACACATGCATGCCAACACATATTTTTAATCTAATGCTGTTTTTTTATGGGAGGTTTGTTCCCTGTAACATGGGGAGGTTCATTTAGTTCCACCTCAAACTCGAAAGCATTCTCCAGATCTGCTCACGTGCACAAATCCCAGAGCAGTTCAATGTTTCTTTTGGGGATTTAAATCCATTGGATCCCTCTCTTTATTAAGAGCCGAAACTGGCAGTATCAGAGTAATTGGATGTAGGTGTGAAGATATGATGCAAGGGAGGCACCAGTGGATGAGACACCACAAGAGGAAAACATCCGAACTCTGAGAAATGAGACATATTGCTGTGTGAATGAAGAGGCCTTGGCTGTGCGAGTTCTTGTGGAGAAATACGTACTTGACAGAGTGCTCTACTGGTCTTTCTCCTTGCTTTAATAATGCGAAGCGTCTCTCTGAAACGCCACACACAAACTCACAAAGTGCAATCAGGAAAATCTAAATATGATGGGTTAGTAATGATGTCTACAGAGAGCTAAAAACTCAATAAGAGCCTCAGCATGTGCGTGTGTGTGCATATTTGCATGCATAGTCTTAGCAAATGCGACCAGGTCTGTCTGCCTGCGTTTTTCTCCATCATTAGAAGCTCTCAGGGGGGCAATGGCCTGCGGGGTGTATGGGTTGATGACATAGCACCCCTTGTGCTTACTCCTAATGGCATACTTTCCTCATAACTCATTAAATCTCTCTTCTTCTCTGTGAAGGGAGTGTGAATGTTTTTCTGTAACCTAGCCCTTCAAATCTCTATAATCGTTCATTAAGGTCGGCGTGAAGTGGAAGTTGCAGTTCTATTGTGACGTATAATCGAGTGAAACAGCTTCTCGAATTAGAAAAAATGTAGTGCGGGACTTGATTTTGTCCATTAGGAAATGATAGGATGGTTGTGGTTTGCTATAGCGGTGATCTCATGTGAGTGACAGGTCGTCCCGCCCACTGAAAAGCGCATCATCAGAGAAGAGAAGTCGCTGAGAGAGGGAGGGGAAGTTATTTTGATTAATTAATTTTTAAAAAATAATGACTTCTAAATGATCTTTGTGATACGTCAGTGATTAATCTTATATTTCACAGAAAAAAAGTTAGTGTGCCTAAATAAGAAAGATAACAAAAGTAATTTTTTCGTGAATCATGCCATTTGTTTTTTGATTCACTCAAAAGAATTGGCTCATAGAGTCATTCATTTGGGAATCTGGATACATTGGTCGTGCTGTTTTGATTAATTGATTAAAGGAATCGACTCATGAGAGTTATTAATTCAGGGATCAGACTGCATTAGTCCCGCTGTATAATTTTGATTCACTAAAAAGAACCAGCTCATAAGATGATTTGTTTGGGTCAGACTACACTGGTTGCGCTGTGTGCTTTGGATTCACAAAAAAGAACTGGTTTATAAAATCTATATCTATACAGGTGGAGCTGGGGAAGGAGAAGGGTTTCTGAAAGCAAATGCTGACCAAGTATTTGAAGGTTGAGCGCCGAGCTCATTGGCTACAAAAACAGCAGGAACCAATCAGCGGTGCCCTATAGGGAATGATGTGATTGCAAGCAGACTGAGTAAAGGACCGATCAGCCTATCTAGAGTTTTATGAAAGAAATTTATATTTGTTGAATCGGGCCGTGTTGCAGCCTATATTTGTTTCAGTGTGCAGCCCGTGAGGACAACTCTAGAATGATGCTTCTTGAAATAATTGTGCGGTATAAAATATTTTTTACTGCATTATAGCCTATTCAAAACATCCTGCAAACTCACTTTGGATTTGTTTGGCTGTGGCACCAAAGATTCCCTGCTACTGAAAAGTAGTGCAGGAAACGCTGGTTAAAATAGGCTTCTATGACGCTGAATATCATCATAACTCAGTAATATCTGCTAAAAGCATTGTGATTGATGCTATTATAATGACATAAATCTGCTTTTCTTTCATATCTACTCTCTACAGTATCTCTGGCCTGTCCGGTATTTCCTCAGCACATCAAAACTCGGTTCAAATGAAGCATGTCCATTAGCTGTATTTACATATCATTTGCATATCCATTATCACAGCTGACTTGAAAAGCATTATGGGTAATAGACAGCAGCAGCGCCAGACTGGAGATCCTCATTTCCGCACAGTATGCGTTTAACTGATAAAGAGAGAAGAGGGATGGCTTTTGGTGTGTGCTTAACCGATAAAAATTGAGATGATTTTTCTGGGTTTTACTGAAATAATGACTTCCATATTTGCAGTAATATCCTTTCTTGGAAATAATTATTGACGTAGCCAGTGGAACATCTCTCTGACACAATAGCCTATACAGTATAAATGAATACACACAATTTAACATGCTAAATCTTGATAAGATTTGATCTCCAAACTATTTTTTGATAGCCTATAAACTTTCTCTAATGTTTCAGCATTTTATATCACTGTTGTGGAATACCTGAACTGAATATGACATCAAATGCACATTGTTCAACGCACGCACGCACTCTCAGTATAAAGCCAATCAAAGACCAACAAGAGGCTTATCCTGGATCTGTCTGAAGATGATTGTGTCTGATTGCTACAGTGATGAGTGGGTCGGGGTTGATGCTGAAAAGCATTATGGGAGCAGATAGAGATCAGGCCGAACGTACCTCATGACTTTATCTAACGGGGCACAAGGATGCGATCATCAGATATCCTTTCTTCTCAGACTTATCATCATTATCATCCTCTATGGTTGAAAAGTGATGTGAGGCGCTGCTGTGCTTGACCTAGACAGGATTATGGGATCCAGCAAAAAGGCTGAAGAGGGTAATAGAGGTGAACATCTTCACTGGGACACTAAACAAACCACACACAGATAAAAAAAAAAGAGAGAAAACAGAATCGGTTGATATCCAATATTTGAAAGGGATGAAATCTAAAATGAGCCAATGAAGGAGTTAATAAACAATTGCACAGGTCAATTAATTAATTAGTTACGAATTGACTGAACAAATAATTGAATAAACAAATTAACCAATGACTTACTAAATGAAGGAATGAATTAATCAGCATCAATTAATGATATTACAAAAAGAAAGGACATCCTGCCAAGCAAACAAACTGTTGAAATGCAGCTGTGGAAATAGAGAACATGGAAAATGAATAGATAAAAGCACCAACACATGACATTAAAGAAAGAACCAATGACTGAAGGAACAAACCTATTATTGAAAGAACGAACAAACAAACAAATCATTGACAACAATGAGCCAACTGAATGAATGAACAAACAAACTAATGAATTAAGGTGAACTTGATTTCACCAGTGTACATGTACCACCAGATCAACATCTTTGTGGATCCTGGAACAACATTTCAATCAACCAATCAGATTTGAGGGACAAGTTTAGAGTTTGTGTCAAGTTTAGGTTGTTAGATGCTTCTACACCAATGTTATTTAACACTTCACCTGTCATTTCCCTCTGATTTTAGTGTTGTGGGTAGGGTAAGGTTCAGGAGTAGCTATAAGATATGTTAGGACTAAATTTACAGACAGGAATATTGATCCAGGATCAACAAAACATGTTTTACTTGGCAAAATCATGGTGTCCATGAATGAATGAAATAATGAATTCACAAAAATATACAACTCAGGACTATGGTGGACATAATAATACAGTAATAAACTTTTAACATACTGGTAAAATGAGAAAAAGTCACAAAATATCAATTAAAATATGTCTTGATATAAAAAAACAACAACAACATTTAGGATCATGAACAAGCATGCAAAGTTGTGGAATGTGCGTATAAAATGATATTATTATTCTGATGTTTGCAGGTCAATTCACCCACAAAGGCTGCATAGAACCAACATTTTTTTGTTTTTATTTCATGTATTTTGTTTTGGTATTTTATTTCCATTTATGCATTTGACAGATACTTTTATTAAAATTAATTTAAACAGCATTGATGGTGTACATTTTTAGCAGTTCAAGCAGGTTAATTTAGCTGGGAATCGAACCCATGATCTTGTTGTTGCTAGCATGCTTCTACTGTGCAGAACAAGCGCTGTACTTGATTTTGTTGCTGTTGATTTTCATGGTGTAATTTTTGGTGAAAAATCAGACCCAGAATTTAAACATAATACAAGGCTTAAGAGCAAATAAAGACAGAGGAGGACAGAGAGAGAGAGAGAGAGAGAGATAGAGAGAGAGAGAGAGAGAGAGAGAGAGAGAGAGAGAGAGAGAGAGAGAGAGAGAGAGAGAGAGAGAGAGAGAGAGACAAGTGTTGGATGATGTCATGTTCTCCTGAAGGGTGAAAAAGAGGCACACAAGGAGAAGTGTGGATGATAAATGATGGAAGAGGAAAAAGGTGGGAGGGGATGGAGAGTGAGGGATGGGGTTCCTCTGTTCGCTCCCCATTGTTGTGCTGTCTGTGTGAAGGAGGCCATTACCCTCACAAAGGAGACAAAGTCCTTTAATTCAGGCATTAAACTGGACAATGCAGCCACTGCTGCAGGAGCCTGCTGATAGAATGGCTCTTTAACCCCGAAGCCACCCACACACACACACACATAGACGTAATCAAAACATACAGTACAAAAACATAGAGCGTAGAACACATACCAACTCTAACAAATCACATTGACCACTCAAGTCATATTTCATTTGGTTCATACATTATCAATATTTGCTCCCAGAACTGTATGTGTTTGTGCGAGTAGTGTATACAATCATCATTTTGATCACTTTTAGTCACTCAAGCTGCAATAATGAATGCCTGAAAACAGATATTGAAAAACCCAGCGTTCTCATCATCATCGCCATAGACAAAACCATCATCTTTTACAACAAAAAGGTTCTTGTGGCTGTTGATGAGAAAACACTTTACCTGTACTTTCACGGCGAGACACACACACATACACACAGATTGTGCTGAAAGATCATCTGGCTGATAGTGTTTGACAGACCTAAATATGTGACTAATGTGTGATTATTTGCAGCCATGACTCAAAATGAGAAGAATATTGAGCAGAACTGTTTACCGAGTGTGTGTTTGCCTTGTGTGGAATCATTTATCTTGGATATTTATTGATTAAAGTATTAAGCTTCTGAAGCAAACAGGGTCAGTTTAATGTGGAAAGATTAAAGACCTCCAAACCTGCACACACACACACACCTCATTAAATATAAATAAACTTAAACACTGTAATAAGAATAATTAGCTTTCAATGGAGTTTGGAAATAAAGTTTTCTAAAAGTGCCCAAGGTGGAACATTAAAGAGATCAAGAATATATACACAAAATGAAAAAGAGCTGCATACTTTTGCACAGTTGGAAATTATAAAGCATAAGCTTTGGAAATAAATGTGAATGGTCATTAAGAGTGCATACTTAAAATATTGTAGGTTATTAGCTATATTAAAGACAGTCAGTGTCTGAATATGCTTCCCAACCAAATAGTAAACAGTATGTCAGATGAGTATTATTCAATTAAACAGTACGAGAACAATAGGTTACCCAATATTAACTACTGCATCTGCGGTTATGGAGTGTGCAACCAGCAAATGAAAGTACAGGAATTCAGGCACAGCTAATTTGAACATGTTAACAAAAAGTTACTATGCCTTTTTAAAAATTAACATGGCCAATGTAATTACTAGTAGTTTAAAGCAGATGTAAATAATACGGTATGCCTAAAATATCCCTCTTGAGCTATAACTAATAAAACTGCCCAAAGAAATCACATTAGCCTCTGTCAGGCTCAGGCGTGTTAGTTAATCAGAGGGCTTGATGTCGACTTTCTGACTGACGGGAATTTGGGGCGGGACTGCATGTTTACCTGTACAATGGCATTGCTTGTGGAAACCTGCAGTAGGGGCCCGAAATCTCTTTAAATGGGACCTCAAACAATAACAAGAATCGTAATTTCTGTCAGTGTGTTTGTTTAATTTCTTTATTGCAGTTTATTCTTTAACGAGAGTTAGCATCACACTGGTTCCTTCGACAAAAATCCAATAGGATTTTCCCATAGGCTTTTGGATTATCGTTAAACTCTGTGATCAACAAAAGTTTATGATTTTGACACATTTTGTCCATTAAGACAATTATCACAGAAAAACGCAAGTATTATGTAATCTGAAGCCTAAATGCAGTCGCCAAGTAAAAAACTGAAGGTAAGCTATAAACGAACTACACCACGGTGCCACAAATTCAACGTCATCACTAAACTTACGAAAACTCTTTCAGTTTTTATCTAAAAACATTTCCCCAGAACTTTTGAGTTAGAATAGTTTATTACAGTACACTTATAAGCATAATATGTAATGATGAGGCTGTAAAAGTGGGCTAGTTTACCTGTTCAGCGTGATGTTTACTCCTCAACAGCCTCTGTAGTCCCAACTAGCCACTTGCTAACTAGCAACCACCTTATTTGAGATGCGTAACAGCTTCAAAAAAAGCAAGAGTGGGGAAATACTGATGTATTTTATGTCTTAGAATAAAACGTGAATGTGTTTTGAGCTTGTGTTCCCCACATACCTTATTTCAGCCATATAACCAAAAAAACCCTATTCAAAAAAAAAAAAAACATTGACTTATGGACCGGAAGTGCTCAAATGCTAACTTCCGCGTTTTGGTGACATCATACCTGCACTTCGTTCAAACTTTCAGTATTGGACGATAGGCAATTTTTGTATTGTAAGGATGGGCAGGGCCTACTCTTGTTCTGTAGTAATGACCAACTTTAAATTGAAACTTTGATTTTCACTCTTCTTACTCTGACATGTTACCTTTTTTAGCCATCGTACACTTTTCTTATAAACATTAAGCCTATGAGAACGTTATCTCAATGTGACTGGCTTCGCTCATGAATATCGCAGTGCTGAAATGACTTGATAACTATCCTGGAGCGTCCAGTCACGTAAACTAATTAAAATTCATGAGGCAAGCAGTCAGCATGTCATCATCTGGCAAAATGCGTCCATGAGCTTGCAGAAGCACTGCAGAGGTGGTCAACACCCCCCTCTAGAGGTCGAAAGGCTAAGAGCACTTCACTCAATTCTATTGACTCTGTCACCCATCACTTCATTTACCCAAGGCAATCTTATAGTAGCAGCTGCCATTTGGAGAAGACATTCTTTAACCGGAGTGATAGTGCAGTATTCTGTCCTTCTAAAGCAACTGGGGTTCAGTAAATTACTTAAGCAGGGCACAATAATGCTGGATTTTGAGCTAACCGTGACCTGGGACTGGACCTTCACCCATTAGGCAACAGAGACAACCCAGTGATCTAATTTTACAAAGTTCACAAAGGTGGTTACTATACAGGGTCCTCTTTCATAACGGACATTGCTCTTTTGTTTTTTTCCCCCTGTCTTTCACACACTCTTGGCTTTCTAACACACACAGCGCAGTCATTTGTTACCCACCTGTCGACTATAACACTTATTCTAACAGTCCGACTACCTCTCTCTTGCTATCTTATACTGAGAGAGAAAAAATGGATCTTTCTGGAATTAAAGAACTTCTGGTTTCAAACATTAATCAGCTCCAATCCCCAACAGTGATAAACCATCAAACATCGGCAGTAGATACACACATACACAGAGGTGACCTCAAACAAGGACAGACTGGTGTTAGCTATGGTCATCACACGCACGCAAGCACGCACGCAAGCACGCACACACACACACACACACACACACACACACACACACACACACACACACACACACACACACACACACACACACACACACACACACACACACACACACACACACACACGTTTTTATAATTTTAAGTAAACTTTCCATAGACGTAATGGTTTTTATACTGTATACAATAGGCCCTACTGTTATACTCTATCCCCTTACACTAACCCTAGCCATCACAGAAAACTGACTGCATTTTTACATTTTCAAAAAAACAACATCACTTATGATTTATAAGCTGTTTTCCTCACGGGACCCGACCAAATGGCCAATATCAAAATGATCACATTTTACTATGTTTGTGGGGACATTTGGTCCTCTCAATGTAGGTTAAACAAGAACACACACCTTGGCATAGTTTATTTAATGTTCTTTTTGCTGCGTTTGGCTGACAAGCATAACCATCTTGAAATTATATGAAATATGATTATAATGTCATGTCAAACTGGGATCACCTTTGTGATTTAAAAGTGTAGTGAAGACCAAAATACATTGTGGACAAACCACATGGTCTGTTGAGTAGACAGAAAAGGAGCTCAGAATGGGTTTTAGGGGCAGATTATCATGGTATCACAAGGACCATCATAGTCTCGGGTTTATGGTTTGAGGTTCTAAAGGCCCCTGGAAAATTCAATCCAGTTTTGGTCTTAGTTAGAAAGTTATGTGAAAATTTAAATGATGAAGTTTCAATCAGCAACATTGTCTTAGATAGGCAGACAGACCAATTTTTTTAACCTAAAATTGTTCACATTCATATTGTTTTGTCAACAAAACAAAACCATAGCTATAGCTAGAGAGGCCTACATGTTTGTTGAAATGCATATCATATATCCTGCTCTGATGTATTTCTCTTAATGCAATAGCCTACTTATACTTGCATTGTTACTGTAAAACACCATCCACATGTCGTTGTTGTTGTTAAATATTGAAATGTAACTTCTCTTTTGTGCAAGTAGCCTAAATATCTGCGTGAGAAAACACAACGTCTACCCCGCCCCGACATAAACAGTGTGTGGGGGAGATCGAGCACTCATTGTAAACTGTTGCAATGGGACGTGTGTAGGAGTTCAGACGGGAATGCAGCACCTTTTCAACTGACAGAGAAATAAATGAAACCATGGAGCTTGTACGGTGAGAACTTTCTTTCACGTTAACTTTTCTTCTTCTGTAAAATATAGCCTAAAGATAGAAGTATGCTGCCAAAACATATCGATCTGTTCTGATAATCTTCAACAATATCCGACTATAACCTGTTTGAAATGATCTATTTAGTCCGCGTGAAAATGATTTCTTTCAAAAGGGGTCGACACTTCTACATTTTTGTCCGTAAATTTAGCGGTGCGCAGTCTCGCGCTTATTTTTAATGGGCTGTAATGCGATAGCCTATACAAAATGTGATACATAATGACATTAGGCTGGCCTACTTATCTTTTTTCGATGTACCGAGTACCGTCCCATACGAAATCTAACTGAAACCTGTAGCCTACTGTTCCTATGGTTACCACTTCACGCAAACGCATCTTCTGTTCGCGAGCGACAAAAAATAATAATAGATGGCGCTGCTGTGAATAAGGTCTTTTTTATGTTTAATATTTAAAATGATGAATTTGATGTTATAGTTTAAATAAAATGCCTCTATACACAGTGTCATTGTGATTTTGGCCCAGTGCATATGGCCTGTGTGGACTCAAGTAATTCACCTTACGGACATGTATGGGACCATCAAGTCTCCAAACTTTCCTGAATCCTATCCGAAAGAGACAGAACTACAGTGGAATATAAGTGTACCAGACGGATATCAAATCAGACTCTATTTTATGCACTTCGACATAGAGCCATCATACTTATGTGAGTATGACTACTTGAAGGTAAGTGATTAAAGTGAATCTCCTCTCACCTCTACTACCTCTTGTTTATTTAAATTAACACAAGAACATTAACCTTATCAGGTTTGCAGATGCAAGTAGCATAATGCTGTAAAAATGGTATTAGATGGTAAAACCAAGGTACTGGATGATTATTATGGTATTTGTATGCCACTAATAGGGAATTGCATTGTGTCATTGTCAACCATGTGTTTCAAAAGTTTAAATGACCCCTTTTCTTGCTGTCAAAAGCTCTTCCTTTCCGACAGTTAAAGAGCAGCTCAATCTGTCTAGACGCACTCGCAGGCCTCTTGTAGCTTCGATTAAAAGCATGCATCTCATTTCCAGTCTCAGGAACTTTTTGTTTAAATGGGTAAGAATGGCCTGTGAGAGCGTTTGACGGACAAGTCTGTGGCAGATGCCCCGGTACCCCGGGCGGATGGAGTTAACAGCGTTTATTTCACACGAGCCAATGTGCTGCCCACACCGCAGGGGGGCATATTCATATTCAAATACCCCCAGTGGGTCCCACAGCAACCTGCTATGGTAACAAGCCAAGGCAACCGACCAAAAACTGGGTGCCAGACAAAAAGGGAACAGAAAATTTTCCATGCATTCTGTGTAACATTGCAATTGAATTGCAGAAAAATGCAGTTTGTCCCGCACTTGTCCTTTTTATGTGTTATTAACCTAGGCCTATACCTGTTTGTGCAGCCATTTTGCTTGAGGTGTGTCTGGTGAAATAGTTGTACAATTATCTTTCATTTCCGTAAGCATGTCTCTCTCATACACACACACACACACACACACACACACACACACACACACACACACACACACACACACACACACACACACACACACACACACACACACACACACACATCTTTGGTAGCCGTAGGTTACCCTCCTCCGTTCACTGACACGGGTAAAGTAAACACTCAAGCTGGGAGCCAGATAAGAGACATGTTTAGGGCTGTTTTTGTGCATGTGTGTGTGTTTGTGTATAGGAGCACAATGAAGACTTGGCTTTGGTCTCGGTCTGCAGTGTTTGCATGACCCTGGTTTGATTGACAGGTTGGCTGTCTGCTGAGTGTAATTGTGTTCATGTGGATGCCAGTTTTTGTGTTTGTGCAGATATTTCATAAATTGAGGGTTTGGCAGCATTCTTCGGTGTAATTTGTGTGGGTACATCAATGGCATGAGAAGCTGGGAGTGTTTGAATTGTGTGGCTTTTTATTTGTTCATGCAGGTATATTTAGAAATTGGAATGTGTTCAGTCCTCTGATTATGTCTGGTTGTGTCATTTACTCACCCTCACGTTGTTCCACGTCTGATTGACTTACTTTCTTCTGTGGAAAATAAAAGGGGAAATGTTTTGAAAAAAAGCTGCATTATGTAACATCATGTACTGTATAATGTATGCTTTTGTGTGTAATAGAAATGAGAAAGAAGGTTAGTAATTGATGAAATCATTTTCATTTGTGGATGATCTATCACTTTAAGTGCAGAGTTATACAGTGTGTGTGTGTGTGTGTTTGTGTGTGTACCATACACCATTCAAAAGTTTGTGGTCGGTAAGATTTTTTATGTTTTTTGTTGTTATTGTGTTTGTTCACACGCAGGTATATTCAGACACAGAGGAGCTGGCAGTGTTTTGTGGGAGAGAGAGCACAGACACAGAACAGGTCCCTGCTGCCGATGTCATCGTGTCCCCTGGGAGCGTGCTCAGCGTGGCTTTCCGTTCAGACTTTTCCAATGAGGAACGCTACTCTGGCTTTGAGGCTCACTTTAGTGCGGTTGGTGAGTGTTTAGAGTAGCAAAACCATGCACATTATTTCAATCTCTTTATCCTGTGCTCTCTTCTTCTTTCTGCAGATGTAGACGAATGTAGAGACAGAAACGATGAAGATCTCGTCTGTGATCATTTCTGTCATAACTACATCGGTGGCTTCTACTGTTCCTGTCGTTATGGGTTCTTGCTTCATTCTGACAACAGAACTTGCAAAGGTAGCCTTTTAGTATCGCTTTAATGACCTAAAAGAAATAGCTGCATTTGTTCAGAACATTTCCTTTTTGTTTCATTACAGTTGGGTTTCCTTCAATATAACAAACTTGCATGTTCAATACACAATGTACAGTAATACACGTCAACCTGTTCCTCCATAATAAAGGGGCAATGCCAAATGACATTGCCCTTTTTACATCTCTTCACAAGAACAGAAGTTTGACCCAATTCTTTTTGGTGCCAAAAGGCGGCAGAGTTTAAACATTATTTATGTGGCTTCGAGAGGAAAATCCTTTAAGTCTCCTAATACCCCTGAAAATGTTGATTTGTCAGTTAAGTTAAGTCACAACTAGAAAGATAATTCCCTTTGTATGTGTGCGTGCACAGTCGAGTTGAAGTGAACACTAGCTGTACACTCTTATAGACTCTATATAGAACCTTAACGGAATAGTTCACTCAAAATGTTTAATTCTATCATCATTTATCACCCCGAGGTTGTTTCAGACCTGTATGAATTTCTTTCTTCTGCTAAACACAAATTAAGATATTTTAAAGAATGTCGGTAACCAGACAGTTGATGGACCCCATTGACTTCCATATAGGGAAAACATACTATGGAAGTCAATGGGGTCCATCAACTGTTTGGTTACCGTAATTCTTTAAAATATCTTAATTTGTGTTCAGCAGAAGAAAGAAATTCATACAGGTGTGAAACAATCTCAGGGTAAGTAAATGATGACAGATTTTTTTTTTTTTAAAGTGAACTATTCCTTTAAATGGTTCTGTCAGGCGCTTCATATATACAACCTTTTAGGGGTTCCCATTATGGGATCATTTTATAGATTTAGTAGTTTTCATTTTTATTAATTACACCAGAACAATTTTAATAACCTGTTTAACATGAAAATATATTATGCAATATTTTAAGAAATTTCATCTTAAAAAGAGCCTTTTTTGGCATAAAGTGTTCATTAAAATTGAGTCAAGAACCCAATATAGAACTCCACTAAACCTTTTTTCCCCCTAAGAATATACTTAGTTTTAACATCAGTTCAAACACATACTTTTTTCGTATGCATGATTACAAGAATGAAAACCAAGTGCTGTGTAGGTGGGCTCTAGTCAAACATTTGCTCTAAATTGCATAGATTGTATAATAAATCTTGCACCGTTGGATTATCCAGGATTAGTTGCTGGAATTCCTCCTAATTATAAAGCAGTGCTTTAAGAGAAACCTAACAGCAGGTTCATTTGAGACTGCATTGTGTAAGTCAACTAATTACAAATGTACACACATTTATATAACGTTGGCTTGGATACAATTAGGCTATGCAATTTTATTCATGATTTATGTAGCTGTTATGTGTTGTGGTGGTTGTTAATGTGTGTGTTGCTGTTGGAGTGAGCCTGTTTTATGTCTAACCTTTGCCCCCTCCTCAGCTGATTGTAGCTAAGCACCAACAACTAAATATTTACATTGTGGTGGTCAGTGAGATGTGGATTAACTTGTGAACTTCAAAAAGCCGATTAGAAAGGGTGCAAGCATTACAGCTTCCATGTGTTTCAATGCAAAAAAATAAATATGATTAAAAATATATATATTTTAGCTGAAGATTTAGAGTAGGAAGAAGATTTAGTCGTTTATGATCGCTGTTCATGTGTGTGTATTCCTCTTTTAGTCGCTGTATTTTGAACGCTGAATGATATAATATAAACGTGTGTGTGTGTGTGTTTGTAATCATTGCAGTGGAGTGTAATGACAGTGTGTATACGGAACGGTCCGGGGAGATCGCCAGTGCTGATTTCCCTAAACCGTACCCCAAAAGCTCTGACTGCACGTATCGCATTGAGCTGGAGGAGGGTTTTCAAATCACTCTGGAGTTTGATGACACCTTTGACATTGAAGACCACCCTGAAGTCACCTGTCCCTACGACTTTATTAAAGTGAGAACATGTCACGTCTTTGTGCCATTAACACACCCTGCTAGTTTCATAGCTTAAAACGTCCTCCTCATTATAAACAAAGCATTTATTTAATCAAGCTCCAAAAATGGCTCGTTTTGATATTGGTGGATCTGTGACGTCACATGGACAATTTTTTTTTGCATATGCCCCCCTCCCTCACCCCTCCATTCAGTCCTTTAAAGAGATAGTTTACCCCTCAAAAAATATTTAATTTGTCATAATTTACTCACCCTCATGTTGTTTCAAATCTGTATGAGTTTCTTTCTTCTTTTGAACACAGTTGGCTACCGTCAACTGTCTGGTTACCAACATTCTTCAAAATGTCTTTTGTGTTTAGCAGAAGATAGAAATTCATACAGGTTTCTTTGGAACAACTTGAGGGTGAGTCAAATAAAAAATTTTGGGCAAACTATCCCTTTAAAAATATAAAATAAAAAGAATCTGTCATGACCCCTTTCATTTAGCCATCATTATACACAAATATTTGACTGCAGAATGTTGTAATTGCCCAGTTAGAATGAAGTATATATAATATATAATGTATTCTATTATTACTTAACCTGCTGGCTTTTATTATTTAATACATGTTTGAATATATCTATCATGAAAAAGTTTTTATAACAGCCACTGTGTAAATGTATATACAGTACAGTATATATACGTTTTTGGCTAAATAAAAACTTTAATTTCGGTTTCAATGCTTCAGTAAACCATTCAGTTCAGTGTATCACTAATTATAATAATGAAAAATTATGATAAATATTGATTAAATTCATGATGTCATGCTTTATCTACAGATTCATGCAGGAGACAAGGAGTTTGACCCATTCTGTGGTGAGCAGTCACCAGGGAAGATCCAGACAGGAAGCAACATGGTCAACATCCTGTTTCACAGTGACAACTCCGGAGAGAATCTCGGCTGGAAACTCACTTACACCTCCACGGGTCAGAGACTGACCGATGCATATTATTGCTAGAATTAATTTAATCCATATTCATCATTGTTTGTGTATGTTGTGGCAGAGTTGAAAATAACTGTTATCTTCAGGTTCTGAATGCTCTCCTCCAGTGGCGCCCCTGAATGGACACCTGGAGCCTCTGCAGTCTAATTACATCTTCAAAGATCACGTTACTTTGACCTGTGACCCTGGATACTCACTGAGACAGGTCAGGCAAAGGACACATTTCACTTGTGCTGATAAAGGCAGTGACTGTTGCAAGCTAATTAAGACAAATCCGTACTGTTTTACATCACATTCACATTCTCTCTTACAGGGTGATAATGAATTTGAGCATTATCAGATTGAGTGTCAGAGGGATGGGAAATGGAGCAGTGACTTCCCGCTGTGTAAAAGTAAGTTTTTTTAACAGAGACTCTATAATTCTGTTTTCCTCCTGTCTTTTTTTCTCACTTGCCCTTTCTCTCTTTTCTTCTTCTTCTTTTTCTACTTGCTTGCCACCAGAGAAGGAATCTCAAAGGAGACGTCGTTCCCTACCAAACATTTTAACCAATTAGATACGGAGTTAAAACTTTAAGGGACTGGCTGGTAGCCAATTACTCTCCGTTATGATCTACAACCCCCATTGTACATTGTGGATATAGAGCTTGATATATAAACTACAGTATCAAGGTTTGGGGTCATAAGAGGTCTTTTATTTTTTTTGGTGTTTTTTGAATAGATTCTATTCATCAAAGAATTCTGAAAAATCATGATTTTTTTTTTCCAACATTGATAATAATAAGAATGCATCTAATCAGCATATAATAATGATTTCTGAAGGATCATGTGACACTGACGACTGTCAGTAATGATGCTGAAAATTCAGCTTTGATCACAGGAATAAATGTAAAATATATTAAAATACAAAAGGTAAAATACGGAAGTATCTCATGACAAAAATACATTCTTATATCTCTGCATTTGTTATAGGTTTCCCAGTTCCAGTTTAAGCCTAGTCCTGGACTAAATGGGAATTTTGTGGGTTAGTTCAGGCCTCACCTTAATTTGTGTATGAAAAAATGCATATAAAAAAGATTTTTGAGTTGAATAAATTCAATGTTTTGACTCACTTCAGTTGACTATGTATGTAAGATAAAAAAAAAATTAGGTTATGACTTATGAGCAAATTTCTGTTCCAAAATTTTATCATATTAACCACCTCCATGCTCAAGCCTTGTTTTGTTGTCCTGACAATGAAAGTGGTGTGGTTGGGAAGGCCACACTGAGTTTAAGGATCATAGAATGTCTCCATCTACTGGCCATTAATGTTGTTTCATATACGAGTGCTGAAATAAACCAGCTAGCATGTACTTGTACTGTATGGATGTGAACATGATTTGTTTATACATATTTGTATAACTCTTATTCAATAGTACACATTACTTTTACTATTAGGCTCATTTTGAGACAGAAGTACATACACACAAATGCACTTAGACTTTCAGACAGGACTGACTGCAAAGCTGCCTCACCTGTTGGGAACGGACAACTCATGTGGAAGAGTGAAGACTTAATGTTTGGTATGAGTGTGATCTTCACTATTCAAATGGTTAATTTTTTTTCTTCACCAAATTAAAGGGTTAGTCCACCCAGAAATGAAAATTCTGAATTAATTTCTCGGCCTCATGTAGTTTCAAACCCGTAAGACAAAGTGGTCTTCACAAATGAAGATGTTTTCATGAAATCTGAGAGATTTCTGTCCCTCCATTGACAGATACACACCACTCTGAAGCTTCAAAAAGTTCATAAAAAGATTAAACTAATCCATATGAATTGAGTGGTTAAGTCCAATTTGTTTTTCGATCGCTTGGAATTTAGGCTTTTATTCACATATAAACATTCTTCACCTGACACATCAGTTGTAAACAGAAGCTCAAGCACGCTTGCTTGACATATGAGAACCAATGAGGTTCATTCTCGTGTTACGCAGCACGTTTGAGCTTCTGCAAGAACCAATGAGGTTCATTCTCATGTTACGCAGCACGTTTGAGCTTCAGCAAGAACCAATGAGGTTCATTCTCGTGTTACGCAGCACGTTTGAGCTTCAGCAAGAACCAATGAGGTTCATTCTCGTGTTACGCAGCACGTTTGAGCTTCAGCAAGAACCAATGAGGTTCCTTCTGGTGTTACGCAGCACGTTTGAGCTTCTGCAAGAACCAATGAGGTTCATTCTCATGTTACGCAGCACGTTTGAGCTTCAGCAAGAACCAATGAGGTTCATTCTCGTGTTACGCAGCACGTTTGAGCTTCAGCAAGAACCAATGAGGTTCCTTCTGGTGTTACGCAGCACGTTTGAGCTTCAGCAAGAACCAATGAGGTTCATTCTCATGTTACGCAGCACGTTTGAGCTTCAGCAAGAACCAATGAGGTTCCTTCTGGTGTTACGCAGCACGTTTGAGCTTCTGCAAGAACCAATGAGGTTCATTCTCGTGTTACACAGCACGTTTGAGCTTCAGCAAGAACCAATGAGGTTCCTTCTGGTGTTACGCTGCACGTTTGAGCTTCAGCAAGAACCAATGAGGTTTCTTCTGGTGTTACGCAGCACGTTTGAGCTTCAGCAAGAACCAATGAGGTTCATTCTCGTGTTACGCAGCACGTTTGAGCTTCAGCAAGAACCAATGAGGTTCATTCTCGTGTTACGCAGCACGTTTGAGCTTCAGCAAGAACCAATGAGATTAATTCTCGTGTTACGCAGCACGTTTGATCTTCAGCAAGAACCAATGAGATTAATTCTCGTGTTACGCAGCACGTTTGATCTTCAGCAAGAACCAATGAGATTAATTCTCGTGTTACGCAGCACGTTTGATCTTCAGCAAGAACCAATGAGATTAATTCTCGTGTTACGCAGCACGTTTGAGCTTCAGCAAGAACCAATGAGGTTCATTCTCGTGTTACGCAGCACATTTGAGCTTCAGCAAGAACCAATGAGGTTCATTCTCGTGTTACGCAGCACATTTGAGCTTCAGCAAGAACCAATGAGGTTCATTCTCGTGTTACGCAGCACGTTGGAGCTTCAGCAAGAACCAATGAGGTTTCATTCTCGTGTTACGCAGCACGTTTGAGCTTCAGCAAGAACCAATGAGGTTCATTCTCGTGTTACACAGCACGTTGGAGCTTCAGCAAGAACCAATGAGGTTTCATTCTCGTGTTACGCAGCACGTTTGAGCTTCAGCAAGAACCAATGAGGTTCATTCTCGTGTTACGCAGCACGTTTGAACTTCAGCAAGAACCGATGAGGTTTCATTCTCGTGTTACGCAGCACGTTTGAGCTTCAGCAAGAACTGATGGGGTTCATTCTCATCAAGTAATTACGGTTGAGCTTCTGTTTATGTTTCTCTCATCAATGTTTTATGCACAATGTGTGAATAAAAGCCTGAATTCAGTCTGTTCATGACAGATTTCTTGACATATGATTCTAGATTCTTGATTTCGGCCAAAATTTTGGCTAAATTCCTCAATTTATATGGATTAGTTTTACGATCTCTTTATGAACTTTTTGAAGTGACAGTGGTAGTTGCATGGGCTGTCAAAGGAGGGACAAAAAGGTCTCAGATTTCAATACAAAATCTTAATTCGTGTTTTGAAGATGAACGAAAGTCTTACAGGTTTGGAGGGTGAGTAAATGATGACAATCTTTTAATTTTAGGGTGAACTAAGCCTTTAAATCCCTTCCATCAAGAGTCCTCTTACAA
The DNA here is from genome assembly GCF_949152265.1 of Phoxinus phoxinus. Classification (NCBI taxonomy): domain Eukaryota; kingdom Metazoa; phylum Chordata; class Actinopteri; order Cypriniformes; family Leuciscidae; genus Phoxinus; species Phoxinus phoxinus. Next base: position 21,274,871 of record NC_136879.1, on the reverse strand, counting down.
TAAACATGGCATGTCCTTCTACAAAATCCACCAATCATATTTGAGAATTCCTGTCATTCTATAATTTAAGATTCCTTCTTAACATTCTGTAAATCACACAATTTTCACTTCCTGCTCAAATAATTCCTCCCATCTAATCCATAAAACAAATAATGCAATACTTGAATCCTGTCATACCTTTCAATTTGAGTAAAATTGAATAATAATAAAATGTAATAAATAAAATCTGATAGTGTACTTTTGAAGATTTCTGAAGAATCTCTTTAATAATAAAAATTTGAATCAAATAAAAATTTGAAACAACCCAAAATCTTCATCCAAGGAATCCAAATATGGCTATTATTACTCTAACTTGCTTTCTCTCCTCTTATCTCCCCTTTAGTGGTTGACTGTGGTCCAGTAGATGTAGTTCTGGGTGAGGCTGTTTTTGAGAGTTCTGGAAACAGCACTGTGTTTGGATCCAGCATCCAGTACAGCTGTAGAGACTCTATCAAGGTCAACAGTGAGTATTTCACTCTGCCATTGATGCCTTAAAGTCAAATCATATTAAATGTCACTGTGGATTTGACTCTGACTGGGCCTTACAGACACTTACACTTGTCATCAGAGTGGGGAATGGGTGAGTGAGGACGGGACGCCACTGCCCACCTGTCTACCAGGTAAGGTGTGTTACAGAGTCACTTACAGTATATTAAAATCACTCTTATTCCTTTTCTGTTTTGTTTAGTTATTTTATTGTCTTTACATTTAAGCATGGTAACTGTGTACTAACCTACTAGAGTAGGCCTATAAGTTACTGTTGTTTGTGTATTTATGGTAGGAGATGTTGAAAGAAACTTAAGTACCAATCCTGCATCTCAACATCCTACTCCACTAGCAAGCACTCCTCTTGGTAAGATTCAAATGTAATGCTTTGGAATTGTTAAAGAATTTAACGACTGTGATGAAAATATGTGTAATTGCGACCAAAAGCGAGGATAATTTAGAATTTACTCATTGGCGTTAAGTTCTTTAGAGAGCACGCCAGCATTTTCTGCTCGCAAGGCGTGATGTCCGATTCACAAACATACTGTATTATAACTCTTTTGAACCAATAAGTCAATCATGAATATTCATGAAACAGTCTCAAGCAGGCATGGGAGTTTGTTTGATCAAAGGGTATACTCTAAATACTTTTACTTTGTTACATATCATTTTAGTACATGTCATATAAACTCCTTTGAACTTTTTCTATTCATCAAATAATCTAGAATTTTTTTTATCACAGTTTCCACAAATATATTTAGTAGCAAGACTGTTTTCAACATTGATGTTAGAATGATCATTTGACACTGACTGCAAAAAAAATTCAGCTTTGTTATTCCAGGAATAAATAAAACTATATATTATTAATACAGAACATTGTTATTTTAAATTGTAATAATATTCCACAATATTGCAGTTTGTTATGTACTTTTATTGACAGGCAATTTTATATTATTGTATAATTCTATATTCATATTAATAACTAATTTCCCTTTATCAAAGCACAGCAGAACAACTATTTATTTTATTAAGCATTTATAATTTGTCAACCAAAAAAGCAATTTGTGTACTAAATGTTTAATTTTAGAGGCCTTTAATTGAAGGACACCCTTGTCATTTTTTAGTCTGGACTCTAGAGCCCTCTTTTGAGTGTATCGGTGTCTAAGAAGTGCATAAATGTAGCTTATGTTAACTTGCACCTGTTTTCATTTAAGCATGCGGTGAGCCGTCACAGCTCTTCCCAGCCCAGCAGAAGCGGATCGTTGGTGGAAGAACAGCATCTCCCGGTCTGTTCCCCTGGCAGGCTTTGCTCTCAGTGGAGGACGTGTCCCGTGTCCCAGAGGATCGCTGGTTTGGCAGCGGCGCTCTCCTCTCCTCAACCTGGGTCGTCACAGCCGCTCACGTGCTCAGATCTCATCGGCGTGATCTTTCCGTCATCCCTGTCGCTTCTGAACACATCCAAGTGCACTTGGGCCTCACGGATGTACGGGAAAAGCACATGGCAACCAATCGGTCCGTAGAGAGAGTCATCCTCCATCCTCAGTTTGATCCTCAGAACTATAACAATGACATTGCTCTGGTTAAACTCAGCCAGGAGGTGGTGCTGTCTGCGTTACTTCGACCCGTCTGTCTACCAAAGCCTGGTGTGGAAGGTCATGTCCTGATGCCTCTTCCCAACACATTGGGTATCGTGGCCGGTTGGGGCATCAACACGGCCAATAATTCTGCCTCCACCAGCGGCTTGAGCTCTGATTCCTCCGCCGTTTCTGAGCTCCTTCAGTATGTGAAGCTTCCGGTTGTGCCGCAGGATGAATGCAAAGCTAGCTATGCGTCACGCTCCGTCAACTACAATATCACCAGCAATATGTTCTGTGCTGGCTTCTACGAGGGTGGACAGGACACCTGTTTGGGGGACAGTGGGGGAGCCTTTGTCACCCAGGACTCCCACAGTGGCAGATGGCTGGCACACGGATTGGTGTCCTGGGGTGGGCCAGAGGAGTGTGGCAGTCAGAGGGTGTATGGGGTGTACACCCGGGTGGCAAACTACGCCCACTGGCTACACGGGCACATGGATGTGGAGCGCTGGTGGTGAGGCTGTCGGAAAACAGTAGCGGAGCCATTTCTTACCATTTGTAACGAAATACTTTTCTCTGCTTTTTAATGTGAACAAGAGTTACACCCAATAGTGCTAATTCTTTCATTTGGTCACATTCACTCCTGACTTATGGACTTTTTATATTTTATTCAAGTTCAAGTTCACAGTCTGTGAATTCATTAATAGTACAGATGGTATGAACTTGCGCCGGACGCTTGAATCAACCAGTCAGAACCATATTCATTATGACAAGTAGCGTTATATTCACTTCATTTGGCCCTGTGCTTGGATCTTTCATCATTTTTTTTTTTGTCTGCTGTTGTTTAAAACACTTTACAAAAAGTGTATTGTCCTTCAGTACTGGTTAGCCTATCTTTAGCCTGGTCTTTAGCCTATAAAACAGCATTTTATATTACACTACTGTTCAAAAGTTTGAGGTCAGTACTTTTTTGATTTTAATTTTACAGTAATTTTTTGATTTTCTAAACAAATTAATACTTTTATTCAGCAAGGATGCATTCACTTTATCAACATGTGACAGAGACATTTATAATTTTACATGAGGTTTCTATTTCAAATAAGTACTGTTCTTTTGAACTTCTATTCATCAAAGAATCCTGAAAAAAAGTATCACGGTTTCCACAAAATATGAAGCAGCAAGACTATTTTCAACACTGATAATAATGAGAAATGTTTCTTGAGCAGCAAATCATCATATTAGAATGATTTCTGAAGGATCATGTGACACTGAAGACTGGAGTAATGATGCTGAAAATACAGCTTTGCCATCACAGGAATAAATTACATTTTAAAATATATTCAAATAGTTTTTACTTTATTTTGATCAAATAAATGCAGCCTTGGTGGTAAGCATAAAGGACTTCTTTCAAACACTTATTATTGTTATTATTATTTTTAAATCTTATCTACCACAAATGTTTGAATGGCAGTTTATAGTACATACGCAACAATCAAATATACACATTTTATCTATATCAACATAAATCATTTAGACCAGATGAAATGCGTAGTTTCATAGACCTATCTAACAACACCTTTCAAATGTTATACTTTAATAAACACTCCTATTTAAAAGCCATTATTTTACTGTAAGAAATGCACTGATTTTATTGTTGTATTTGCACATATTTGTGAAATAAATGTTTCAAGAAACTTGTTGCTTGCCATATTTATCTTATGTTTATAGTGTGTAAACTTCATTACTAGAATATGTCTTTGTCAACTTGTTACTGTAGACAAGTACGTTTATGGACTGCATAGTCCCCTTCTATTCTATAAAATGTACAAGGGATCATCAACACCAACCAGGTATCAGCAATTATAATATTTAAAGGGGTCATGACATGAGAAACCAAATTTGCCTTGATCTTTTGACTTCCTCCCCATTATAAACAAATCATTTATTTAATCAAGCTCTAAATACAGCTCGTTCTGGATCCATGGTAAGAAGTGACGTCACGGTACGAAGTGACGTACCAGCGTTTGCATATGACCGCCTCCAGCCCAAGACAACTACGCTTAAAGCGCAAGGCAACTACGCTCATTTCGCATCGTTGTCGCGCCTCACAAGTGTTCAGTCGACGGACAGCGAGTGGGTCTGTGTACAGGGAAATTACGATGCCACGCAGATGTGCTGTTCCTGGCTGTGGACAAACAACATCTTTGAATACACTGTGAAAGATCCAGTCGTCAGGGAAAAATGGATGCACTTTATTTTTTGTGGACGTCTCAGTCACGGCAGTGTTAGTTGTTCTATACATTTGAAGGATGACTGTTTTGAGAACAAATCCCAAAATTATGCTGGCTTTGCCAGAAAACTGTTGCTCAAAGATAAGTCCGTGCCGACTATTCTGGGCCCAACAACGACGACGCAAACTGTAAGTAATGTATTTCAAACTTTAAACTACTTTTTAAATACGCTGAATCCGCAAATGTTCTGGCTGGGGGCGTTAATAATTGATGCATAGGGCACTGACGTTAGCCAATCATAACAGTGGGCGTTAACACTGAACTCGTAAAGGGGAAACACCCCCAAAACAGACTGTTTGAATCAGAGGATGAGAAACCGGGTGGGAAAAGGTCATAAATCACTAAATTTTAAAAGTTTTTTTGTAAAAAAAACTATAGTAATACTATAATTGCACCTAAGGGAACATAATAATAAAATTAAAAAACCCATGTCATGACCCCTTTAACATACTGTACGTAGCACATGTTCACTAATCAGCGTCAAAGTGGACTTTAATGCAATAAATAAGAGAGATGGTTGTAGAATTGAATCTGTTTTATTGTCAAGGCTGAACAGCCTTCAGTCAAATTGAGAAAATGGCAATAGTTGTGTACAGTACATAACAGCAAGCGAGACGTCGTGAGGGAGTAAATATTGAGATGTGCAATGGAAGCTATGAGCAGATCCTCTCTGATTGGCTAATGCCTCTGACATCATAAACGGAACTCATTTTCTGAAAGGAATACAGTTTAGATGTTGAATTAAATGATGATGGATCCGAACAGGAAATAAACCGTTTTGATCAGACGTTGAAAGTTTTCATCAGTAACAAACGAGAAAGTACAGCTCTGGAAAAGCGATTATTAAAAGTGTGCTGATCATTCAGGTTAGTGAGTTGTGTCGGCTGGTGTGCTCATGCATTTCATTCCTGCGACATTCCCCTCTGTGGACACAAGAACAAACACAATGTTTTTTTGTTTTATTTTACAATACATTTAACGAGATTAAATGAGACAATGGGAACGTTATTGATACCTGTTTGTCGGGGAGTGGTCGAAGCAGGTGAAGTCTATCCTCGGCTGTTGGGATTGGGAAGACGACCCACGCCGATCCGGTCTATCGGAGCGCTGACTCGTCGCCGCGGCAACTCAACCTTCCTGCAGACATAACGAAAAGATACCAGACATTTCCTTCAGAGATTGCCTATGTAACGGAGGCCAGCTGGTAGTCGCTGTGCGAGTAAACCTCACTCCTCTGATCTCAATAGGCGCTCTAGCGACAGACGCTAGAGGCTGCAGTCTTTAGCCTCCTTGTTAGAGTGCCTGACTCTCATGCCGGAGACCCAGGTTCGAGACCCGCACGGAGCGGGGTGAGTAGGACCCGGGTGTAGGGGTTACATTGGTGCCGTGACCCGGATGGGAGTGAGGTTTAGGGGGGTGAGTGTAACGGAGGCCAGCTGGTAGTCGCTGTGCGAGTAAACCTCACTCCTCTGATCTCAATAGGCGCTCTAGCGACAGACGCTAGAGGCTGCAGTCTTTAGCCTCCTTGCTAGAACGCCTGACTCTCATGCCGGAGACCCGGGTTCGAGACCCGCACGGAGCGGGGTGAGTAGGACCCGGGTGTAGGGGTTACACCTAGTCACCCACTCATAATCATGGATTGCCGTTTTATTTCACATTCACATACGGCCGCCGAGTAGAAAGACATGCCAGCCTTCAGAAATGAAGTTAAGGCAAGTAATAATGAAAGTTATAATGAAAGGATGGTCAAAATTATAGCCATTAATCCTGGCTTAATCTAAGCCCTGTCTGTGAAACCAGGCCACTAATTAAGAGATACAATTTATGACATAGCCTACCGAGTCACATAGGCTAGCAAGTCGGTCACTGTGATTTTTCCAAGTAGGGATCAACATACATTCTTGTCTGAAAACATAGTCCTAACCCTATCCCTATCCCTAACCCTACCCCTAAACCTAACCCTACTTTATCCCTATAAAATAAAAGTGAAATGACAGGTGAACATGTAGAAGCACCTAACCCTGGTTGTAAACCTAATACACAACATAACTTGACATAAATTGTAAACGTGTCCCTTAAATCTGATTGGTTGATTGGAATGTTGTTTCAGAATCAACAAAGCTGTTGATCCAGGAACTCGTTGACCAGTGAAATCACGTTCTCCTCATTAAGTCTGACTTAGTGACTGTCATAATTATGATTTACCAAAGCATTATTTTTTTCTTAGGCTATGTGACGGAAATGGGCTTCCATACAAAATAGAAAGTCACATGTAAATATTCTGTGTCTGTGGTATATAGAATGTACACATTGTACATTTAAAAAAAATTCTGTTCTGTACAGACTGACCCAGCTTACTACATTACATTTGCTAAATCGAGAATTAGGCCTATATGACAATGAAATGTACTGAACTTGGATCGAAGCGTGTCCCCAACATTGAGGTACGTACCGAACCGTGACTTCTGTGTACCGTTACACCCCTATGTGATCTCACACGGTCTTTAGAAAATGTAAAAGTCCAGTAACAGAATCCAACATTTGCTTTCGAGATTCATATCTTTACTGAGGACCCATGGAACAAGTCTCATTATGGAGGGGTTTCGTGAGCTTTCATCATGTGTTTATCAGGCTCATGAGAGATGGATTCGGGTGTTGAGATTTGATAATGCATGGTGTGGTGCTTTCACTGCTGTTCTTGGCTTCTGTCCTGATCTGATCAAGTGCTGAGGATCATTTAGATAGAGCCTTGTCAGAGCCTCAGGCCATGCTGAGTTACACTGCGTGTTCCGTCCGGCAGGAAGATCAAATCATTCACAGAGATAAAACAGTTTTGATCATTGACTGGAAGTCCGATGCTACAGTCGTCAGCACAGTTGGACGGTCCATTCCCGTAAGTCAGTATCAGACACTTATTATGTCATACAAAACCTCAATTCACACACTGTGACTGTGATACTGTGACTCCACCCAAGAAATAGAAGTAACTTTAACTGTGGGCTACAGACAAAACATTAATTGCTCTTAGTGAACTGTAAAAACACACAAAACTATCAAGCTGTGCATGACTGACTTCAGCCAATAAAAACTATATGTGTTTGAGCCACGGCCAATCAAAGCTAATAATGGTTCATCATCTGTTCGGGATCACAGCACATCAGAAGTGTTTTGTATGTTTTCCAGACTTTAAATTCACAGTGCTAATGACTTAATTGACTTAATTTTCAGTGTGATATGATGATAATATAGAAAAACAACTATTGTTACAGAACACCAATAAAGAATTAAGAATTAAAAAATCTACTCAAAATGTTTAAATTGTTATTCAAATAATTTTGATGTGACATATTTGAATCATAATATTTTATGATGTTATAAATGCTTTTCACTTCTTTTTCTGAACTAAAAGAAAAGTGTTTCCTCTATTTCTCTTGTCCTCTACCTTTGCTTGTTGTTTTTGGGATCCATGTTGCTGATTGACAGGCGATCAATTGGCGTGTTTGATCCGGGGAAACTCCGTTTCCTCTTGGTCTCGATGACGTCGTTCTCCAGTCGGACCAGCTGGTCGTGCAGGAGGTGTTTAGCGTTCACGGCTCCTGAGGTCTTCTGCTCGCTTTGGCCTTGCTGGACACTGCGGCCCTCCACGACAGATGATTCCACATACTAGATCAAAATGAGGAAATGCATGGTAATATTCAGTTCACAGTTTTAAAAGAATATTTTCCCTGATGGAGAATTAATTTAACACAATTTTAAGGTGGTAAACTGGTTTTACACTGTTTCTAGCTGGACATGGTTTTGACCTTTGTCAAGCTGGATAGAGCTGTTAAACCATCTGGGAATAGAAACAATAAATATATACAGCTTGTACACCTTAAAGACCAACTCAAAACCTTTAAGATGCAATACTACAGCTGGTTCCTTCTATGTCATATTGAGAAACAGGCAGAATGAGAATGGGTGACCCAGTGGGTCAGTTCTCAGACGGGCAGACAGGTAGCATCATGTTCATAAGGGGACGGCAATGGTAACCTCCTGTGGTGGCTCTCTAGGGGAAACCCCACTGTATTTATAGAGCACTGAGACTGATGACAGCTTATCATCTGTCACTTGTACCAGTTAATCTCATCACATACATGAAGTTTGTTTGTGTTGTCTGAAGACAGTTAGAGTGAAGTTCCCTTACAAAACACAAAATGTAATCTAACCTTATTCTCTTTCTCTCTTTATATATATCAGCGAGACCTGGACTTACCTCTGGTCTTTCTTGGGGTATGTGAAGACTTTCCACACTGCAGTGGAACAAGGTCAGTGTCAGCAGACCAGAGAGCAGCACGCATCCACAGCCCAGCATCTACAATACAATATTAACAATGTGATTTCTGACAATCAAGTACATGTATACTTCCATTAAAATGTATGGGGTCGGTCAGGTCAGGTCAGGTCTATCTATCTATCTATCTATCTATCTATCTATCTATCTATCTATCTATCTATCTATCTATCTATCTATCTATCTATCTATCTATCTATCTATCTATCTATCTATCTATCTATCTATCTATCTATCTATCTATCTATCTGTCTATCTATCTATCTATCTATCTATCTATCTATCTATCTATCTATCTATCTATCTAGGGCCTATCTATCTATCTATCTATCTATCTATCTATCTATCTATCTATCTATCTATCTATCTATCTATCTATCTATCTATCTATCTATCTATCTATCTATCTGTCTATCTATCATCTAGCTATCTATCTATCATCTAGCTATCTATCTAGCTATCTATAACTATATCTAGCAACATAATTACTGTGATTCAAGTTTTTATGTCTCTGTGTCAGTGCATTGTCAATTGAGAGTTCACACACACACTCCAGTTTCAGCACCGTGTTGAATTACTGTGATACAGGGCGATGTTTACATTCATCCAGACTCCATCTGTGAAAATACACTCTGACTGGGCGGTCCGGCAGCCGCGAGAGTGTGAGAATGCTTCTAACACACACCCTCTACACAAACACATGAACTCAGCCCAAACACACACTCTGACCTGCACCCCTACCTGTGTGTCCCCAAAACACACTCTTAACCAAACCAAACCAAACCAAAAAAAAAAAAAAAACTTCCTCATGGCGGGATTGCATGTGTTGTTTCGCATCACTTGAGCAAATGTTTTATAGTGCTGATAAATTTATTACAGTAAATATTATATTTAAGAGAACACGATTATCTTAGTTCTTTCATGTTTTTTTCTTTTCTAAAGCCATCTTAAATCTTCAGATTATGATAATGCACTAAACCTAGATTTTGACTGTTGTCTGCTGGCAGGTGTGTTGAATTGCTACCATTAAAAAAGGGCATTCATCTTTGTAAAATTTGTGTAATTTTCTTTTAAACATAAATAAATACAATTTATTTTTAAAGTACTTTAATATATATATATATATATATATATATATATATATATATATATATATATATATATATATATACTTCTACCACAATTAATAATAGGTTATAGATTGATACACTGTAAAAAATGTTTTTTGTTTAACTTAAAAAATCAAGTTACCTTGTTGCCTTAAAATTGAGTTAATACAATGAAGAAGAATGGTTTAATAAACAGAAACTCAAAATAGCATGTTATATCCACACATTAGTTATCGAAGTTGATTTGACAAAATATAAAAAGTTGTGATAACAAATCATGAACATATTTTTTACAGTGTAGATAGATAGATAGATAGATAGATAGATAGATGGATAGATAGATAGATAATATAAACAAAACTAAATGTTATATTTGTGAAATTCTGACCTTGAATCATCCATGATTTTATTTTGCCCTTTTATTAATTGTCAGTTGTCATTTTTAAAGAAATATTACAAACTTCCTCACCAAATATGAACACCTGCCAGAGTATTTCTCCTAGACATTATTCAAAACTCTTTGGCAGGATTGTATAGTATCTTTCCGAAATGCACCAGTAATGCATTTTCACTTATTATTTGACCCAGAGTGTCCCGTCCTCAGTGTTTCAGGGCTGGTGCACTGAGCACCGGACCAGATGCGGCCCCTCTCCTGCCCCACGACTGGGGAAATGCATTGTCCAGCAACATGGGCTAACTTTAGCATTTTCCGTCCCCAAAAATAAACAACTCCAGCCATCTCCCATTGCCCACACACTTTTCACTGGACACCCTGCATGCACACACACTCGCCCTCTCAAAGACACTCTCAACCGTTCTCTGATATCAGACATGATTTCACACCTCTGTGTCACTATTGCAGCAATGCAAAATCAACAGGAGGTTTCCGATACAGGTTCATCTGTAACCCTGGAGCTCAAACAAATTCACAGTTGCTTATCAAAAAGCAGATTCTCTACCAACTAACCAGAGTTATTCTACAACAACCCCTAACAAATGTCTTCAAATACATCTTCGACACCTGTCTGCTCACCTTTCCACCCAAACACACACAGCCCTGTAGGAACATAAAGGTTGGTCTTTCTCCAAGGCTCCTTACCCTTAATCAGATTTGGTTTCAGTCACACGGGGACGGACAGATGGACACCGTGCAGTTCCTGGAATTTCTCACGTTCTCTGCCTTTGCTGGTTCCTGCTGTTGTCTTTCCCGGTTTTATAGGCTCTCGTCGGGAATCTCCACTCCAATCGGTGGTCGCGATTGCTCTGACATCATTTCTGCAGGTTTTCCACTGTGGCTCGCCCTGAAGCTGCTCTCCCCAACTCTCTCATCCTCATTACGATTACAAACTAATAGCAACCCAAGGGAGCAGCTGGACACATTTGAATGTGCGTGTACGTGTCACTTCTCTCTTTCTGTCCTTCTTTCTTGGCTTACACGCACATGCGATGGCCAAAAGTGCCTTGAAGGTCAACTTGTAACTGACAACCTGCTGTGTTTCCACAGGTTTGAAAGTGTGTATGTGTGGAGTTCAGTATGTGTAGGCGGTTTATCTCTCTCTGGCGTAATCCAATCTCTTGTGTATAAACTATACTGTATCTGACCACATGAGTGTGTGCGTTGTTGGTCGTTGATGACCTGCATCTTGTAATTCACTCATTGAGTCTTAGCCGGGGAAAAGTGCTCAGATCTCTCTCTGTCTGGGAAAGTTAGGTGGCGTTAGGTTGTGAAGAGTTCCCCAGCAGACTGCCTGTTCTCACACTATATTTATCTGCACACACAGAGCTCATCTCTCTTTACTCCCACTGTTAAATAAAGAGCAGACCGGGCAGGCCTGTCTACCACACCAAAATTTCCACAGAGACCCTACGACTGTAAGACCCTAACACACTCTCTCTCTCCCTCTCTCTCTCTCTCTCTCTCTCTCTCTCTCTCTCTCTCTCTCTCTCTCTCTCTCTCTCTCTCTCTCTCTCTCTCTCTCTCCTCTCTCTCACTCTCACTCTCTCTCACTCTCACTCTCTCTCTCTCTCTCTCTCTCTCTCTCTCTCTCTCTCTCTCTCTCTCTCTCTCTCTAAGATGTTTTGGAAAATCAGGACACCAAAGAGGGAAACCCAGGAGACGTGAATGTGTGTGTGTCTGTATCATAGAACAATTGTATTTCTCTTTCATAGCGACTCAATCAGTAAAGCATGTGTCTCCAACAATTCCTCAGGAGATGTCAAAAGTGTTTATTAGACAATTTACAACATTTGTCATTTGACGACGTCGACATACAAAACCAGGACCTGGATCACAAAACCAGTCACATGTCGCATGGATATATTTGTGGCAATGGCCAACAATACATTGTATGGGTCAAAATTATCGATTTTTCTTTTATGCCAAAAATCATCAGAATATTAAGTAAAGATCATGTTCCATGAGGATATTTTGTAAATTTCCTACCGTAAATACATAAAACATTTATTTTTGTGAGTGGATGCAGCACAATCACAAACATAAATGGACAATTTTAAATGCGATTTTATCAATGTTTTGATTTTTTTGCACCCTCAGATTTTCAAATAGTTGTATCTCGGCCAGATATTGTCCTATCCTAACAAACCATATGTCAATAGAAAGCTATGTCAATGTAGTCACATACAATAAGAGTACAAAGCTAAAATGAAAGGATTGCATAGCTAAGATCATGTGGGGCTTGGAATAATTTGATGAAAAAAGCTTGAGCTGACACTAAAATCATGGCAGACTTTGAAATCTTGGAAAAATCTGAGTATACTTGTGACTTGGGTACTGGGGTCTTTTCTCAGAAGAAAAATCTGAGAAGCAGGAGACTTAACGTCGCAATGTAAGGGAAGTAGTGACAAATCTTTTGTTTTACGTATTTTGCCATACATCCCAAATGGATTATCGAAAATAATATACTTGGATTGAATCAGATCTGAATATGAGCTTGCAGTCGACTGTAAGAAAGGGCTGAGGTTTTTAGGGTACTAAACGACTGCAGGAATCCAGCATACATCACCAGAGAGAAGTCTGTCATTTTCCCTGGAAGATCCGGACCCTTTGATTGAAAATTACGGTAAATGAATCCTTTTACAATAGAAAATAGAGTGTTTTCCATTTCATGTTGACTTTAGGCAAATGTGTTCTTTTGATCTCCATCTAATAGCATTTCCAATGAATCATTCTTTAAAATCTGAGCTTTTCAATGAATCACTTGATCCAGTTTGTTAAAACCTGAATGATTCATTCACCAATCAAACTAAACTGATTTTCAAACTCACTGACTCATGGTTTCTGGGTGTAACAACTCACTGGAGGTGAAGATTATCAGGTATTTTGGTATGTTTACACCACAAAGCTATATCATCTTTAGATACCGCACACATTATTTTTATGATAATTTTATAGTGCTTTTTGAAAGCTCCTGTCTCCAATTGCAATTAAAAGAGCAAACAACACATTCAAAATCTTTCCTTTTATGTTTTTCAGAAGTAAAAATGTATTGGAAATGCTTTTTTGGAATAACATGACGGTGAGTAAAAGATGACAATATTTTCATCATCTGTGAACTGTTCCATTAATATCTCTCTCTCTTTTTTTTGGTCTAATAGGCATACAGAAAATGAACAAGATGAAGAGCAAAATGCATTAAGGCATGTGAAAAGCAAGAGATTGAAAGAAAGAAACAGGATGAAATGAGAGAACGAGAGAGAGGAAACCTGTTTCTACACTTATTGAGATGTGGATCTGCAGTGTTCCGTTACCCAAAATCCTTAGGGTGAGTCTAGATCCGTGTGTATAGCGACCAGACTCAACACAACCCCATTTAACTATAATCAGACATGAAGATGTGTGTGTGCGAGATCGTATCTTGTGTTTTTGATCGCTTATCTGTAAGTCCATCGATTGGCAGGCTTCTTGCCGAGACTCTTACATCCAGGTGGATCTGAAATGAAGAACATCTCTTTAATTGCATGCATTTGCCGTTGCGTGTGTGCATGCAACCGAATATCTCTTGCGGCTCTGCCATTTATCGTTGTGTGGTGTCGGAAGCGTCTCCATGACGATGCTCTTTTAAAAGAGGAAGACCGTCATGTCTGGCCCGAGCTCTCAGGATCCCCATGCTCTCTTGAACATGATAGCTTTCACAGTGATCCAGCCGTCGCATGAGAGTGCAAGTAGTTTGGGGAGTTTTGAAAGATTATTATTGGGGTGCACAAATGTACACAAACGTTCATTTCGTCAATTATGTTACTAACAAAATTGTTTGCTACCAAAGATGAGACTGAAAATGTGCATCATGACTAAAATGAAAACATATCTGTTGACAAAAATATGAAAAATAACACTAGAAGATAACAGTGCACTAACAATGTGTTTTGAAGACGAAACATATAAAAATAATAGGATTGTTTCATATAATCCAATGATAGTTAGTTAAGTCAGGAATACAATTTAAAAGTTTGTTACACTATTTTAAGATGCCCTTAATACAAAAAAAATCAAAAAAGAATATGATTGTTTCATATTATTATCTATCAACATTACATGCTGATGCACTGTAAAAAAATTATATAGATAAATAAGTTATACCAACATATGTTTTTACATTGCTTAAACTCATCAAGTTGAAATAACTTAAACAACCCAGTTGATTGTACTTAAAAATTTAAAGCAGCAATTTTTAAAAAAATTTGGTTTAATTTTGCTCATCATCTTTAACTAAAATTTACTATAGGATATTTCTGTCTAAACACAAAGACTGGCATACACGCATACATGCACATTTTGTGTTGGCGTATCTTAAATGTTGCGTTCATGAACTCAGTTTGACTTTTGTAGGTTCATGACACGTGTGCGTGTGAGAAGCCTCTCGTGTCGGCTATCCGGCGCCCTGTCCCATCTCAATCTTGGCCCACATAGTGTCTATTCAGACCGACAGAGGGTTTGCTCACTGTAAAAACACACCTGGCCTAATAATGACACTACTAATACAACAATAATGTGGTAGTAATGTCAGAATAATGTCGGAAAAAACAGCCAATACCCCTGCTCGTCATTAATGGGACCCTCTCCGCTGGTGATGTCATCTGTCCAACCTGCCGTAGCGAAGGAAGCACTTCCGTGCGCTCCAAGGAGACGGGGGGCACGGGGTCAACCACTTAGCGATTGCGTGAAAGGAAGGCTAAGAGTAGCCAAGTGACGTTCCCGCACACAAACACACTGACGGTAGCCCGATCTGGAAAAAGTGAGCATGTGCCCGTGTGTTGCTAAGCGTGTAAAGGTAGCTTTCTCTCTCAGCTTCTGCCTCCCGGCTCTTCGCTGTGTTGTTTTAGTGGCCGGATCCTAATCTCCTTTGAAATGTCAATTTTCACGTAATCAAAACACCATCTATATTTAGTTTCCTGCAGGCGGGCCATTATGTTTTATGTGCTATGCTTGATAGCCTAGCCGGACACACTCATTCTGACATAACCTCAGCTTTAAAAACTATTAAGAGCCCGTCACTTGGATGCACTCTTTAGCAACCTTGTAAGAAAGGCCTCAGTGGTATATTTGAGTCACTTTCGGGGCGAATTTCTTTCAAAGTTCACTCTGTAATTGTTGCAACTGACAGGATGTTACAGTGCTAATGCAACTAGCTGGTTTCTATGGTAATTCCGCCCATGTGTTTACAATCACAGAGATTTTTTCCCTTGATTTCAATTGGTGTTTTTTTTTTTTTCAATCCTAAATCTCTCTTAAGAATTTGCCTTGTTTTCCTGGCGATCATATAAAAATACTGATGATAGAGGTGTGTGTGCGAAAGAGACAAAGCGAGAGGTGGATTAAAAGAAGTGTGCAGCTGTGCGGAGCGACTCTGGGAGGGAAACCTGATCGGATGAGAAGTCCGGACAGAAGACGAAACAGGGTGTAAGGGTGCCGAAAATGAGAGAAAGAAGGCTCTTTTTTCAGTCCGCAGATACAGTGAGATAGTTTTCTCAGGCTGTTGTTTTAGCCACTGAGAGAAAAACCATGTGTGTGTTTTTCCATTTTTGTGTGAGAAGACCCTGAGAAGCAGAGAAATTCCCACTCTCTACTTAATACCTTTGTATGATGGGACTTGTCATTTGGCCGGCTGCAGGATTCATTGCACCTGTCCGAGGCTTAAGATACAAGAAAACGTCACGTGTAGAGCAATGGTCCACGACTGGTGGCACGCAGGTCTCTTCTCAAAGGGTCGTGGACAGAAGAATACAAACAATGTTCAACTAAACATAACATAAAAAACACTTACCGTGTCTTTTGCTGTTGACATTAAAGGTTTTACGTCCAATCAAACTGATCTGTCACTCAGTAAAAGCTCAAATTAAGAATTTGCCAATATGGACAGTCTGTGTGGCTTGTACTCCTCCTCGAAAACCAAAACTACAAGATAAAATAAATGACAACCCAGATTAAATGGCTTCACTTGCAGTGAAGTTGAACAGTTTGTACTGACGGCAATGTATTTTCTGCTTTTAATTATTTGGTGACGAGAGCAAAAAACATTAGAATTCAAGGAACATTTAGAAAGCAAACAACAATGGCAAGTTAAAAGAAAATAACTAGTATCCTATTCATTTAGCGTATTACAAAAAAAACTATGCCAACGTTTAATGTGTTAATATATAATATTCAAAAGTTTGGGGTCATTCCGATTTAAAAAAAAAATATATATATATGTCCTTATAACATGGATGCATTAAACTGATATGTGACAGTAAAGATATCTATAATATTACAAAAAGATCCTGAAAATAGTAGCCTATCACAATATTAAGCAACACAACTGTTTTCAACATCGATAATAATAAGAAATGTTTCTTGAGCAGCAAATCATCATTAGAATGATTTCTGAAGGATCATGTGACACTGAAGACTGGAGTAATGATGCTGAAAATTTTGCAATAATAAATAAATACATTTTACTTTACATTATAGGAAAATATAAAATATATACATTTTAAATGCTGATAATATTTCAGACAACAAACCTTTAAACGGTATAGTAGAGGAACGAAAATACTATTTTCTTTTTGCATATTATTTGAATTACAGCTCAATATTAATAAATGACAATTATTGATTTGAAAAAACATTTTGATTTACTTTATGACTAACACATTATCGGGTTGCTACTTGGTTTCCAATGTAAAAATCTACAATGGAATGGAATCTAATTTGTGTTAGTGTGTAGATCAAGGTTGAAATATAAATAAAAAATGACATTAGCACAAATCATTTGAGCACATTGATCTCTACACTAACTGGTTTTGCTTTAGGATCAATGTTTTACATTTGAAATAAATTTAAATTGAAAATCTATTGATCAATCATTTAGCATTATTTATTGCACTTAGGATCAATACTGATAATGATGCATATATCGTTACTATTATAAAGGACAGATAAAGGAAAAGAGACAGTGTCAACAACAAGGCAGAAAGCAGATGAAAGAATATGTTTGTGATACCATTTCAGATGGATAGACAGAGTTGAGTTTTTAGAAAGGGAAAAAGAAGCAAGCAATTAGCGTGACACACTTTTTCCCCAATCTGAACTCATAATCACTTGCTCCAAACCACTGGGGACTGAGTCCACCTCACACAGAGAGAGAAACAGTACGAGAGAGCGAGAGAAATGATGATGAGGCTCGTCACCTTGGAAACGGGCAGTGGTTACCCCAGTTTAAGGTAAACTTCCCGTCCACCCACCTCCCAGCTCCATCTCTATGCTTCTCCTGGAGGAAATTGGGGTTACGCTCTCACCAGAGGGCCAAATCTAAAGTTTCCCCACATTTATTCTGAGGGGAAGCAAAGCCAGAACATTGCCTCGGGTTACGGCCCAGACCGAGAGAAAGACACACAGCGAGAGGTAAGGATGGAGTGAAGGGAGTCAAAGGGTGAAGAAGGGAGAGAAAGAGGATGAAAAAAAAATGTGAGGATTGTTTTATAAAACGTGTGCCATTTGTGTCCTTCGTATAAATATGGGTAATTATTTGAACTTTAAATAGCTTCACAATGTATTCATACAGACATTACTAAACGAAAATACATTCACTTTTTATTTTGTCTTGAAACTGCCTACTTCCTAATTTTGATGAAAGCAAAATCTGGAAATTAAGGGTATGTTTACATGATAATGATGCACTAAAAGCGGAAAGGATTTTCCTCTGCTTTTTTTCACGTACAGACGCCAAAGTTGTCAAAATGATCCCCATTCATAATGATCTGCGAAAACTACTAAAAACGCTGTATTACTCATTCCAGACCAGCAGTTTGGCCGATGTCACTTTCTAAAGAAAAATTACACGCCTAGAACATGTAATACGCATGCTCATGACGTCACTGTTTTCACAAATTTGCGTCTTTGTAGTTTACACTAGTTTACTTTGTAGTTCAAAAACTTGCACTTTGAAACCAGATTTCAAAAGCGTTTTCAGGCCCCCAAAACGCCGTTGTCGTGTAAATGAACGGCCAAAATGCATAAAAAGTTTTCTGTTTTTAGTTGAGAATGGTGTTGTGTAAACAGACCCTAAATATATATACGGTCATTCAAAACTTAGGGGTTGGTATGTTTTTGAAAGAAATCTATATGCTGACCAAGGGTGAATTTATTTGACCAAAAATAAAGTAAAACATTAATATTGTGTTTTCCACTGTGTACAGTACCAAGTACCTCGTACTTTTTTTTAGTACGACCTCGGTTGAGGTTCAAGTGAGCCGTACCGATACTAAAATATCAGTAAAATCACTGATTGGTCAGAGAGAATCGTCACTACCAGTGTCATTGGATTTGCGACACGAGACACCAAACACACTAGATTTAAACTTCTTTTTCATCTCCAGTCTTTAGTCTCACATGATCCTTCAGAAATCATTCTAATATGCTGGAGGAACATATTTTTGTGGAAACCATTAATTTTCTGGATTCTTTGATGAATATAAAGTTCAAAAGAATAGCATTTATTTGAAACAGAAATATGTTAGTCTTTTGATGTCAGGCATCATTATGTCCCTATATATTAAAAAGCATTACTTTAGCTTGAGATGGCACAATGCAATTTGTTACTTCTCTGACACAATGTTTAAATTCTTACGAAGCTCATCACCATAAAAAGGCACCATTTTTATAATTGAAAGAGTAAAAGAGAAAGATAGGGTGCTAACGGTCAGTCAAGGTCCTGAGGTTCGTTGAGGCGTGTGATTGCGCTCATTGTTGAGTAAACATCGGCTGACAAGGAAAACAGTAATGCTTCCTCTTTCCCAGAAACCCACTAGGGCTCCTCAAAAACACAGACGGACCGCAGCGTGTGGCTACAGAGCCAATCAGATAACTCACAATGTGTGAGGGGAATTCTGAGTAGAATTTCAGGATTAAGAGATGTGCACATGATCGACGGTGGGCCCGAGGAAGAAGAAGAAAAAAGTTTCCCACTAGAGGTGAAACTAATTAATATTGCTGATGAGAGCAGGTGTGATAATGCAGACAGATTATGATTGCATTTGATAAAAATTGTAACAGATTTTAACAGTACGGTTATGATAAGGTACAGCTAGAGATTATGGTATCATAAAAAGATAACAGTATTGCGTAAGGTGATTACAGTGACGGATAATATATATATATATATATATATATATATATATATATATATATATATATATATAGGTAAAAATAATCATAAATATTTAGATATGCTACTGTATATATTAAAATACTAAATTTGATTAAAAAAAATATTTAACTTAGAGTGACACTGATGACTTGAGCTACAGTACAAATATACCATAAAGATCTGGGGGATCTCTTAACTTTAGCCAGTTAACCATCACCCCAGACACCCTAACTACAAACTTGCATTCACCTAAAATGCCTAATGTGCTTAAAAACACCTTGGCAGCCACACATCAGTACTCTGGCAGTCAGATATTACATCGTAGCATTGAGGGCATTTTCTGTAGCAGAGGTAAAAGATTAGTTTGTGAATGTGACTATAAGTGCACCTCTGTCTAAAGGCCAGACAGGAGAGTGTGTGTGTGTGTGTGTGTGTGTGTGTGTGTGTGTGTGTGTGTGTGTGTGTGTGTGTGTGTGTGTGTGTGTGTGTGTGTGTGTGTGTGTGTGTGTGTGTGTGTGTGTGTGTGTGTGTGTGTGTGTGTGTTCGTTCATTAGCATGGGTCTTAAATCAACATGGGCATCAGCTTTATGGCGCTTTTCCATTACCAGTACCAGCTCGACTCGACTCAGCTCGTCTCAGCTCAGCTCGGCTCGGCTCGCGTTTCGCTCCGTTTTCCATTGCATAGTACTTCCACAATAGTACCTGGTGGTCGTCATAGCGACGCGACACACACCCGCTACCCACACACACACAGGACAATGGAGGAAATCGAGTGTATGCTGTTTTACATAATATTAGTAATGGGTATATCACGCAATCTCTGGCAAAACTATTTAAAAATGCCAGGGTTATTCAGGATACTCCGTCTGGCGCGTGCAATGATGGCGCAGTGAATAGTGACGATTCTCGCTGACCAATCAGCAGTCTCCCGTGTGTCACGTCACGTTTTAGTATCGCCTCAGCTCGCCTCGGCTCGCTTAGAACCTCGCCGGAGGTGATACGAAAAAAAGTACCTGGAAGCAGGTACTGGTACAACTTTTACACAGTGGAAAACCAAACAGAGGCGAGTCGAGTCGAGGTGAGGCGAGCCAAGGCGAGCTGGTACTGTGCAGTGGAAAAGCGCCATTAGATGGTCCACGCGCCACCTTCCTGTTGGCTTTTCACTGGTGGGACTGATTTGCATTGCAAACAGTGAGAGGCTGCAGGGCAGCTCTCTGAATCACAGCCACAATCAGCTGTACAGGTTTACTGACACATGTTATAATTTATGAAGTGTGTTAAAGCACTGCCAGTCATTCTCTCTGAGTCTCGCTCACACGCACACATACTTAGAAGACACACTAAAATACATGTCCAAATACAATACATATTGCCGGTTTGTTCAATATGTAAAAGCAAATCTCTAAAATAAATAGTCTGAATTAAACATTTGTTTAGAGACCACCTATTTTAAGTAGCAAATTCTTAAGATTATGAGGTAAATTCATATTTTAACAAGGAAAATAAGATTAAAATAATGAGGAAGAAAGAAAGAAAAATAATACAATTCTACAAATTATTACAAAAAAGAAACATAATCCAGAAGGTTATGCTGTGAGTCAAAAGCAATGTCATGCATGTCCTAAAGTGGTATATTTGTTAATTACAACTCACTATGAAACTATTAGGTTTATAAAGTATAACCTAAACCAGGGGTGTCCAATATCTGCAGAGTTAAGCTCCAGCTTGCCTCAACACACCTGCCTGAAAGTTTTTAGTATGCCTAGTTTCGTGTGTGTTTATAGGCCTACTGAAGTGCCTTGAATCATACAGTGTAATTCTATTTGTTGAATGTGCCATTCACCTATAGAAAATAGTTATTGTGTGAACATGTGACTGATTTCAGCAGCAGCTTCAGCGTAATGAAGATGGCGGGACTCTTTAGATTCTAGAGAGCATTTGATTGGACAGAAAATCTGATGAGAAGCTGAAGTGCAGGGTGATGTCATCTAAATAGTTTATCCATATTGGACGGAAGTGAGAGACTGTATTATTTGAATGCTTATATCTTCTAAATGTGAATTTTGTCATTGTTTTGGAGCACACTACTAGCTTATAGATAACCTTAAGGTTAACATATTCATACTAAAAGCCAAACAACTTTAATTTTGATTTCATGAGGACTTTAATTGGAGTTTGAGATAACTCTGCAGGACTGTTGTTCTCCACTAGCAGGACTGGACACCACTGAATTAAACGTCAATTCATCGCTCAGTTTAGAAAATGGCTTTTGGCGCCCCCTGGTTACACATATAACACAGTTTAGATATTCAGGAGATTGAAATTTGTCGAATGTGTGAATTTTTGTGGCAAACGTCGACTGTCTAAAACGTTTTAAACAAATCACTTTTTTGAAAATATTCTTCCCACATGTAGGTGTACAATAAAGTGATGAAAAGTACTTTTCTTAGGTTGATGATGTAGGCCTCGATAGAGGCCAACGAAAGCGCTCGAGAAGTCTTGTAGCCTACTGGTAGGCTACTCAGGCGTGCCTTCTTACCAGTTAGTCTATTTTCTTTCTTCTGAAACAGCATAGTTGTATAAAAAACACCCCAACCTTCATGAAGGTTTAAACTTAAGCTGGGGGTTCAGATCCCACAACCCCCCCAGAATTCGTAACCGGAAATGTGGCAACAGAATTAGAAAAAAAAGTAGCCTATTTTCGTTCATGCTAATATAAGTATATGCTCGTTATTATGTCTGCTAAATTGCAAAAGACACTTCTGAAGGTACTGCATTCTCTTATTTTGTCAGGGATCTGGCTGCAGAACTTTTTCCCGCTAGCAGATGGCGCCATATTGCTACCTCATATTAATGGCATTTCATTCATGTTAGGTGAGTGAGTGTGTACGCGTGCATGTGTCGGGAACGTTTCCAATAAGGTTTGTAAAAGGCTTGTAATTTTTGGATTGGTTCCTTTTTCCTTCTTTGAATCTTTTTTGTCCTCTTTATCATGTCACCCCTTCAGGCTTGGCTCCTGTCCAGATCTAACTCTTTTAAAAGAGGCACACTCTGTGTCCAAGCACACACACACACACACACACACACACACACACACACACACACACACACACACACACACACACACACACACACACACACACACACACACACACACACACACACACACACACACACACACACACACACACACACACACACACACACACACACACACACACACAGAGAGAGAGATGTTTAGGGTCCAAGCCATGTAAGGTTCAAATTCTAGAAGAACATGTCATACATATTGTCCAAGTTAGGCTACACAACACAGACTTTGTCACTTGCACATCTGAAGTGTATAGTTTTGCCTCCTAAACAAATTGAAACAACAAAGCAGAGTGAGCCACTATAATTGAACTATGAAATCTATGCTATGTGTAACTGTTAAACTAGTCTTCCTTAAGTAATAAGTTATTTAAGATGTTATTGTTGCCATTTTAGGCGATTGTTTCGTGTTTAAAGATGTTGCAGACTAGGGCTCTTCATGGCCCAACAACGTGAAGCTCTAGACTTCATTTGGAGGAGGGATGGTTGAGATTTGGACTGGTTTTGGGTCTCATTATGGACTGGAGAGGGGGTTATTTCTTGGGGTAATGGGGGTGCAGCTGGGGTTCATGCCAGGCCCCCCTCAAAGCAAGAAGTGCACAACAATCAGGAGCTCTGATTGGACAATATAGGGTCATCATCCGAGTAACGCTTACGGCCGGCAAAGAGCCACACGCAAACTCCTTGTGTCTCTATGTGCCTTTCTTTCTTTCTTTCTTTCTTTCTTTCTTTCTTTCTTTCTTTCTTTCTTTCTTTCTTTCTTTCTTTCTTTCTTTCTTTCTTTCTTTCTTTCTTTCAATCAAAAACAAGATTTATTTAACTACACATTTACATACTGGATATCAGGATATAAAAGGGGGTATACCCCCTCAAAAGACCCCCAAAAGATTGAACTCTCTCAACTTTCTCGCCTCCTATCCCCCTCCCTCTCTACTTCCCAACACACACACATGTTGGGTTGTCGTGCTTTATGGTGACATTCCATAGACATAATGATTTTTATACTGTACAAATACATACACCTATTGAACTAAAGGTAGGTCACCTGAGGTCAGTAGACCAGAAGTGATCCATCCGCACCCAACACAGCTATCTGTCCACTAACACAGATAAAAATCATGTTTAAATTTCTGAAGGATCATCTGACACTAAGACTGGAGTAATGATGCTGAAAATACAGCTTTGCCATGCAGGAATAAATTACATTATATAGTTAATAAGAGTTATTGAGAATTGTAATAATATTTAGTTACAGTATTTTCTTCAAATAAATGCAGTGACATATTTCAAAACATTAAAAAATAATATGGTTTATAATATAAAGGGATAGTTTACCCAAAAATGAAAATTTTGTCACCCAAACCCCATGAATTTCTTTCGTCTGCTGAACACAATAGAAGATATTTTGAAGAATTTTGCTAAAAGACAATTGATGGCAGCCATTGACTTCCATAGTATATTTTTTACTACTACACAAAAAAAATAAAAATATTTAGGCCTAATAAATAAAATGTATGTAATTTGATTGCATATACAGTTCCCATCCATTTGGATTATTTTAACATAGACATATAAACTTAATGTGATACATATTTGTAAGTCATATATAAATGAAAAAAGTATCAATAAATCCAATTTGTTTTAAATGAATAAGAAACAGGATTAAGTATTATTATGTAATGAACCCAATTTACTTAAAATGCATCACATTTAAGTATTTTAATTAATAAACCCAATGTATGTAATGTATTTATAATCAACCTCAATGCAAAAAGAAATGCAGACATTTTTAACAGACTGCGGACATAAGATAAATTTCCTCACAAACTGTGCTTTAAAAACTTAAGACAGACAGAAAAATAAATTTGTCATGCAATAATTTGGATCGCTGGGGTGGTGGTAACCAGAAAATGCCATAAGACTGCGTGGTTGAGTGGTTTTGCACCACCACAATTTTTACGCATGTTTGCTTGAAGTACATGACACAATTTATTTTTTTTGGGTGAACTATCACTTTACGCATTGGACATTTCATGTATTCAGAAGAAATGTTCTCTTATGTTCTTTATAAGTGTTTTGCAGAGTTTTCATATGGAATAATTTCCAAAAACATCCTAATCTTTGTCTGTTGAATTGTTTAAAGGCACAATATGCAGGATTTCCATTTGTGCCAAACAGCGACCCCTAGAGTCGCTGTGGAGTACTTTAGTATTTAACGTTACTGTCGTAAACACCACTCACGCAGAGCCGTCTCTGCACTCGCGGCCTGATCCCCCCCCCCCCCCCCCTGTATAGTACCGATACCTGTTCGGTAGGATGGAAGCGTCGGACAGGCACA
The DNA here is from genome assembly GCF_949152265.1 of Phoxinus phoxinus. Taxonomy (NCBI): domain Eukaryota; kingdom Metazoa; phylum Chordata; class Actinopteri; order Cypriniformes; family Leuciscidae; genus Phoxinus; species Phoxinus phoxinus. The sequence continues at coordinate 21,249,967 of NC_136879.1, read as the reverse complement.
GATAGACTCCGAAGATTTCTACTGACCAGGTAATGTCAGTTACATCGCTGTTGCATCCTTTGCTGCTTTTTAGCTCTTACCAACGAGTGAAACCTGAACAAGTGGGACTCTTTTCCGGTTCCTCACGCGGTCAGCTTCTCGTTTTCTCTGCCTTGACTCTTCCGACAGCGTTTTCTTCGTCGACTCTGCCATGATTCACGTCTGAAATGCATGCTAGTGTCATCCATAGAGGCTGCTTCATATGTTGTTGATGTATGTGACGTCGTGCCGTAAAGCAAGTCGTGATTCTCGTGAGATTTGGCGGGGCGCCCCCTCTCAAACTTGCATTGCTGGTTTTGCCAGCGGCGTCCTACTACGAGTTCGTTTACCATCAAAATGACTTTGAAGCTGTTATATTAAGGTACAAATATTGCATAGTGTGCCTTTTTAAATGTAAAAAAATAAATGTAAAAAATCTAAAGAGCAAATATTCAATGGTTAGAAAAGAGGGTTAAGTTTCTGCAATACCACCTGCCACATGTATGTTCTCTTTCTCTCTCTCAATAAAAGAGACTACTATTCATTACCCATAATGAATTCTCAATATTTAGTCTGATATGACATCTCCTGTTTGAGCAAAACTAGTTAAAACTCAAGTCGAACCATTTAGAACATCATTTAGATAACTTTTGAAACAATATTAATCCTGTGCTTTGTTCCAAACCCTTTGCATCTCAAAACATTATTCTGTTATGTCAACAAATCATTGAAACATATGATCCATACAAGGTGTAAACTAACACCGGAGAATTAGCTTTATATTTCAAACGTCAGGGTGGAGTCCTTCCAGAATTATAGAGTTGTCGTTGTTCGTAAGCGCGTGCCGTTTAACTGTGGACGCCACGTTTGAAACCTCAGTTCCAGTTCTCCAACATAGCATTTACGCTCGAGACAAACATTCAGAGGGTTCAGACTTAGAAGAGGATGGAGACGAGAGAGAGAGAGAGAGAGAGAGGGAGAGGGTGAGCCAAGAGGGATGCTGATGGAAGATTAGAAAGATGAGACAGTTAAACCTTCATCCTCCCCCTGTCAAGACACATTCTGCATCATTTGCTTTGCTTTAATGTTCAATGTAAAGTGTGTGGGATTTACAAGCTATCAATTATGTGATCATGTTTTCTCCAAAACTTTCCATACATGCAGTCTGAAATCTTTTGTTACGTCAGATTATCTGATTGAAGGATTTCTCTGTCATTAGGTCCCGGAGACACTCCCGGAGATCAGATAAATGACAGGAGATCAAGCAAGTGCATCTCAAGTGCTCACGACCCAAGACTGTGTGTATGACCATTCAGGAAAAACAGACTCTTCAACAAGTTGCTCAAATGGCAAGGGTTGTTAAAAGGTTAACCGAAATTAAACAAACCTCAGAAGCAGTGCAAGTCCTCGCCATTGGGGTGCAAAGGTTATTATTTTAAGTTGAGACAGTTCATTGCTCATGACGTAGAAGATAAAAAAAAATAATAATAATAAAGAACCCGGTGAATCCTGAATCTCAGTGTATTTTTTATTCAAGCCACAGACACATAATGACTAAAACAATCAATAAAAAATCAGACTCTCAGTAAAAGACAGCAACATGGCAGTTTTCAAAAACATAATTTGCCATTAAGAACATGCAACGTTGAGTAGATAAATATCAAGCATCATTATAACTGCATTCTGAGGTCAAACACTTAAGCCATAATTAAAATTGCACTAGATTTATCAACAAAATATCAACGTTTCGCTCTACAAACATAAACTGCACACATCTCTACCGAACACTGGTATTTTGAAGCAGTTATGCTTATTTTTGAAAACATATTTTCTAATAAGTAACTAACAAATAGTGGAGAACAAACTCGCGAGACGCCAGAACGTTGCTATGATTACGGTGTCACTCATCACAGTCGTGTTCTGTACACACATGGAGCGATAACTTAAAGTTATAGTTCATTTTAAAATGAAAATTCTGTCATCTTATACTCACCCTCAAGTTGCTTCACACCTGTATGAATGTCTTTCTTCTGCTGAACACAAAGGAAGATATTTTGAAGAATGTCGGTAAACAAACAGTTGACTGGTCCCATTGACTTCCATAGTATTGTTTTTTCCAATGGCACCAGTTAACTGTTTGGTTACTGACATTCTTCAAAATATCTTCCTTTGTGTTCAGCAGAAGAAAGACATTCATACAGGTTTGAAATCACTTGAGGGTGAGTATATGATGACAGAATTTTAATTTTAAAGTTAACTATCCCTTTAAGGGATTCACTCCTGCATTAAAATGCGTCTGTTACACTTGAGATTGTATAGTGTGTGGCCATTGTCTCCAGCTCTGTGCCGTGTGTTGGAAACTTGTTTGAGTTATTGGTACATTTGTTCAAATAATCACAAGCTTCTGCCTACATGTGTCTTTGTTGGCATGGTGATCTAACGGCTAGTTCATGGCCTGACCTGTTGGCAGTTGTAACGACAAGCTCACTGTCTGGTTCAGCATCACTCTATTTATGCTCAATAGTCAGTAAATGTATTTACCTTCACTTCTGATTAATTTTATGCATGCTTGCTATGTAATATTAATTATTATTGCTATAATATTAATTTCTTTCAGAAAAATTGTACTGACTTTAAAAAAAGGTAGTGTATGTCAAAGAGCTCAGTGGTAAAGTGATGTATTTGTGGTTAACTTTATAAGAAAATCCAGACAGAACTACCACTTCAACCTAGAACATCTCAAAATATAGCCAGTTGTGTTTGATCATTTGACTTCCATGGAAGTCAACTCAGGTTTACAAAATATCTTAAGACCACTAAATAATAAGAGATTTGTGGGTAGATTTGAAAGTTTTTTAGATTCTTTTTGGGATTAGAGTGGCATGGTTGTTATGAAGCCCTACAGAGATATGGCAGTAACCTAAAACCTTAAATCTGCTGAATTACGTGGTCTGCCAAACAAATGCATGATGTACGTCATTTGAACTATCCTTAGGATTGCACTGAATTCAGCTGGATGCACTTTCTGGTCATGCAAAATATAGTCTCGTCAAACATTAAGGCTGGTCATCATTACAGCTTATTCTAGCTAAGAACTACCATCTCTTCTGTTTTTTTTTTGTTTTGTTTTTTACGATAATAAACTGGCCTGGAAAAATCATTTGAATAAGGGTGTAAACAGTAGATTTGGATCATAAAAAATGTAATAAAATGTGTATAGCAGACTTTGTAAGACAACAATGCACAATATACAGATTTGCTCGTTGGTATCTTGATTTGCTACTAAATGTAAAACTCTGGGTGTGTTCACACTTGGCAGGTTTGTTTCGATTTCTCTATCAGTGCGCTTCATTTGAATAAGTATGAACGCTGCCATACGAACCCTGGTGTGCACCAAACAAGCGGACCGAGGCCTCTGAAAAGGTGGGTCTTGATACACTTCCAATATAAATCTTGTGCCGTTCGGACCAAAGACATCTAAACAACCAAAAACAGGATGTTATGTCCCAAGATGCGACCCTAAAAAGGACAGAATGCTCAATGATACTTGGTTCTTCACACCATAGGAGCTTTGTTGACAATTTTTGGTACAGGTGTTGGAAATGCATTCTCCTTGCAAAGGAATTCCTGGCGCTGTTTTGACTCCTTTACACATAAGCACTTTATGAGTTCTTAGCTGGTATACAGTGCTATGCATAAGTTTAGACACCCATGCTAAAGTTGACTAAAAAGAGGAATAAAAAATCATCTTTTGGAAATTTAACTTAATGCCTTAATTAAAAAAAATAGGAAAAATCCAACCTTTAAGGACACCAATTTTCTTTGTGAATGAATAATGTATCGTAAATAAATAAATTTTCTTCCTTAAAATACAGGGTGCATAAGTTTGGACAACCCTATGTTAAATTCCCATAGAGGCAGGCAGATTTTTATTTTTAAAGGCCAGTTACTTCATGGATCCAGGATACTCTGCATCCTGATAAAGTTCCCTTGGCCTTTGGAATTAAAATAGCCCCACATCATCACATATCCTTCACCATACCTAGAGATTGGCATGGTTTTATTTCAGTTAGCCTAACAGCTGGTTTGATTTGCATTGAGAGATGATCTTATGGAAAGTACTCCATGCCAATCTCCAGGTATGGTGAAGGGTGTGTGATGATGTGGGGATATTTTAATTCCAAAGGCCAAGGGAACTTTATCAGGATGCAGAGTATCCTGGATTCATGAAGTAACTGGCCTTTAAAAATAAAAATCTGCCTGCCTCTATGGGAATTTAACATAGGGTTGTCCAAACTTATGCACCCTGTATTTTAAGGAAGAAAATTTATTTATTTACGATACATTATTCATTCACAAAGAAAATTGGTGTCCTTAAAGGTTGGATTTTTCCTATTTTTTTAAATTAAGGCATTAAGTTCAATTTCCAAAGGATGATTTTTTATTCCTCTTTTTAGTCAACTTTAGCATGGGTGTCTAAACTTATGCATAGCACTGTACCATCATATTTATGCACATTAGACAACGATCGCATTTAGCCCAGCATATAGCATTGTTTTGGATTTATACTATATAATAATATACTTTTTTAAATGTATCTTTGGGTTTGATGTTGAAAACGACAGTGTACATGCTGATCGAATTAGCGTTAATGTAAATGTCTCATTTTATTTTTGGACCGGATCAAAAGAACCAAGTAGAACCGAACTACAAGTGTGAACACATCCTCTGATGCCACAAAAAAACTTTTGCCAAATGCATTGGTTATTTCCTCCTCAAAGCACATGTCAACCTGGTGCCTGATAAGATAACACAACAAATCATTTAACATGCCAGTGCAACTGAGGCCTTCAGCACCTAATAAACTGCAGTGTGTTTGCAGATGAAGTGATATGAAGTGAATGTGTGATATAGCTCATATTTCATTCTGACCTGCCAGACAGTTTTCCTCTGGTGTTTTTGAACAGTCAGAACATTATGCCCCTTCATTTTGTTTTTGTATTATAATATCTTTGGCTGACCTACATCCACATATTCTTTTACTAAATGCCCAATTGATTGACCCTAGAAGAGGAACACCGTAACCTAAACACACACACTGACACACACTCAGCAGTGTATTAAAGACAAAGACATCACTCCGGTCGTGCTTTGCTGCCTTTCAAGTCCTGCAGGAACTTTTCTATTCCTCACGCTTCGCTGCTCCTGTAGAACACTTTGTCTAGCAAACATTTTAACCTGCAACTTTCCTCTCTTTACTACATCACATGATCTACCCGGCAGCCAATCAGAGGCCGAGGAGGGGGTTAGGTTAGGCAGCAGGCCCATTGTGTTTGAGGGGAACCAAGTGGGCGAGCAGAGGTGTTGTCGGACACAGGGTGTCACCTGAGATCAGGTGTGTTCTCTGTGAAGTTTACGTTGTAGGTGCCAGACTGGGGGAAGGTATTAGGAATTCCACCATAATCTGTCTTTTCATTGATCATATAATAGTTTCATTAGAATAAAGAGAAGAAATGAAACACAAGCACATAATCAGAGGCAGTGCACAGGGGCGGGTTGCGTTTCGGTAATGCTCACATTCCGCGCTTAAACAACCCCATACACACACCTATACCTGCCAAGAGCAATTGCGTTATGAAAAGAAAGGTGAAGTGAGTTAAAAGTGGGTTCGAAATAATTTTTGTATACAAGTCTACCAAAAATACTTCTGATTGTACACCGCATTTTGTCTATACAGTATCGTTCAAAAGTTTGGGAAAGATTTTGTAATACTTTATAGATGTCTCTTATACTCACCAAAGCTGCATTTATTTGATCCAAAATACAGCAAAAAACAGTATTGTAATACACAGTAATATTGTGAAATATTATTACAATTTAAAATAAATTCTGAAAAACGAATATATCTTGTTTGAGATTAGTAATTTGACACTTTAAGGCTAAACTTCTTTAATTGGCATGCTTTAACCGTATTGTCTGTATTATGCGTTTAACCTTTTGTAAATGCATTGTACAAGTCGATATATTACTCAGCACCAGCTAAACAAGTTTGTCTGCTGAAATGAACTCGTTCAAAAAAGGAAAAAGTATCAGATTCCAATTTATGAATCATTTTAATTTAGATATTAACCCAAAAGTTATGCACACACGGCACAAGGTTTCGCAAGAGGATTCAGCCTAACATACATAGAAATGACATTTCCAGAATTTTTCAGCTATAATTTTAAGAGAGAATGTGAAAATTTTCTAAGAGCTTGAGAAATGCTTGAGAATGTTACTTTCAAATGTAATGTGCTACATATAGTATTACCACGGAAGCCTAAAGAGGCCATTAATTTTTACGGTCTTATTCTTTCATTATAGTAAGAAAATTTAATTTTTACATCAAAATTACAAGAACATTTGATCATGCAAGAAAAAAAAAGAATAATGGATGGCCATTTAAGGCTTCCATACATTACTCCTAGTAAAAAGAAACAAATAATTTAAGTTACATTGTTTCTTTTTATGAAACGTGACCTAATATTTGTGATGCATTAGAGACTTTAGCAATAAAATGTCTGATTTACAGATATCTACAAAATCCATTAAATAGAAATAGAAAAACTAACACTATAAAAACAAGTAACTTGGGTTTTGTGGTTTAACTTAAGAAAGTAGCATTACTTTTCTTGTTTCTATAGTACTTAGCAACTTTTTGACTGCATGGAAGCTACGTTGGAGCTTTTATAAATGGGATTTCTGCTCGTCGTCTGGACCGGTTAAAACAATTAAACTGGCACCAACTTTGGCACAAATCTAAAGGCACTTAAAAATGGAAGGAGGTGCAAGTGACTGAAAACACAGAAGATGAAATCAGGCCTAGCAGTGGGAAAAGAGGGGTGACCATTAAACGGATGTTAGCGGGGTAAAGGGACGCTGTGGCACAGACACCGTCGGCGGTACTTTCATCTACACGGCATCAGGTTTGGCCTGTGAGGGGGTCTGTATATATCCTGCCGAAACCAATATGGCTTTGCTCACGCCACACAAAAGGACCCCTGCTTAGGGCTGTCCTACATGTGCCTGTAGTAAGGGAAGGGGCGTTCAAGATCGGGCCGGAACATGGGCAGCCACGGCGGGCGGGGATGCAGGAGAGAGCCCTGGGCTTAATTGGCAGCGTGTGCTTGGCTGGAGACCATTGTTCAGGTAAAAGAGGCTTAGCATCGCAGCACGCTAACAGCGCACAGAGTCTGCTTTGACACGTGTATGGAGCTTAATCTCGTTGGAAGGGGGGCAATTTTCTCGATGGAGGGGGCTGGTAATAATGAGATAGGGTAAAGCGGGGAGGGGATTGAGGACCCCCGTGAAGAAGTCAATGGCTCTGTTGACTTTGTTTTGACTTTACATCGACATGTGATTCTCAGTTAATTGGCCCATCAGTTTTCCAGAGGCCCGAGGAAGACTCTTAGATCAGAGGAAACAAGGCACTTACTTACTGTACAGCGAGTTTTATATCACAACTGTACTTTACAAACTAATTGATTTCCTTCCCATTGGAAATAAAAATCACAAATGAGACCTCTTAAATGTCTCAATTGTTTCTTCTAGATAGCAATGAGGTTAAAAATCTCAATTTTGTTGAGACATCTCAAAACATCTCAATTTTTAAACATCTCAAAACATCTCAATTTTGCCCCACTCCGGATCCAGAGCCCAGCAAGCTGCCTTCCACAAGAAAGAAGAAAGAACAAATTAGAAAAAAAGTATTACACAATGACTATTCTCAAAAAAAGATTATTAAAAAAGCTATAAAAAAAATAAAATAAAAAAAACTTAAAAAAATGATATATAAATAATAATTTTCTCAAAACAATGGCTAAGATATACACTACCTTTCAAAATGTTGGTATCATTAAGATATTTTTTTTTACTCAATTTAAGTATAACATTTTCCACAAAAATATTAAGCAGCACAACTGTTTTCAACATTGATAAGAAATGTTTCATGAGCACCAACTCAGTGTAACGATCTTAGTCTGTTTGGTTGCATTGTGTTTTGTTTTCATTTTCATTGCGTTCCCTGTCCCAATCAGATAGTTCTGTTTGCAGCTTAGTTCCCTTAGTTACTGATTACCTTCACCTGTCGTTCATTTAGTTACCTTATTATCTCTGTATATTTATTATGAATTTTTTTTTGCTGCGTTTTTCTTTTTTCTTTTTCCCCCCACAATGGACTTACCAGCTGTTTGGAGCAAGGAGATCGCCCACTTGAGGACCACACAAGGGACTTTTTAGATCTGGCAGTATAAGGCATGCCTCGGGGGGATTTCACCGTGTTTGTGGAGTGGGTGCTGGTAAACAACGGATCAGTGTTTACCATCTGCCCTGCTGAGGAGCATATCACCAGCCCCACTCTGGATCCAGAGCCCAGCCAGCTGCCTTCCACACACTGCACGGACTCTTTGCCAGAACCCACCGCGGACGAAAAGCCAGAGCCAGTCACACACCAGTGCAAGAGCGGTTGCCTTAGAGTATCATCACCCCGGAGCCCGCGCTCAATGAAAAGTTTGACTAGGTGCGTGAGCCGGCACCTGTCACTTTTAATGATGATTTGAAAGAGGTTTATCCCTGTAGGCCCCACCTCCGCTCTGTGCAGATCCATCTCAGGTATTCCGGTCTCCAGCTCTGCCTAGGCACATGGATCCCCTGGCTCCGCTTCCAGCCGCCGAGCCCGTCACTCCACCTTGACTCGTCAACCAGTCGGCTCCACCTTGGCTCCTCCCTCTGACTCCACCTTGGTCAGTCGCCGCTCTGCCTGTGCCACGGACTTCTGGGCCTTAAACTGTGCTTCATCCCTTCAACCCTTCGGCTCCATTAAACTCCGCCTTCCCTCCGTCTTGGCACCCTGGCTCCTCCTCGGACACCCATCGCTGCGGCTCCAGATCTTATCGGCTCCACCTGGGTCTCCACCTCCATCGTCTCTGTCTCAGTATGTCGTCCTCCAGTGTCCGCCTGCCAAATCTCTACCATAGCTGCTCCCTCTCTCGACTCTGCCATGGGCCTTCGCCCGAGCTGTGCTCTGGGTTAGAAGTTCCAACCTGACTCTTCCTGCTCTCGTCACCTCCCTGGCTCCTCCCACCATCATTGCTGCCCTGGTTTTGCCCGCCATCATCTAATATTGTATCCTACCTGGTGCCCCCCCCCCCCCCTCTTAGTTGGACTCTTATTTGTGCAAGGACACACCTTTTGGGAGGGGGAGCTACTGTTACGATCTAAGTCTGTTTAGTTTCATTGCATTTGGTTTTGTTTTCATTGTGGACCCTGTCACGATCAGACTGAGTTATCTTTGCTACTTAGTTCCCTTAGTTACTGATTATCTTTTCCAGTTGTTCATTTAGTTTCCTTATTATCTTTGTAAAATGAAGCCCTCAGTTTCTTCTGTTGATTGTTATGTGTCGTATTAGTATTAGGTGATTGTCTTTTGTTATTCACCCATAATCTGATTTTCTCCAACGTGTTCCTTTTGGATTTATTAAAGTCTGTTTTATGTATTAAAATAGAAAACGTATATCTAACGGTTATTGTAATAATATTTACTAATTTTACTGTATTTTTGAACAATTAAATGCCGTCTATGTAGGCATAAGATACTCCTTTAAAAAACATAAAAAATATTTCCGACCCCAAACTTTTAAATGTTACTGTAGGCTATACATTTTTAAAATACATGAATAATGCATCACAATGTGCTCAGATTAGCCAATATACTAGCCTGGTTCTACCAGACTCCTGTACATTTAATTTGTACAGAGAGTCTGGCCTCTCTCCATTGAGCATTAACTTCCTTGAAAGCGGGTATACTCTGTTGAAGTTTAAAACTATTGGATCTACCCAGAGCCACTCTGGATCTGCCGTAACCAATCGCTAACGTTTGGTCGTGACGTATGACGACTCAAACTAGCGCACAACCTCAACGTCATCGTTCTCAGCCACTCCCTCTGTTCGCTGGACCGGTAAAAAAATTATCGGAGAAAACGCAAGAATACACCACAATCCCAGACCTAGTACTGAAGGAAAATTAAAATTGAGCGGAAGTACGTAGGAGGGTGGAGACAGGCTACCAATATACTGTACCAATAAAAAATAATAGAAAAATTCACCAAAACCTGACGGTTAAACTTTTCCTTTGGGATGATATATTGATGCCTCGCATAGTAAGTTTTATACCATGGTATGTACTTCAAAGACTATGGTGCATGTACAAAAAACATTGTAATAGCGTGGTCATATTTTGTAAATATGTATATCTCTGGATATCACCTTCCCTTGCACACTTCTAACTGCTTTGAGCTTTTTATCATTTATCCCTGTGAGTTTCAAGACTTTGCCTTCATGTATGTGGCTACCAACATTCACAAACAAATGCACACACACAGACAAACATTTAGCCTTTAACTAGTTTAGCAACCACTTAACATATCTAACAGGTTGCAAGCCCCCATGAGTCCAGTTTGTTGGCCAACAAATCCTGAGCAGCAGTGGCTGGTTATTAGAGCCCTCGGTGGGGAGCTGCACAAGAAAAAAGGGCCGGGACTAAGAGACAGCTGGGCCGGGGGCAGAGGGGTTAGACGCCCAGGTATCTCCACCTGTACCATCATCACCGGCCCTGAGAGAAGGCAATTAATTCTCCAACTGCTGAAAGAGGAGGGGAAGAGTGGTGTCTATGGTGGTGGGGGGTCAGATGGTGTGTGTGTGAATGGAAAGAGGATGAATAATTATATTTGAGTGTTCAGAGAAGTGCATATCAATGCATATCAGTTCTGTAAAAACTTAAGGGACTTGGGATGTGTCTGAATGAGCCAGAACAGGTTTTGTGTGTTGTGCGAAAGTCTTTTTATTTCTTAAGCCCCCTGACCCTCCTCTTCACTCCCACTGTCTGCGCTGTGTCAGCAGGGGTCATACACACCCACACACACTCTTTGCTCCTATACATGCTCCTATACATTGACATTCATTTGGCAGATACTTTTATCCAAAATGATATGGAATTGAAACAACAAACATTCTTAGAACTCATCATGGAATCATCATAGAACTCATCATGGAAAATAACATACTTTTGGGAAGCTGACTATTTTAAACATTATTTTGCTTTTGTATAAGTACAATTGATATGCATGTTTTTAACTAAACCATATTAGTTGACAGATAACATTGTATATTTGTATTTTTTTTTTCACCACAGGACCATTTAAAATAAACTAGTGAATGTAAAAAATTATGTTTTAAGAATGATTCAGATGCTAGTTTGTGAGTTGTAATTATTTTTTGTATAGCGCTTTTCGCAATACATACCGTTTCAAAGCAGCTTCTCCAGAAAATGCATCTCTACGTTACAATTTAGAGTGATTAGAAAATGTTTTAAAAAATAGTAATATATAGTAGGGCTGTAAACGATTCATCGCGATTAATCGAATCCAAAATAAAAGTTTGTGTTTACATAATATATGTGTGTGTATTGTGTATAATTATCTTGTACATATAAATACACACAAATGCATGTAAGAAAAATTTGTTATTTATATATAAAATAGTTCTATTTATATAATATAAATCATATAAAAATATATATGCAGTATATAAATGCAAATATTTCTCAAATATATACATGCATGTGTGTGTATTTATATTCAAAACAATTATATACAATACACACACATATATTATGTAAACACAAACTTTTATTTTGGAATCGATTAATCGCGATTAATCGTTTACAGCCCTACTTTATATTATTTATTTTTTTAAACATTTTCTTTTTCATAAATAGTAATAATTTGTCTTATAGTAATAATTTGAATAGTAATATAGTAATCATTTGTCTTATTGAATGCTTCATATGCTTTTCATAAGCCTGATTCACTCACTGACAAAAGGGAAAGCATTCGATGCTTCGGCATAATTGAGATATAAAACATCAGACGTAATTCATGGTAATGATTCAGTGCTCTCATTCATCTACAAAAAGAGAGCTGTAAAATCAGACCTGTCAACAGACAGGCCGATAGACCTGCAAAAGTCAGCTCTGCCAGCAGACAGATTGATAAACAGTCAAAGCAGCTGACAGCAAAGGACAGAGGCTGTTTAATAGAGGTAGGAGGAGAGTGACAAACTGCCATTCATGTCATAATGAGGCACCTGACAACAGCTCCGCTCTTAATTACCCAAGCTGCCACCTCGGAGTTTAGTTAGCACATAGAGGGGTGCATGAACACACACACCCATTTCACACTCTTCAAGAGCGGGCTTTCTTCAATAGATTCCCGCATATTATACCACACACACTTAAATTCATATATTCTATGGTTTGTATTCTTTATATGTATTGATAAGTTCATTTAATACATCACACACAGTGTGTTCATGGATGGGACCTTTTCACGGATGATTTATAACGTCCTTATCACTGATGAAGTGCACGTCCTGAAGCAGCATTCATGTGAAAGATTATCAAAATGAAGGTTCACTGTATACCATTCTAAAGTTTGGGGTCAGTAAGATTGTTTCATTTTTTTAAAAGTCTCTTACGCTCAAATCTGAATTTATTTGATTAAAAGTAAAGTAATATTGTGAATTACAATTTAAAATACCTGATTTTTATTTTAAAATATTTAAAAATTTAATTTATTCCTGTGATGGCAGCTGAAATTATAGGGATAAACCTCTTTCAAATCATCATTAAAAAAGCTGAAATTTCAGCATCATGAGTCTACAGTGTCACATGATCTCATTAGAAATCATTAATATGCCGATTTGCTGCTCAAGAAACATTTCTTATTATAATCAGTTGCTTAATATTTTTGTGGAAACCGTGATACATTCTTTTTCAGGATGTTTTAATGAATAGAAAAATCCAAAGAACTGTATTCACTTGAAATAGAAATCTTTTGTGACATTATAAAAGTGTTTACTGTCACTTTTGATCAATTCAACGTGTCCTTGCTGAATAAAAGTAATAATATCTTAAAAAAAAACACACACCAAACTTTTGAACAGAAGTTCATAGTGAGTTCATTACTCATATGTTTGCAGGTTATGAAATACTTTGTTTAAAAAAAGTTCTAAGATGCTATTTTACAATTATACATACCCTGTTACTCACATATAAAATGAATGCACAGTTCTGGAGGACTGTTTGCAGTTTCTCCCATACTTCATTTAAGTTCACCCCAACTGTTACTGGGTTTCTATATCTCTGGTATCAGGTGAGAGGACTAGCAAAGAAAGACAGAGAGTGTGAGTGAGCCTGGACAGAGGTTTCAGGTGAAATGACCTGTTTAATTGGCAGTTATAGTGTACTGGATTAAACACTATCACCATATCCGTCCTCTCCTATACCTCCGCCTCTCAGCTCCTTTCTACAGACAAGCAAAGCGGCCTCCGAAACCTATACAAAGTCATTCTAAAACCCTGCAATTAGTGCCCACAGGCCCCATACATCCAAATGGGGAAATACCATAGACTTCATAAAGACTCTGCAGACTAAACCAAACCCAAAACACTACTAAAGAGAACAGGTTACACTTTATTTTACAGTGAACTTACAGTGTCCTTAACCAAGAAAGTATACGGGTAAGGTAACTGCAGTTAAGGTTAGGTTTAGGAGGTTAGGTTTATATAAGTAGCAATATTTGTATGTAGCCTATATGTCTTATGAAGGTGTCATTGTTACAGTGTAATTATACAGTATATATAAGTACTGAGTAATATTAATCAACTACATGTACTTAGGGTTAGGGTAGGATTAGGATTTGGTTGAGGGTTAGTTGCATGTAATGCATAATTTACTGTCATTACTGGTAAGTAACCCTACATGTAACATATAACAAGGACACTGTAAAATAAAGTGTTACCAAATATTTATTTTCAATTATGCACGTCCCTGGATGTCCCAAATGGAAGTTTTGTCAGATTTTGCACATTTAGACTATTTTGTATCCAAATTATAGCTACTTTCACACATTCGTACTGCCCCATATCCACCCCACCACATCACACCTTGTTTTAAAAGTCCTTATCAATAGTTAAACTTAAATGTGTTTTTAAAAAATGCAATTACCCAAATAAACACTGCATTCAAAGACATTTTGCAACCCAATTACTATAGTTTATAACTGAGAGAAGACCTCAGAGTTTACAGCACTGCTGAAATCTGGTCAAAATAACAGAAGGGGATTGTTGATGTTAATGCCCTCTGTACGTTTAGTGGGTCTGTCAATCTGTGTAATTGAAATCTGTCAAAATATAACAAAGAAGAATGCTTTTCACTATCGAAGATGCAATCGATTGCAAAGACAACTGAAAATGACTCATTGTTACTGTTAAATTAGTTTTTCCATCTTATTAAACAAAATGTTTACTTTTGACAACATTTTAGGATAAATATTTGCCATTAAAATTAACCCTTGCACTAATAGTAAATTAATTTTAAGTTCAAAATGTTTTGTCATCTGCATTCTGACATACTGTGATACATAACATAACATGTAAAAATGCACTTGAAAATCAATTCCAGGATGCAAACATCACCCATTAATTAAGTTCATTTCTGACATCTGATATGTATAAATTTTATATTTGGGCTATTTATTTCCATATGATTAGGCTTATCACAGAGTACAATCAGACATCATTCTAGACATAGCTGCATTTGGGGATATCTTCCAAATGAAGTGCAAAGTACAAAAAGCCAAGTGAGTATTACAATGATAATCTTTCAGTTCTTTGGTGAAAAAAAAAAAAAAAAAAAAAAACAGACTGACAGAAATGCACAAAAGTATGTTAATGTGTCACTCTGTGGTATGCACCTTTCATTTAACTCTGAGAGGGGGTCATGAGCATGTCCCTTTTCTCGTTTGGTTAAATTAATTCATCATGCTTCTAAACTATCAGTTGAGCAATTATACATTAACCCACTGGAAACATGCGAAAACATCTACCTCTCCATCCTATAGCAATAAAACCTTGTGCGTGTTGCGTTAAATACTACAATCTCCTCTTAAGGTGAACAAATCACGCGCATTGGCTTCTGCTCGAGCACTCGCTCATTGCGCATCTGCGATCCAACAGTAAAAGTGTCACGTCACTAATCTGACAGCTTCGCACCGAATCAGGTTTCGCTGCTGCGCTCTGGAGAGCCGCGCTTGAGCGAGCGTCAAAGCAATTTGAATGAAGTTTAGCGCACTTGCTTCTCTAGGTCTTTGGAGAGCTCGCACCTACCCGTGTCACCCTACCCCAAGAATTGGTAAGTGTTTCTCTAAATGTTATGATTATTAGTAACTAAATGTTTCTATCACCTGTTATTTTAAAACGTTTAATTTCTCGAGAATCCTCATGGCGAGCTGGCTTTACGCGCACCTGTCAGTTGGTGTTTTATCGGGTCTCCGAGTGCCATGTGCATATATCTTGATGTTTCGATGTGACTGATACATTGACAGTTATTTGACATGCATAATTAGCACACAAAAGCAATGCCAGCGCCAATGATGAAGCAATAGAAGGAGAGCAGCTTAGTTTGTTGCAGTGAGCGCAACACGTGGGTAGGCTACTGTGAGGGCATAACACAGAATGATTGTCTATAAATGATTGTCATTTCAATAAATAATTGAATGATGACGGATAAGATGGAGAGTAGCCTATTGCTCTATGTTAGTTGAGGTTTTTGCCCCAGTTATTTTCTTGACAGAATATATATTTGTGCATGGAACTTCACTGCAGGTTGTAAAATTTGCACCACTTAGCAGGCTGAAAGGTATAGTGCAAAAATAATTTTCAAACAATATTTAAGTAAAAGTTACGCAGCGCAACTAAACAGTGTTACGTTGGACTGAGTAAGCAGCTCGAGCGCTTTCGTTAGGAACTGTATTGAACACATTAAAGAAAAATACTGTCCCTGTTTAGCACTTAGGACCCATTTTATATAAGATTTTATACAAGAGGATGCTGAATACTTGATTCTGACTGGTTGACTAACTTTCTAAGGTGTCCGTTTATCATATTCATTAGCCACCCTGTCCATTTGTAAAGCTGGACGCGACATGATTTAATATGCAATTATTTCTCATTCAAAATAATAATGAGATTAAATAATTAAAATAATTGTCGCCTCACACTGTTATGATGGATTTTCTTTAGAGCACCATGCTGTCCTGCCAAGATCTGAGCTTTGCAGGAGGGCAGCGCTACGAGTACCCCGCCTCGACGTCAGCTGATGGTAGTGTTGACGTTTCCACAGCGACGCTCGTCTCCCTCTGGGACGCCGGTCCCCTGGACAACGCTGCCCGCCAGCACGAGCCGCCGCGGCGGGGTAAGTCCTGCAATATGCCGGGATCAGCGGCGCGAGAGGCTTCCCGCCTTGGCAAACTGGAATTTTTCCATCTCGTACTTTGTTTTCTCTCTCCGTGTTTTGTTAGAGTAGCATGGACTGTGGAGTATCTGGCCACCTCTAAATTGTTAGTTCTTTTGGGCTCTTTCTTTTGTTTTCAAAGTAGACAATTTATTTCATTTGTTTTGTTTTCTTTTCACTTTTCAGCTTGCAATTATCCCTAGACCATTACTAATCAGGATGATGACCTTTATTTCAAATGTCCCATTTGTTTTAGATTCACTGCCTGTGTCTGAGCATATGGGACATCAACCCACCTGGCCAGATCAGCTGTCACCTCAACTTCAACGAAACAAGCAGGTAGCCTATTTAAAAAGATGATCATATCCTAAACTCCGCCGAAGCTGCTGACATATTGTTAATGATTGTGTGATAACATTTTTCCCATAAAGCTCCAAGACACCCTGATGCAAAGAGAAGAAGAGCTGGCCAGACTGCAAGAAGAGAACAACAAACTCAAAGAGTTTTTAAACTCATCATATGTGAAGTCTTTGGAGGAAAAAACTAAGGTAAGAAATCTCACATCTTAAAGGAGTAGTTCACTTCAGAAATAAAATGTACTGATAATTGACTCACCCCCGTGTCATCCAAGATGTTCATGTCTTTCTTTCTTCAGTCGAAAAGAAATTAAGGTTTTCTCCATATAGTGGACTTTAACCAACGGGTTGAAAGTCCAAATTGCAGTTTCAATGCAGCTTTAAAGGGCTCTACACGATCCCAGCCTTTTATTTATTTACTTTTTTGTAAAGGGTGTTTGACTTAGTCTTTGCACGTTCGCTTTGTAAACACACTAGGTTGGTACTTCTGCCTACATCACGCGTGACCTTTCAACGTGATTACGTAATGACAGACGAGCATTTGTGGTTAAAAAGTGTATTAATGTTAATTTTTTTTGAAAATTACTGATCGTTATTCGTCGGCTGGGATTGTGTAGAGCCCTTTGAAGCTGCATTGAAACTGCAATTTGAAAAGATAGGAATATCTTCAGGGAATCTTCCTCAAGGAATATTTTCCTCAAAAACCTTCATTTCTTTTCGATTGAAGAAAGAAATACATGAATATCTTGAATGACATGGGGGTGAGTAAATTATCAGGACTTTTTCATTCTGAAGTGAACTAATCCTTTAACACAGCAGGGTTGCCAGGTCTGTACAAAAAACCCTGCGCAATTGCTATCAAAACTATCCCAATCACTGCCAAAACTATCCCAATTATGTTCCGGGACCGGGGGTAACAATTTCTTCAACCCAGGGACTAGAAAAACAACTCAGTGCAACAGCGTAAAAGTAGCCCAATTCTGCGGACTTGGCAACACTGTCACAGATGGATCTTTACACTAAGGTGATGCGTGTGACTTTTTCCCCATATTAAAATACTTTCTCCTTATCCAAATGAAACAGAGAAGGGTAATCTATAAAACTATGTAATATATATATATAAAAATTATAAACATATATATTATTTATTTATTAATCTCATTTATAAAGTGTCTTTAGGCCATGGAAAGGCGCTATATAAGGTAAACTATAAATAAAGCTCAAGCATTCAAAGCGACAAATAATATAACTGCAATGCTTGTTTATAATATGCTTTGGTGTAGATGCTAAAAAAAGTTCTAGTTATCTTTATCGTTATGGTTCTTGGTGTGAATGGCCCTTTACTGTCGCTCATGTCAGATCTTTCCTCAAAATATATGTACATATAGGCTACATAAACATATATCAACTTTGCTCACATTCGTTTAACCGCTTTCTCCCTTCTTCAAATTGCAGAAACTTCTTTCTAGCCGCAAGGTTCCAGATGGGTCAAGACACCGGAAAAGAACACACGGTGATTTCCGGAACCTGAGCCAGTTGCTTCACAGCGGCGAGGGGAAGCAGACCTGCCGCAATCTCTCTTTGGAGTTTTGCTCAGCAGAAGAGCTGGCGGCCACCCCACCTCTAGACTCATGGATTCTAGAGACGCTCGGTCTGCAAGACGAGAACACCGTCGACCCTGCACGCAGTTTCAACACCCCTTCTTTCAGCTGTCCACTTCCTACAGAAGATCATTACAGCATGGCAAATGTTGACATTGGCTTCAGCCCTAATGCAGAGACGCGCTGCGATTACAGCAGCATCGTAGACTCATCCAGCAACTGCAGTCTGGACACCTCCAGTGGCTACAGCACCTCCCAGAGCTTGGGTTCAAATTATTCAACTCTTGACCCCTCAGCTCTGTACACCATCACATCTACCGGGTCACTAGTCAGCTCTCCACCAGCGATGACCACCGCTCAACACTTCACGCCACCACGAGCTGCCTCCACTCCATATCGGCCCCAGGACATAAGCCCTGGACCATTCTACAACACACCAGGCTGTGGTTCCTCCAGTCCACCAGGGGGCGACGGTCAACATTTCTCCACACCACGTATGTCACGTAACAGGACAGATGTAGCTTTTAGCATGTCACTAAGTCCACAAAACAGTGTGAAGACGCACAGTTTCTCTCAAGGACAAGCGTTCACACGCAGAGATATACAAGGGGGGTGGAACTTCACCTGGGTGCCTAAACAATGTTCCTAGAGAAATTTTTGAGAACTGTGGGAGAACAACAGACATTTTAGACATTTTTGAGGACTAATAACACAATACGACCCATAATTGCAACAACTCTTCAATTTTACGGGTTATGTTTATAAAAAATCATTGTATAGCTTTGTGGTATTGTTTGTCATTTATGAATTTGTTTATAATGTTTTTATTACTTGTGATTGAAAGACTTCGATTTTAGATGCAGGATCATGACTGAATTCATTAAATCACACTAAAAAAAAATCATAATAAAATGTTTGCTACTTTCAAATTGTACAAGAAAACATTACAATTTGGCCTTTAAGTTAAGATTGTCACCATGCACCCACCTTGATGTTACAATGCTAACTAATTCACAAACACAGCATATGTCGCTAGCTATAAGACACCTGGATCAAATACAGTTTGCATATGTCTTCCATTGAAAATACTAGCTCACCACTAGTCTCTTTAATTGTGAACTGACGCAGTGTAAGTATCAATGTTGTGAGTCCCAAATTTTCTCGTGCTACACCGTTAGCCCTAACCTGTCATTCCCACAGCTGTCCCGCTTCCCTTCCCCTATCACTTTCCCTCCCTCTGTTTCTCTCCGGTACGTCTTCTCCATTCTCCCGCCACTGTGAGACAAAAGAGAGGGCCGGCTGGTCTCGAGGGAGACTTCCTCCCCAACCCGCCCCGCAGGTCTGAGACCCCCATGGGGGTCCAACATGGGATACTTACACCTCTCTATCCCTCCCCTCTGCCCAGCCTCTCACTCTCTGCTCTGCCCTCAGGGAGCTGGGGACGGCAGGGAAAGTTTGGGCCTTGAGTTAGCCATGGAGAAGCCAGGGTGAGTGGTCTATCTCTAATGACACGGTTAAGCCCCCTGCAGATGGCCTCCAGATTGAGGGGTTGACAGGAAAGAGCACCTTGAGAGGTACAGGAGCCTGGAAAATAACGGGTACAGGTGAAAGAACAAGGAAAAGGAGATGATACATGGATGGGGGTGACGGAGAGGGAATTTGGCAGGATGCGTTAAACAATCAACAGGTTGTGGTTTAAAGAATAACAATGACCTAATTCAGAGATTGTCAGTCTGCAATTCAATATTATATATTCAATTTTAGGTCTTATATTTGGACTCAGATTAAACAATAGCCTCCCTTTCAACCTGAACACTCAATTCTATGAAGTTCAATGGAAAATAAAGCACTGCAGAGATTATGTATTTTTGTAGGCCAAAACCCATAAACGAGTAAACATTTTAGTACTTCTGCTTCTATCCTCTCTAAGTCTTTTGAGTGTGTTTTTGGTTAAATGCCTGAAATAAGGTCTGTGTTGAACACAAGTACAAGATATTTTCATGTTTTATTCTGTGACATAAAATACATTAGTAATACCCTCTTGTGATTTTAAAAGATTGTACTTGTCTTGGAAAATGAGGTTGCTAGCAAGTGGCTAAATGGAACTGCATAAGTTGTCAGAGATATTAAACATCATCAGTTGAAAAGCTTAACTCCACAACTCACTAGTCCACTTTTACAGCCTCGTTTTGCTTATATACACGCTCTTGCAAACTCAAGCTCTTAGTGAAATACAAACCTTTAGCTTAATAGCTTGAAGTCATGCGATCATTGTGTAGTTAATTTATAACTTACGTTTAGCTTTTTACTTCTGCCTTCTGAATGTTTATTTGAGAAGATTATAATGATGAACAAAAAGAGTAAGAATCATACACTTTTGTTTGGTCACAGAGCTTAATTACGGCAATAATCCAAAAGCCACTGGAAAAATCCTTTTGGGTTTTTTGTCGAAGGAACCAGTGTGATGTTAACTTCCATGTTTCTTCCGGCCAACAAAAATAAGCATCACTGCAGTCCTCTAGACAACAGATATAAAAAACATTACAAGCCAACTGGTACTGATGGTCTAGGGTCTTTGTAACTTCAAAGTTTATTTGCAAAGACGGGGTGGATAAAGGTGTGTTTGCAGTTTAAAACAATCATTCAAGCATTCGAGTTGGGAAACTAAAAGATTGCCTGTTTTTGAATTTGGTTATGTGGGACCATTTCATTACAACACGATCAGCTCAACCTGCCCAAATAACAAAAAGGAAAAGGAAATAAACCATATATCATTATGAGTAATTTTAAGTTAACAAAAAAAAAGAAAAAATCCTAAAGACAGCCTCTGGTTAACTAGGTAGACAGAGAAGTGTAACATTAACAGCAGGCCTCCATAAATTTTACACACAAATACAGAAGAAGAGGCGTTGAAACAAAACACACCAAGACTTGCTCAAACCCAAACCTAAAAGAAAACTTTTATCTAAATAAAATAAAACATTATTTTCTGACATCTTTATTTTTTATTATCTAACTTCTGGGGACAATTCAAATACCCCCAAACGATAGCGAGGTCAACCATACACACGGTGGCTATCGATGGTTATTTATTATATGCAGGCTCCCGGCTGTTCCTTGCACCACTTCTATTATAACCAAGAACACCATTTAATCTTCAGCAGCCATAAAACAAAAAGTACTCAATAATTCTACTTCAGATTATGCTGTCAAACTAAGTTTCCCTTTGGCTGACATAACTAAACTATTCTACAACTCCCAGAATCTCTTAGCCATTCTGAGGCAAACTAATTCAGGAGCAACAGCTATGCTTATATATTTGAGCATAAGAAAATAATAAATCATAACTGTACCTATACAATGTTAAAGTAGATGTAGGCGTTAGACATTAGGAGAATACTCGACAGAGATAAAGTTAATGTTTAAACAGGCCGTGTGTGCCTCTCTAATTAAGGAAGCCCTGTTATCTTGATCTCTAATAGGTCTGCAGTAATACATGATGTATAAGGTAGAGAGAGTCTGCCGGAATGCTGCTCTGCCCGGTGTGATGGTTAATGTGTATCTATGACTGTGAAGCTTGAGTAACTGTACACTGTAAACTGCAAGTCTCTTCAAAAATGTATTTTCTCTCATTAAGGTCTCATTGGATACATATCAAAATTTCCTCAATTGACACAGGCTTGGCTCACACACACACACACACACACACACACACACACACACACACACACACACACACACACACACACACACACACACACACACACACACACACACACACACACACACACACACACACACACACACACACACACACACACACACACACACACACACACACACACACACACACACACACAGATTTATGTGTTCCTACTTGAGGGATTAGGATCTTGGCTATGTTTAGGCTATGTTTTATTTAACACAGTCTCACCCCAAAACGTCACATACTGACGGGTCTTGACCATACGTCAACATACGACGAAAAGGGTACCCCTATGACGTCCATGTGTGACGATTCGGGTATGGTTGGGTTTAGGTATGCGTTAGGGTACCGCTAGGAGGCGCTGCTGGTGCGCTTATGTCTGCGTCTCATATTGACGTTATAGGGGAACCCTTTTCGTCGTATGTTGACGTATGGTCAAGACCCGTCAGTATATGACGTTTTGGGGTGAGACCGGGTTGTTTTATTACATACTGAATACTGTGCAGAATACACTGTATATTGACTTCTTTAGTTTTAGAATAGTAAGTGAAACAGTAGACATCCAGTTAAGTGCAGTGCATTATGCGACACTGTATTCCACTCGGTGTTCTCTGAATACTGCACACTTTGGCAAATGCAACATTTGCATACTGAAGGCTATACTTTTAAATATTAGTCTATGGCGGCATCTGATGCAGAGAACTGGGCGAACTGCGGCGATGACTCCACCCACCCACCACCTAAAGAGACCAACTCAGAGCTCAGAACTCAGAGCTCATCCGCATCCTTACCAAGACAGTGAGTGTGTTGGGTTTAGACTGGTCGTTTCCAGAAGAGAGCCGGTCGTTGAAGTGGCAGCAGCCGGGGCACCGAAAGCAGGCTCCGGTCAGCGACCATCCCCGTTCTTCCCTGAGCTCCATGAAAAACTGACACTGTGGCGTGCGTCGAATACATTACCCCTCTTCAGCGCCCCCCTCACCACGGTTGACAGCGCGGAGGATAAAGGATATACTCAACTTCCCCCGCCTGAGGAGGCCGTCGCTACGCATCTCTGCCCACCCACGGCCCTCAGCTGGTAAAGCCTCCCACCTGTCCTAGCCATACAGAGTGACTTCTGCGCTTGTGGCTGAGAGCGGACGACGCAAGCGGCCAGGCTGGCTCCACACTTTACACAATGGCAGTCCTACAAGTTTACCAGGCTAAACTCCTCCGTGACAATGACGAGAGCGGCTCTGAACCGGCGGCCTTCAAGGAGCTGCGCAGCACAACTTACCTTGCTCTGCGTGCCACTAAGTCGACGGCCCAAGTAATCGGCCGTGCCATGGCCAATTTGGTGGTTCTCGAGTGCCACCTTTGGCTTAATCTTACTGAGATCGCTGACAAGACCTTGCCTCCCCTGTCTCTTCCTCTGGCTTATTTGGTTCTGCGGTAGATGGCTTCGCTGAGCGCTTCACAGCAGCGTAGAAGACATCACAGATGATGCGCCATTTTCTGCCAAAGCGAGCGAGTTCCTCTGCTGCTTTAAGTCACCCTAAATCATCGTCGACTCAGCAGCACACCAAGTCGGCTCCTGAACCTGCTCAGCCCCAGCAAAAGGTGGAACCCGAGGTGAAGCAGCGCTTCAGTCCAGCAAAGCGCAACACATGTTTCCTAGTTGCCAGGGCCCACGCCTTAAGCTAGAGCTGATCCCTGAGCCACCTGAGCAGCCCTGATATCTCGGGCACAAGGAGGAGGAGGCTGGGTCCCGCTGAGGCCGGACTGGCACCAAAACGTCCATGGGTTTACCACCCAACCCCGTTCATTTCCGGGCATTGGAGGTGTTTGATGCTAGTACTGGGTCCCCCTGTCTGTAGTATGGGTGCCCAGACCTCTTTCCGCTGTTACAGTCTAGAAAGTCCATCAAGAAAGTCTGGGGATAAGGATAAACTTGAGCAATAGCTCGCTGTCCCCCAGCCAACGCATCATGTTCCATGCACCAGTATCTGATTCGTCCCAAATGCGGGCATGGATTTTGCTGGAAAACTTCCTGAAAATTCAGAAGTTAGCAGCAGTATTCAAAACGGGGAGCAACCTCCGCTTGAAAACGTTTCAGAAGCTACTGGGCCTCATGGCAGCAGCCTCCTTAGTAGTTCTCTTTGGCCTACTACACATGCAGTTTAAGGTCTGCGTCCCACCTTGAGCGTGGCGCGAGGGCCGCAGTTTTCTCAGGGTGAGCCACGAGCCCTGGTCCCCTGGAAATCGCCCCATCTGTATAAGATAAGAGTGGAGCTGGGCTCAGTTTCCAGAAGGAAACTAGTCCTGACATATGCTTCCAAGACTGGTTAGGGCACCCTCTGCAACAGCAGGCCGGCCTTTTGCTCTTGGACAGAGCCAATGTTGGGTTGCCACATCAACTGTCTGGAAATGATGGTAGTACTTCTGGCCTTCAGAGATCTCCAGTCAGAAATCAGAGGGCACCATGTCCTTGACATGTCGGACAATGTGACAGTGGTAGCCTATCTAAATCCCAGGGGGGTCTCAAGTCCCATCTTCAGAACAGACTGGCGCGCCGCCTCCTCCTGTGGGCACAGGACAATCTCCGCTCAGTGATAGCGATACATGTGCTGGGCTCCATGAACACGGGAGCAGATATTCAGTCCCGGTATGGACCTTCTCCGGGGAAGTGGAGACTCCACACCCAGACGGTCTGCATGATTTGGAGCATTTTCGGCAAGGCGGAAGTGGACCTCTTTGCATTGAAAGAGAACTCCCACTGCCCGATATTCTTTTCGAAGGAAAATGATGCATTAGCCCACAGGTTGCACTTTCTGCACCTTTACATTTACGCATTTGGCAGACGCTTTTATCCAAAGCGACTTACATTGCATTTCAAGGTACACATTTACATTATTATCAGTTCTTGCTTTCCCATTTGATACATTTAAATGTGTATGTGTATACGTACGTTACATGAATGTACATATTTAACATTTCACATTTTCATGCATTATTTAAAATGTCATTATACTTTGTATCTTGTTTTGCCTCATTTGTTTTATATTGATAAAAAACAAATGCTATTAAAATAAATACTATATACTAATATGCATCAGCAATATAATAATGTGTCAGTCTGAGCATTACAATTTGAGTGTCCGGCTCACAGCTCCACCTACTGGACACAGTTCCACACAGCAAAACTACCAGCAAACCTCTCTGAAACAAAGCTATCTTGGGCAAGTAACTACTACAGAATAAAACAGCACTTTTATTAGGAGAGGCTGAGGCCGACAAGGAACAGAATAAAACAGCACTTTGATTAGAAGAGGCCGAGGCCGACGAGGAAGTGAGAAAGAAAGACACAACGTTGGTGGAAGATGGAGGCGTTTAGCTGACAACACAAAACAGAAGAGAGGTGTAGCTGTAATATAATGAAACGCGCAGAGAAAGCGTGACAGAGAACAGTTAAACTATTGTGTGTGTTGGTGGGTGTATGTAGTGTTCCGCACGGAGGATCATGTTGCTGCTGTCGCGTGGCAAGCGTGTCTGGAATGTGACGTGACCACATTACTCGACCCCTCACACTGCTGGAGAGCTCATATCATACTCAAATTAACACATATTCGCAAATGCAAACATTTATATTCATAGACCCACTGCAATTGCAAGGATACAAAAAAAAATATTACATAAAAAAGCAAGAAAGTGGCATTGTGCAACTGAGGCCTTCATCACTGTAGTCAATGAATGGCTGTTGCAGAAAGACATTTGCAGCCTTGATCATCAATCCTTAACCATTCAGCTGTCAATCAAATCGTTCATCCTTAACTGCCACAGAGAGTCTATTGCACAATAGTGGAAGCTTATAATATCAACTATCAACCTTAAGCAAACTCCACACAGACCACACACATTTGTTAAATACATTTATAGACAAAAATCAAAGGCACCTTTGACCTTGTGAAAGTCCCTTAAAACAATATGAAGACATGCTAGTTTACTTAATCTGACTATAAACAATGTTCAACAGTGGATTTACACTTTCAAGCACAGGGGAATTAAGCTGTCATTTTTTTTCTCCTGAGCTGAACACATGTATTTTCCACCACATTTCAATTCACCTTTAACTTTGTAGTTGAAATGACATTTTAACGTTGTTTGGAATAAATAAAATGACTGATCATTTTGTTTTGCTAATGCTAATTTAGTCCAGAATACAGAGAAATAATTTTCACACTTTTTGCATTTATTTTTCACACTTTTGTGCCCATGCATGCTGAATGAAGCATTTACTGGTTACTAAGAACTTTTGAAAAAACGATTGATACAAGCATGTTGTTCATATGACCCTTTGCCAGTAATGATTGAATAAAGATATATGTTAATATTTTTTAACACAATAAATATTGAAATGGTTTGTGTTTTTATCACTATTTGTTGATCAAATTTAAAAAATGTATATTTTAAGATGAAAAAGAATAATGATATATACTAAAAATGTCAAGAATAGCAGAAATAAATTATTGCATAGGCTAGTAAATGTTTCCAAAACTGTTTTTATGTGACCTTTAGATAACAAAGTTGTGACATACACAGTGACTGTAGTTGAGGAAACAGATGTCTCACTGACATTCAGTTGTTTTATAAATCCTGGATGTTATCATCAGTGTTCTGCTAATAGTTTAGATGAGTCTAAAGCCAGCCGGCACATTTTACTGTACCTAAAGGACACGCTCATAAATCGGTACTGAGAGTCCCATGGGATAAATGTTACAGAGATCATGATGGGACAAAGCTGTTGGTATTTGCGTAGGCACACGCAAGTCATTAAATGCATGCACATATACACACACACACACTCAATACTTCAATAAACATTTATAGGTTCTGATTGACAGAGAGGAAGTGGAGGAGAGGAAACGGATGCAAACCAAGAGCCTCAGGAAAAAAGGCATTTTGAATAATAATTTTACTGAGCAACGATAAGACATGCATTGATCTGACTATGTGTGTGTGAGTCTGCGTGTTTTGTGACCCTTCCCAAACTAACCAGATCAATGCCCATACAAATATATCTTATTGCACTTTTTGTTTTGCCAAAACATTCCTGTACACTGACAATCTGGGATGTAAGATCACAAAAACTGTATTATTTTTTTCAAAACCCCAAAACTCAAAGAAATGTTTTGAGAATTTGAATAAGAAATATTTTATATGTATGTTTCAATGTAATACTCAAATTAGAGGCATTGAGATGTGTACAGTTTTTAATCAAACTTTTCATTCAAATTATAATATAATGATAATTGTAATGAAAAAAAATCTAAATCTTATAAATCTTATATATATATATATATATATATATATATATAAACCATGGAAAAAGCATGGTTATACCCCTCCTATCTGCTTATTATAACTTGCGTTTTACACAAACATCTTACACATTACACTGGAATGAGCAGATACAAGAGACCCTAATTTAAATATGATCTTTGACCTTTACATTCCTTAACTCACACATGCAGTTTGTATTGTACACAGACCTGTCGTACACAACACACACATGCATCCATTTTATTTGCTCATAATCCCCTTTTTACACAGTTTATCATCCTGATCCTTTGCAACCATTGAACATCACTGCTTGTGTAATGACCTATGTAATGTAACACCTAGGTTCAAATGACTCAATTTACTGAGATCTCATTTACAAATATTAGCATCACAAATAAATAAGTGATTACTAAATGTACAGAGCTGTTGTCTTTTTTAAAGCTTATGGTCAAGTTAGAGTGAGGTTCCTCAGGCTCTTAAAGATAAGCTTTACAACTCTTACAGTTTGATAAATATCTCCCTCTAGTGGATTTATGTGTAATTGCTTCAAATTCTGCCAATGAAATAATGGATACAGCGAAAATTATTATTAATACGAGCTAGAAAGAAAGAAAGTTAGCTCATATTTTACTGCTGACCATGTACCACATCACATTATGCAATCAACTGAGTGCTAAACAGGTGTGTGATAATTAATGAATTGTTACAGCAACTAACGATCAGACAAGAACAGAGAACACAGGAAACAGGAAACAAAGATGAGCAACCTAAAAGTCCTGGATAAAGAAACTCACTTGACATAACCCGTAACAGCGTGAGATTAAAGGATAACTCTTGCCAAAATTGAACCTAGGCTCTTTTTGTTAATCTACCCGAGTCAAACCTTCGTGTAAAAGCATAATTAGAATGTAAACGCCACTTTTAAGTTTTACCGTATTTTTGTTTTCAGTCAAAATCCCTTTTGAATGGGAGTGCTAGGGGCACTACAATGAGAGCATCAAAATCGCTATTTTTAAAAAAACACCGAGGAGGCTCGACACAACATAAAACTGTGCTCGAAGTATCACCAGCGGCTCTACACATGAACTCAAGCATTGACAACATTGTTTGTGTACACAAAGTTTGCTAAAAAGAAAGGTTTTGTTCGACTCACTTTATCAGTTAGTGTTTCCGGTGGCTGGAATTTTGTCAGTCAAATGTAGTCGATCTCCGAATGCGACGCAACATGAGGAGAGTAAAGATGGAAAGCTCCTAAAGCTTGTTTTCATATATATTGAGCTAAGTGTCTAAGTTATCATGCTTTTCATTGGAATTACAAGTTCATGACATTTCCTCATCACTTCATTATGTCAGAGTCAGTTCATTACGTTGCACTCGTAGATCGACTACTTTTGACTGACAAAATGCCGGCGGACGGAAACAATTCGTAGGCCTATGGCTTATTTAGCAGTTATCCTGTTTCTTCCACAACGAGACTAGAGAAAACTAAGGACATCCAAGGCTGATTTATACTCGACTGCTGCATCCCAGTTCGTAGGCCGCATCCTGGGAAGGACACATTTGAAGCAGTGGTGTAGGCAGAAATTTTATTTTGGGCGGGCCAGTGAAAAAGTGAGTTGGCCTGTAGTATTTCCTAGAAAAAAAAAATACTTAAATAATAATTAAACCACACCGGACGAGAAGCGCAGTGTAGCGTCGAGGACAACTCGAGGTATCGCAGACCGTACGCGCACTTTACTTTCTACAACTTGCTTCAACAGTTCCATTTTTCGGAAAACAAATTAAACACACACCTGTCAACGATAAATCAGGTTTATATTTATATATTTTCTTAAACACATTTGAATAATAAAACTAAACTAAAAATGTATTTTGATCAATCTTGCCTGGGCGGGCCAGTGCCGCCCTGGCCCATTACTGGCTACGCGCCTGATTTGAAGGCAGATTGCGTCACCACGGTACAACGCAGCAAAAGCTGTGACAATTCGAAGGCTCCTTCAAATGCGTCCTTTGTTTCCCGTGAAATAGAGGATACAAACAGATGGATCCTTCACTGTCGTGCCTACACCAGGATTCATTGTGTGCCAGTGACAACAGGATTTTTTGGAGATAAATTGCTAAATTACACTTTTTAAACTTAAGTTTTGGGTTACAACTTACTCAAATATCTAATCATTTTTTTTTTATAAATAATAATAAAAAAAACCTTTAAAGCGGTTCAAACGTTGACATATCTTACCAAGATACGAGTATAGTTTATACTCTTAATCATATACAGAAATGGACCATACTGAACATAGACAGTTTGTGATCCCGTTTTGTTTTGTGATCCCGTTTTGATCCCGACAGTTTTGTTTTCAGATAGTTTAATATAACTTTCAAAAGAGTCTAGTACAAATGTTACTGTCATTTATTACGGTCTCAGTTGCTAGGCGACAAGAACAGTTCAACAGTTCGTTTGGGTGCGTGGCAAAATGACATCATTGCGGCACTAGCGAAAATGCAGGACCCCATTTTGCGTGACGGTGTGCACGCAATTTAGCCTGATTTATACATTCACCCGGCCTTATACCTCCGCTGACTGCGCACACACCTCCCCAAATGGACGAGGCGTTTATACTTGATGCAATCGTTGTTGTACTTTGAAACGTCAGGAGGCGAGTAATTGTCCTCTAAACCATCAGGAGTCAGCAGTCAGTAAGGTTCACACTTCATGATGTTTGTTTTAGTACACTTCACCAAAACCACACTAGAAAAGAATCGTGGAAAACCCAGTAAACCTTGAGATAGTTACTGTTGTGACATTAGAACAACATATATGGATATGAGAACATGTAAATTACAACTAAATTAAACAACGATATCTTAAATATTTTTTAATTTCACAAAACATTTTTAATTTCGTGAACAGTTTTTTTTTAAACACGGACCTTTATTTTCATTAAAATGAATTATTTCTGCTATTGTAGGCCCATTTTGCAAATGTAAGCAACTAATTTAGACGCTCAAACTGGGTACCGGTGTGGTGAGACGTACATGCCCGTCCAGATTCACCTCAAAGTTGAGCATCATTAGAAGCGGATCCACACGGAAAGTTACATGACGTGTCTGGGAGTGGCTTGTCATTACGACATTCATAAACCTCTTAAGGTTTTTAAGTTATCAACTAGCTTCCTTGTTGGTTGCTGGCTAGTCATTCTGGTACTAACCTTCTGGATGAAATACTGGCCACCACGCCGTTTTTCGCCTGGCTCCTTCAATTTGCATTCCAGCTGATTGCAAGGATTGTTCGGTACTTCAACGATGGCAGCAGTCATGCAGACTATCCTGGCTAGTGAGGGAAAATCTTTGCTGCTTTGCTCATGCAGGAACAAGATTTCATGCAAAGACACACACCAGGTCTGCTCTGCATGTCTTGGGCTGAAACATGCCCAATTGGCGATCAAGAATCCTGGTTCCTGTGAGCACAGTGTGGTGCCTCGCCATGAAGAGCCTTCATCGCAGGCTATCACGCCAAGCTAGCCTGTCGGGCCAGGATCCCCTCATGTCACCTAGCCATAATATACTTTTTTTATTCATGTAGAGTTTCCCACCACAGCAACTGTATCCTGGGATGAACTGCTTGTTGCATGCGTCCCTCTTCCCAGTGTGCTCAGCACGGACGAAAAAAAGGACACGCTTGGTTTCGAGGAAGATGGGCAATTAGACTTTCTTCTCTCTGAAGAAGCGGAAGATTTTGAGGACTCCCCTTTCCTTCCCCCTTGATACCCGGCACAACTCCTCGCTCCGGCGGGATCCATGGAGGAGGCGGGCTGGGGACTATTTTCTCCGCTTCTCAATGTTAATATGCAAGATGTGAGTAAACACACTGCAGATAAATAAAATATTCTGTGTCCGACTGTGGTAGCAGAGACTGCAAAGTCACTCTAAGAGGGTAAGATACTTCAGAGAGCGAAATGGGCAGCAAGACAGCTCCTTCCAGTATTTCCAGAGCTCCTGGAGGAGGTTGCATTTACCTGGAAGGACAAAGTGTTCACCAGCAAGCTGCCTGTGCAGGGTGGATCGGCTCGAGATGTAGAGGGGGTGGAGAAAGTCTCTGCATGCCCCGTATGGAGCCATTATCTGGCTGCAAATCTGACAATGCCATCTAAAGTGGACTAATTCCAGTCGAGCATGATGGTACGCACTTATAAAGCAGTCGCTCTCTCAGCCAGGGCTCTGAATGCGACCTCCATGCGGAACACATACCAAGCAATGCTTCAGGATGAAGCGTCTACCATGCCAATAGCCTATTATCATTTTTAAACATAAATATAAAACTAAATACGTTTTATTTAATGACTACAACACATAGTACAGTACAGAGAAATTTCATGTCGGAGCTGGATTTGAGCGAACGTCATTTTGGTGAGTGTAAGCGGTTCATGAGTGGAGCGCTCACGTGAGACATGACCGATTGAGTGGAGTGTGCTGTTATAGAGCGGAATATTGAGCGGAGCGTCACAATGTTGCGCTTCGCTAACATACTCCGCCGCCCACCCCCCAGCTTTCGCATTCCTAGATGGCAGAGACCAAACATGAATGCAGCAGGTCAGAGCGTAATACCAGAGCAGAAAACTGCTTGGCCCAGGAAGAACTATCAGCCTGCAAGAGCTCTGATGGATTACCCAGCTCCTCATTCTCAGGGGACGAGAAGGTGGCAGTTTTATGGGGTCTTCCCCAAGGAGAGGAGCCCACAAGTTTTCACTGTACTCCCAGGAAATGTTGCAAAACATAATGCCCCCAAAATTTTGCAAAACATATTAACAGAACACAGTGTACCACCCCCTCAGGGAGTTTGAATCTGGCCAAGCACTAAGTGCCCACTCATACAGAGTGTAATACAGACCACAAACTTGTTCACGACTCATCCACAAGATGGCAACAGAACGCTGCAAATAATTGGCACAAAGTTCTGCTGTGTCATGATTCATGAATCGTCCAGCCCTGGATGTGGTGTTTGTGGTGGACAGGAGACTTCGAGGTATATGGCAATATGGGAGTTAGGATATCCCCTATAGTGAGAAACTGAAACGTGTATGTTGCTTAATATATGCGTATGCACTTAATGCTATCAGAAAACCGGGGTTACACAAGTAACCTATTGTTCTCTCATACTCGCTCGATTTCCAGGATATTGTATATAATGGGTCTATATGCGGGAGACTCAAGGAACTTCTGGGAGAGGTGGGATGTCTGGTATAATTTTGGGTAGTGTTGAAATAGACAACGATTCCATAAAACGAATACTCGTCGATTCCATAAAGCAATACTTTTTTTACTACGCTTGCCATTGTCACCTTCTGTCAGGATAACGTTCTCTTCTTTTGCACAAACGTAATTTTTACCCGTTGACAAACAGTAGTTTGTATAGGCCTACATGATTTTTAATGTAAGCACCATTACACACATCTGATTAGCTCTTACATAGACAAATTAACAGTTTGCAATGTAGCTTGCATTTCCAGTAGGAATACTGCACCAGAAACATAAAAAGGTAAACAATAAAATGTATTGTAATAAACAGTAAAGTGCAATATTATCTAGCTAGCTACAGTCCTTTCTTGATCCTTCCCATTGTGAAGACTTGCATACACCTTGCACCTAGTCCATGTTTCACATCCATTTCTCATGATTTGTCTGTGGCCTATAGCATGAAGAAGAATGTGGAAATCTGATAGTGTTTAGTCTGAACCAAAGACAATGATCAAATTGGAGACTTATCTACTGATCAAAAATAAACTCAGTGCAAAGACTCATAATCAATCTCTTTACATTTTAAGACATGCAAGGATCAATTCAGAAGACCTATAGAAAAACAAAGCTAATTTCTTTGGATATCTAAGAATAATGATATGATTAATATTGTAGTGTTTGCATTTGCAGATGTAGTTTTTGCAGTTTAAAGTTTGGGTCATCCTTCATAGCAGACAACAGCTGCTTTGTTGAATGTCCTAGATTGTTCATGTGCAGATCCAGCTCTCTCAGGTGTGAGGAGTTCGATCTTAGAGCTGATGCCAGAACATCACAAGCTTCATCTGTGAGACCACAATTTTCCAAACTGCAAAGACAAAAAAAATAATATATATATTAGAAAGAAGCCTCAGAATTGATTTAATGAGGCACCCTATCAGAGAATTTGCAGACCAAAAATAATGGGTAACACTTTATTTTGATGGTCCCTTTTGAACATTCTGTTGACTATAAGTAACTTTGCAACTACTGTACTTGTCAACTAATGTCTAGTAATATCGAATTAGAGTTAGTAGACATGTAGGTGCAAGGTTACTTATAGTCAACAGAATGTGTTGAAGGGACCAAAACAAAGTGAGACCACATAATGTTCTTACCGCAGTATCTCAAGTTTACAGTCAGGCTTTTCCATAGCGGTACAGAGCATTTTCACCCCTCTGGTTCTCGGTTTATTTTGAGACAGATCCAGCTCTCTTAGGTGTGACGGGTTTGATTTCAATGTTGAAGCCAGTGCAGCACAACCTTCCACTGTAATGTTGCAATCTCTCAGTCTGTAAAAAAAAAAAGAAAAAAAAAGAACCCTAATAATGTTGTGGGAAATTATATAAATGTACAGTGGGGTCCAATGTCTAGGATGACATTGAGAATCTAGATTGTTTATTAATTTAAACCTATAAAATAAAGTTGTAAGATTCTAAAATAATTCAAAGTAACAAATAAGAACATTTGTGAAAATTGTACAAAAGGTCACATTTCCCATGAATGGTCCTGTTTTAATACAAATAAATGCAACTGAATATTTTGAATATATAGAAGCAAATACTGCAGAAAAAAAAGGAAATTAATGTGAAAGATACCAGGATCTATTCTGAACCTCAGAATATATTCAGAATTTTTGTTAATATGATGACTCGTACTGAAATCAGTATTTTCACTTTGCTTACCGCAGAACTTCTAATTTACAGTTTGGATTTTCCAATGCAACAAAAAGTTGCTGCACACCAGAGTCACCCAGTTTATTCCAACCAAGATCCAGCTCTCTCAGGCTTAAAGGATTTGATTTCAAAGCTTCGGCCAGAGCAGCACAGCCCTCACTAGTGACGCCACAATTCTTTAACCTGCTGAGAGAATGACACACTCATTTCTGTCCCTAGCTTTGGCACACACTTATTTGACGTGGTGAGTGCTGATCTTGCCTGAGTATCTCAAGATTACAGTTAGAATGTTCCAGTTCAACAGACAGCCTCTTTACGCCAAGGTTCTTGAGTGTATTACCAGACAAATCCAGATCTCTCAGATGTGAGGGGTTTGATCTTAGAGCTGAGGCCAGAGCTGAACAACCTTCATCTGTGATATCACAGTCTCCCAACCTGCAGAAAAAAAATAAAATTACAAAAATACAATGTAATAGACTCTTTATTGACTTTGACATTTATTACTCTCTGTGACATAACCTTACCTCAGTATCTCCAGTTTACAGTGAGGATTCTCTAGTCCATTAGCAAGGGCCTTCATTCCTAAATCGTTCAGTTTATTCCCAGACAGATTCAGCTCTCTCAGGTGTGAGCGGTTTGATTTAAGAACCAAAGCCAGAGCAGCACAACCTTCATCTGTAATGCTACAAAATCTCATACTACAGAGAAAATGGCAGGAAAAATAGGTTAAAGGACACACAATTAAAAAAGAAAAAGAAAAAAAAGAATTCTATATTCCTTAGCTAACGTTACAGTTGGTGATGTCAAAATGTATGTTTTAGTGAAGTTATCTCACCACAGTTTCTCTAGTTTACAGTGAGGATTCTGTAATTCAGCAGATATAATCTTCAATCCAAAGTTACTGAGTTTATTTCTGGACAGATCCAGCTCTTTCAAATGTGAGGGGTTTAATTTCAGAAAAGTACAACCTTTATCAGAAACACCACAAAACTCCAGTCTGCATAAAAAAAGAAGTTTAAGATTTTACCTCCTGGTTTCACAGACAAGGCTTAAGCCTAGTCCCTTGTTGGTTGAACAAAACAAAAAGATGAACTTACCTCAGCTTCTCCAAACGACAATGAGGATTTTCCAGTCCCGCACAGAGTAGCTTCAGTCCTGGATCATTCACAGTACACTTAGTCAGGTTTAACTCTTTCAGACAGCAATTCTTTGAGCTGAGAACAGAACCCAATGTTGTATAGCCTCTCCTTGTCAGGTTATGCTCACAAAGTCTGCAAGAAAAAAAAAAGTTTTGTTCTGTGTTTTTTAAAATAGTCATTTCAGCATGTGCATGTATAGACAGTGTTGGGTAAATTACCTCTGGAATTACAATAATCTTTTAGATTTTACTGTTTTAATTAAAATAATCGAAATACTTCTAAATTCATTGAAATAACTTAATGCAAGAATACTCTTATGCCATATTTAACACAAAACAAAAATACAATTCCATATATATATATATATATATATATATATATATATATATATATATATATATATATATATATATATATAATAAAAACTTAATTACTACCAGTATGACTTACACTGCAGTTCTGGATGCTTCAAGCACCGGCTGTAGCCTTTGAAGACTTTCATCTGGCAAGACATGTGTCCCAACATATTCATTTAAATCAAACACATCTAGTTTTTGACCTGAGGTCAGCAATACAAATACCATTGCTGACCATTGCGATGCTGTCAGTGTGGTATTTATTCTTGACCCTGATTTTAGATAATGCTGGATTTCCTCCACTAGGGAATGATCATTCAGTTCGTTCAGGCAGTGGAACAGATTGATCGATTTCTCTGGAGAAGGATTCTCTTTGATCTTTCCCTTTATGAACCTAACTATTCGCTCTTTGTTGTCAGAGCTGTCTTCTGTCTGTGTCAGTAGATTTCCTAAGAGAGTCTGATTGGACTCCAGTGAGAAGCCCAGAAGGAAGCGAAGGAAAAGGTCCAGATGTCCACTGGTACTCTGCAGAGCTTTCTTCACAGCTCTCTGATGGAGGTCAAAAATTGAACCTTGTGCACCACAAAGCAGAACTTTGAGTAGAAGACTTGGTTGGTCTAATTCATTTGTGTTTTGATTCACAAAGGAGAGGTACACATATAAAGCTGCAAGATGTTCCTGAATGCTGAGGTGAACAAAGCAGTAGACTTTCCCCTGAAACAGCCCTGACTCCTCTCTGAAGATCTGAGTGCACAATCCTGAGTACACAGCAGCTTCTTGCACGTCAATGCCAAATTCTCTCAGATCTTCCTCATAGAAGATCAGATTATGTTTCTCCAGCTGCTGAAAAGCTAGTTTACCCAGTTTGAGAACCATGTCCTCAGCTTTTAATTTCTTCTCATAGTCCTTCTCATGTTTGATGTTGGTCTGAAGGATCAGGAAGTGTGTGTACATTTGCGTGAGAGTCTTGGGAATCTCTCCACTCTCTGCTCCACTCAGCATCTTCTCTAGAACAGTGGCTGAGATCCAGCAGAACACTGGGATGTGGCACATGATGTAGAGGCTCCTCGATGACTTCAGGTGTGAGATTATTTTATTGGCCAGACTCTGATCAGTGATTCTCTTCCTGAAGTATTCCTCCTTCTGTGGGTCATTGAAGCCTCGTACCTCTGTCACTCGATCAACACACTCAGAGGGGATGAGATCAGATGCTGCTGGTCTGGAGGTGATCCAGATGAGAGCAGAGGGAAGCAGATTCCCCAAAATGAGGTTCATCAGCAGCACGTCCACTGAAGCTGATTCAGTCACATCACACAACCTCACGTTGTTCTGAAAATCCAGAGACAGGCGACACTCATCCAAACCATCAAAGATAAACATGATTTTACCTTCATTTGGAGAGATTTCCAGTTGTTCTGTGCCGATGAAGAACTGTAGAAGATCTTTAAGACTGAATGTTTGGTCCTTCAGCAAATTGAGCTCTCTGAAAGGAAGTGGAAATATAAGGTAGACGTCCTGATTCACTTTCCCTTCAGCCCAGTCTAGAATAAACTTCTGCACAGAAACTGTTTTTCCAATGCCAGCGACTCCTTCAGTCAACACAGCTCGAATGGGTTGGTTTTGTCCAGGTAAGGGTTTGAAGATGTCATTGCAGTTGATTGGGGTGTCCTCCATTGCGGCTTTCCTGGAAGCTTTTTCAATCCATCTGATCTCATGTTCATTATTGATCTTTCCACCTCCACCTTCCGTGATGTAGAGCTCAGTGTAAATCTCATTTAGAGGTATGGGAGCACTGTTTTTTGATATCCCTTCATGCAAACACTGAAACCTGCTCCTCAGATTTAATTTTAATGCATCTCGATCTTCAAGGAGTGAGGCATTACTGAAAAAAAAAAAAAAAAAAAAACGGTTATTCTTTAAGTAAATTACTCACAGAGCAGACCTTTTACTTCTTTTAGGATATATTCAATTACTTAATAAGGAGATTTCTAATACTTTTACTTTTAAAATACTAAGATACTTTTAAAGCGTAAAATGTAAACTAAAGACAAATAAACCGATTAAAAGGGACTAGATAAATAAAAAGCAAACTATAATTAAAAACATGTCTATGACCATCTTTTTTGAGTATCCTTTTTTTTTTGTCATGGTATAACTAAAGACTGAAAAGATATATAAAGGAAGGTTTAATCTAGCTGATCTTTTACCTGGATACTTTTAAATTCATTGGTTCATTCATTGAATGATCACTCCTCATGGACTCATGGCTGGGACATGGAGAAGATCTTCCCATCTGCACTGAGCTTCAGAGAA
Organism: Phoxinus phoxinus; assembly: GCF_949152265.1. Lineage (NCBI taxonomy): Eukaryota > Metazoa > Chordata > Actinopteri > Cypriniformes > Leuciscidae > Phoxinus > Phoxinus phoxinus. The sequence goes on along the minus strand of NC_136879.1, from coordinate 21,211,828 downwards.
ACAGAGACATTACAATTTAATAGTCACAACTGTGAAACCGTCACAATCGTGAGACAAACATTAATTTTTAAGTTAAAATGTATTTTTAAAAAACATTATCTTGTTTTACATGACGTTAAATAACAATAAAAACTGAAAAGTAATAGAGAAGGAAGCTTAATTTTTATTAATATAAATATTTTACGTGGACTCTTTTAAAGCCAATGACAGATCATTCATTGACAGATCACTCCTCATGGACTCATGGCTGGGACATAGAGAATATCTCCCCATCTGCACTGAGCTTCAGAGAAACAGAGACATTACAACATTTAATCAGTAGAGCTTACTGTCATTCAAATTCAAGTGCAAGTAGGTGCAATTGTGTGTGTTTAAGAGGTCTTTCATTCCAAACACCATTAAAATGATCAACTCCAGAAGTGACTGAAAAACCAAATGAAAGTGGCATGAACTGTATTTGTTTGTATTTTTCTTAACATTGTCTGGCTATGTTATGTGCTGGTGAGCCAAAGACAAATTTTCACCTTGGTGGACAAAAAAGATATACAATACAATACAAATAGTCAATATTAATAAAATAAATGTGCAATTGTGAGATATAAAGTAATAATAATTAAAAAACTAAAAAGTGCAGAAAGGACGATTAATTTTATTACATTAAAACTGAAGACCAACAAAGTCTTTAAAACTAGCTAAAAGGTTTAGTCCTGATAATTTACCTGGGCTTAAGAAAAGTATGTCTAAGCTTAAGTTGATCCATTGATTGATTATTCCTAATGACCAGGGCCCGTATGTATAAAGCCACTCAGAGTAAAATTTGAGTCTCAAGTTTGTCAAAATTCTAAGAACTACATAATTTTACTCTTATTCCTAAACTTAAGAATAAGTGTGATTCATAAAGGTTCCTAAGTGTTAAGACTTGGTCTCAGCTCCTAAATTTGTCATGAGGTGGAAGGATGAACCCAATTGCAGACAATATGCAAACACACAAGGTTTAATAATAACAGAAAACAGGGAAAACAAAACCCACGAGGGGGCAAAACAGGACTGGAGGGCAAAAGTAAAGACAAACTACACTAAGACTTGACTGATAACTAGACTAACAAACAGCAACACAAACTCACAATTCTCATTAAACAGGATACAGACAAAGTACTCACAAGACTATCACAGAGATGAACACGCAATGATTGACAATGAACCAACACAGGACAGCAAACACAAGGGGATGATATAGGGAGACACTAATGACAAGAACAGGTGAAGCTGACTAGACAATGACAAGATGAGGATAACAAGGGGGCGGGGTAACGTAACGAGACAACACAAGCACATGGCCCAAACAAATGGCCATGTGCTTGTACACAAAACATGGGTCTGTCATGATCCTGCCTCAAGACTAGAGAAATACAAAGACATCAGGGCAGAATCATGACAGAACCCCTCCCTTAAGGAGCGGCTACCAGACGCTCCTCAAGGGAACTTCAAATACGGGACATGACTGACTGTGACAAAGACACAAACCAACAAAACATAACAAATAACAGCAACGGTAAACATGAAAAAACAATTACAGGGTTGGGGTGAAACAATAAAAACAACAAACAAGGAAGAGGGGGTGGGGGAAACACAAAGTCCATAGGGGGTAATCCATGGCGAATAGGTGGACTGGGGGTCTTGGGTCTTCGGGACGAGGGCTGAGGACGGGGAATCTGGCGGGACTTGGATGGAGACACAGGAGGAACATTCTTGGGGGAGACAGTCCGGGGAGAAGTGGTGACAGGGGCATACGGGGAAACACCCAGGGGTACAGAGGGCGGCGAAATGGGAAACCTAACCAGGGGAACAGCAGGTAAGGGGACTAGGCGCATGACAGGGGGAGATGCAGGCGCCTGTGGAACAGGGAGAGATGATGCTGCGGCTGGTTGCGGAGCTGGAACGGGGTCCGCGAACTCTACAGCAGAACCAGTACCAGCGCTCTTCACATCAGAATCGACACTCCCCATCTCAGATTCAGAAACAGCGTAGCCAGCAACCGACTCTGGAAGAGTGTTGTCTGAGGCTGACTTGGACCCAGTGTTCTCTGCAGCTGATACAGGGACAGCACTCTCTGCAATCGACTCGGGGACAACTCTGCCTGCAGTTGACTCAGGGACAGCACTCTCGGATGCTATGGGTACAGGACTTGATGAGGGTATGACAGGAACTTCTAGTAACTTGACAAGACTAGAGAGGTAATCGGACAGAGTCTTGGCCGCAATGACGACAGGCATTTCTTGGCGGGCCGATACAGACTGCAGAACAGCTTCAGCTGCCAAATCGACTGCGGCTTTCACATCAGCTGATTCACAAGCCGAGATCACAGCGGAAACTTCTGGAACAGCCTCTTCTGCAGCTGACTCCGGAGCAGCCTTCTCTGCCACAGACTCAGAGTCACCTTTAACTGCAGCAGCCTCAGGAACGACCTCCAGAACAGCAGGTTCAGGAACCACTTTCTCTGTAGCGGATTCGGAGACAGTTCTCTCTGCAGCAGATTCAGAAGTAGCTTTCTCTGTTGCAGCGGCGGGTTGAAGAACCAACACGGACTTGGGAGAAGACTGACACGGAGAACAGACGATTCCCTTCCTCCTCTTCTTTCTCCTGGGTCGCGGGGCAGAGGCCGTAACTGGTGCTGGGGAAACCACCGCAGACAAGGAGGACTCAGTCGAGGAGGACTCTGACGCTGACTCCCACGAGAAACGTCTTCCCCGTTTGCCACAGAGACTTGTTGGTGCGGACGACGCCTCGGGAGTCGAGGGGGAGGGAGCTTGGTCCCCCAGCGTAACCACAGCTAAAACGTGACCCTCCGGGATCACAGACAGCCTGGCAGGAGGTGACGACACCGTGGGACCCTGCGGCTCCTTTCGACACAAACAGTCCACCATGTCCTGGAATGGGCGGTGAACCAGCCTCTCCCGTTCAGCCAGAGGAGGGGGAACATTGAGACCCGCGATGAGGTAGCGGTTGACGAGGATCTCAGGTAAGAAAAGCCTCCTTGCTTCCACGGCCTGGGCATATCTCCTCAGGGACCTCTCTCCCTGGGGAGGGAAAGGAAGCTTGCCCAACTTGCTGTCGGCGATAGCCGACTGCCACCAACATTCCTGGTCAGTCGACTGTTGAAAAGCAGGAGAAGACATACAGTCTGCTGGGTTCTGTATTGGTTGGTTCATTCTGTCATGAGGTGGAAGGATGAACCCAATTGCAGACAATATGCAAACACACAAGGTTTAATAATAACAGAAAACAGGGAAAACAAAACCCACGAGGGGGCAAAACAGGACTGGAGGGCAAAAGTAAAGACAAACTACACTAAGACTTGACTGATAACTAGACTAACAAACAGCAACACAAACTCACAATTCTCATTAAACAGGATACAGACAAAGTACTCACAAGACTATCACAGAGATGAACACGCAATGATTGACAATGAACCAACACAGGACAGCAAACACAAGGGGATGATATAGGGAGACACTAATGACAAGAACAGGTGAAGCTGACTAGACAATGACAAGATGAGGATAACAAGGGGGCGGGGTAACGTAACGAGACAACACAAGCACATGGCCCAAACAAATGGCCATGTGCTTGTACACAAAACATGGGTCTGTCATGATCCTGCCTCAAGACTAGAGAAATACAAAGACATCAGGGCAGAATCATGACAAAATTATTTAAGAGAGCTGGAGAGGTCTCCTAACCTAGTTAGGAGTAACAAGATGGTAGCAGAGAGGACGCGGCCATGCACTTTTCAATGAAAATATGATGTATTGTAGTTAAATGAGTTGATCAAACGATAACAAAGTTTAATCATCAAGGTATTCTTTAGTAACTTGCCTTTAAGAAATTTTATGGCAATGAAATGAAAGTAATAATTATATTTTTGGCAACTGGAAAAATGCAGCAGTGCACCTGTGATGACTTGAGTCCTTCAGTCCACAGTTAGCAGGCTCTGGAATAGCACAATTGTGACACTGACCACACCAAATATACAGAAGTGGCCAAAAGTGATGTGCAAAGTTTTTTTTTTTAAATTACCCTACAAGTTTGCTTAAACCATCAAATTATGAGGAAAATATTTTTATATTTATATTTTGTTAAGAAGAACAAAACACTAAACTTAGTGAAGGTATTTATCTTACAAAATTATTTCAAGTTACCTTTATTTCTACAGTGCTTTTTACAATACAGATAGTTTCAAAGCAGCTTTACAGAGATTACAGGAAAATAATGTAACAAAGTTAGTCTTGGCTGTACAGCAACTCTAGAAGAAAATAGTGTCATTGTCCTGCTTAAGTAAGTTCAGTGTTGATTCATTTCTACCAGAAAGACTCGGAAAAACGACGTGACAAAGTATAAATTTATTAACAGCCCATCAAGCAAGTATTGTGTTATAAGGTTCTTTGGCGTAGGCCCGCCCATAGCTCGCAATCCGAGGGTAACGTAATCTGCATTTCCTGCCTGAAGACGAAGGCAGGGGCGCAGCCGACCCCCCGAGGGATGAGGTATGGACAGATTAAGGACCCCCGGGTGGTATGGGGAGGGACCATCCAGGTGGTGGTGGTGGGGAGGTTGGAGGAGGGGAATGTAGGCGTCAGCATCTGAGACGTGTTTAAGTACCGATCTTTTATACTACAAGTATTAGAACACGATTTGATAGATGAGAAGGTAATAAGTGACGTGACAATTTAGTCTTCCTGGCAGAACTTAAGCTAAAGCTTTAATTTCCAATGTAAAAAATCATTAGTTATCTATTTAGTTCATTTATCTATACAGCCAGCAGGCAGATCAATATTATTGTTGAATATTAAGTGACAAAAAAGGGCAAACTACAGCTACAGGTTTTAGAAAAACTAAAAAGCTCACAGGAGAAAAAAATCATACATTGTCTGCAATATAGTCATTTATTAATATTTCATTGTCCTCTCTTGTTTATTCACGTGTTCATAATTTCTTTGTTTGACAGCCTTATCACAAAGAAACAATTGACTCCAGGCACAACTACACAATACGCTTACAAAATATTTAACACATTTTTAATACTATTTGAATAAAGGGTGAATCTGACAATTTTCCTTCAATACTAATTTGTGATAATTTTGCACAATGCAAAGCAATTAAAACAAATATATATTTAAATATTAAAGTTTCAGTGTCTTAATTAAATTATTTTATTATAATTACATTACTTAATTGGTGTCATGCTGTTGTGACCTCACCCTTGGAGGCTCACTATTGGCTGATTCAGAGGTTGAGGGCGGCCATTTTGGGTTCACATCATTGTAGTCCTTAGTTCACAGCACTTAAGTCCCACTTTAAGAATCAGTCTTATACTTTACTGAAAGTTGCTTTTAGCTGCTTTATAAAAGTATCCTACTCTTAGAAAAGTCATACTCTTTACTAAGTATTTTTTGATACTTAAGTCAAAGCTTGAGACTATTCTTAAGAGCATTTCTTAGAAGTTTTATACATACGGGCCCAGGGGCCGTATTCACAAATAATTTTAAGGCTAAAAGTTGCTCCTAACAGGCGAATTTAGGAGCAACTCCTAAAAATAATGGGCGTGTTACTCCTAACTTTAGGACTCCTAATTTTTTTCACTAAGAGTAATTCACGAAGCATTTTAGCCCTAAAAGTAGCACCTAAGTCTGGGACAGCTTAAAAGAAGTCGAGAGGACTCCTAACTCACTAAGACCTATTCACAAAGGATCTTAAAATCGCCGCGCGACACAGTGTATTGGAGACACTCAATGACACGGAGTTATTACAAAGATACCGCCTTAACCGTGAGGGAATACTGATTGTTGTGGATCTTGTGAGGGATGCAATAACAGCTCCAACTAATCGCAACAACCCAATCAATGCCGAATTTAAATGTATGATAACACTTCGCTACCTGGCAACGGGGAAAATGCAATTGTGTAATACACTCTGTAGACCCCATATTATTCGACAGTTCTTTTTCGACAAAGTTTTCTTTTGGACATTCGCCAACTCCAAAGAAACAAAGCCAGCTTTATGGATATTGCCGGTGTGCCCGGAGTGGTCGGTATAGACGGGACACATATTAAAATAATGCACCACGTCACGTCAGGATGAGGACGTGTTTGTGAATAGAAAGAAAACCCACTCAATACCCAGATTGTGTTCGATGCAAACTTCACAATTCTCGATGTTGTATCCGTATCCCAGTGCCGAATTTCCCTTTTATTACGTTTTTTTTTTCAGCACCAACTGGGCCAGCAGCAGTGACTGATCCTGCATCCAGTTGGGCTTTCTTTTCCGTTTTGGCGAGTTCATAATCTACCGTCATTCAACTATTACATTACTTCAATAGGAGCAACATTTCCTTGCTTTAACTAGTCTATTTAGGCTAATAGGATGTCAATTAACCGAGCAAGTGTTAATGCAAGTGTCGTTTTTCATTATTAGGCAAGTGGCGGTTTTCATTAGGGTATTAGGCTACCTAAATTTAATTTAAATGAATTCACAACTTTTCTCTCTCTCTCTGCCTTTTTAGAATTACACTTCACTGGGGCCTGCACAAACATGTCATTATATATGCATTTCGATGACATTACTATTATTATTTTGTGTAGGACACAGACATATTTAGATGTCGTAATTCCATGATTTGGTGCGTCTGTGTTGGTTCGCATGATGGCCCTGTCATCTAACAACCAATCACCGTGATCATTGCGAGGAAGCTCGTGCATGAGAATTGACGTCATCCATAGCAACGAAGACTCGCTCTTAGTTTAGGAGTTGTCATTTTTCCTTACTAAGAGTAGGTCTGAAAGGCGTTGTGAATAACTTTTAAGAGAAAACTCCTAGCTAAAATCTTTTAGTGCGATTTAGGAGTACTCCTAGTGTTAAGATAAAATTCTTTGTGAATACGGCCCCAGGTCTTGTTAATACATATTGGGTTCACTCAAAAAATAATTATTTTTTCATCAATTACCCTCATGTCGGTACAAACCCGTAAGACATTCGCTCATCTTCAAAATACAAATGAAGATATTTTAAATAAAATATGATATTTCAGTCCCTCCATTGTCAGCTACGCAACTACCACTTTTATGCTTCAAAAAGATCATAGAGATTGTAAAACTAATCCATAGTTTGTTTAGTCCAATTTTTTTTAAGAGACACGATCACTTTATATGATGAACAGATTGAATTTAGACTTTTATTCACATATAAACATTGATCAGCGAACATACAATAAACAGAAGCTCAACCACACATGCTTGATGCACGAGAACAAACCTCTTACTGAAACTCAAATGTGCTGCATAACACCATAATTAACATCATTGGTTTCTGCTGAAGCTCAAACGTGCTGCGTAACACCAGAATTAACGTCATTGGTTTCTGCTGAAGCTCAATCGTGCTGCGTAACACGAGTGTAGGAGCCATACATTGGGTTTGATTAGTCTTTTGTGATATTTCTTCTTTCCTTCTATACTGTTGTGTATGTGCACGTGCGGTGTGACGTCATCGGTAAATATGGCACCGTGAGGGGGTGTGGTGAGTATATATTAGCGTTTATGTTCACCTGTAGGACATGGCGGGTTGTATGGATCATGGCTGCAGGGTGAGCATGGGGAGAAACTTTCTGTTGACCGTCAACAACGTCACCAACATCACCAACGTCAATTAATGCACTGTCTAAGGTATCTTTGCACGGTTTATGAAGTACATCAATCAACGTAAGTGCTTATGTTTTCTAAGCTTGTGAAAGAGAGCAATAAAGACATTCCATCATGTGCAATGATTTAGCGTGACACGTCTTCAGTGTAAACCCTCATGTCTCAGCCTGCTGCGGCGTTTGTTTGGACTTTGAGATAATATACGCTGCAATAACGAGAATGAACCTCATTGGTTCTTGTTGAAGCTCAAATGTGCTGCGTAACACCAGAATTAACCTCATTGGTTCTTGCTGAAGCTCCAACGTGCTGCGTAACACAAGAATGAACCTCATTGGTTCTTGCTGAAGCTCAAACGTGCTGCGTAACACAAGAATGAACCTCATTGGTTCTTGCGGAAGCTCAAATGTGCTGCGTAACATGAGAATGAACCTCATTGGTACTTGCTGAAGCTCAAACGTGCTGCGTAACACAAGATTGAATCTCATTGGTTCTTGCTGAAGCTCAAACGTGCTGCATAACACGAGAACTTGTGTTAGTTTTATTGTGTTACATAAAATTAAAAACTAAAAAGTGGTAGAGAATGAAGCTTAATTTATATTATCGGTAATATAAATATTTTACCTGGATTTTTTGAAATTCAATGATTTATTCATTGAATGATCGCTGCTCATGGACTCATGGCTTGGGCATGGAGAAGATCTTCCCTTCTGCACTGAGCTTTAGAGAAACAAAAACATTACAACATAGAGGTTTGAAATCTTGATATGTGCAATGGCTAACATTAATAACTATCTAACATTATTCCAAGCAGCTAGTCCCATTTGCCAGCCCAGCAACACAGTTCAATAAATCCACTTCAGAAACGTTGTTGAAATAAAAGATGAAAATCTCCGTTTTATTCCTTGGATTCTGATTTACAAAAGAGAATTTGAGCTGACTAATACACTTATTCTAATTGTTAATAATATAAAAAAATATTAATAGAAGTAGCTATAAGTGAGCAGTTAGCAGGTTAGAAAACAATTTGCTTCCACAGCTCTCAAGATCAGAATCGCATTATGAGAATCAACGTAATGTAGCCGGAGTATGCCTATTTTACCAATATGTAGCAAATCCTATATAAGCACATAAATTCTAATATGCTTTTAAACTTTTAAGTATTTAACATTTTTAACCATTACATGAACTTCTAAATGAAATTATTTACCTGTTTAACATTAATTCTTATTCACATTACTATGAATTGTACTTTGGCCTCTACACAACATTTAATCAGTATAGCTTCCTGTCATTCAGACTCAAGTGCGGCACAATTAAGTAGGTGCAATAGAGAAAGAGTCAATACTAGAAAAATGATATATGCAATTGTAAGATAACCTATACAAATAACATATCATTTAAAACCTGAAAAGTGAAGGAAGGAAGCTTTCATTTTATTGCATATGTAAATCATGAATGATCATTTACCTGGGCTCAAGCAAAGTCTTTTTGGGCTCGAGTTGATCCATTGAATGACTACTTCTAATGGCCAGGTTTTGTTAAATCTGATCTCCTCTCCTGGATTGTGCTTCAGTGAAATATAAATGGTGGTAACATAATATTAAGTAACCGGAATGAAGACTTTTTAATCTTACAAAGTAAGAAACATATTTCACAGCCCAATTATATTTATTTTAATAGTGTATTTAGTTGCCAAGCTGTGTATAATAAGCCAAGATTTTATATTTTTGCAGCAAATAAAGAATCAGTAACAAAAAATATATATTTTTAATTTGTTGTTGTTGTAATAAATAAAAACACATACGAGTTGGCCTCAGTATTAGTGGAGCATTTGGTCACAACATTTCAGAACTCATTCCAGCTATAATGACTCTAAAAATAAACCAAACAATAGTCATAGTAACAAGTGGCTACAAATAAAAATGCAATGAAAAATACTGGACAGTAGTCACGTATTGTAAACATTCCTATTGTTTTTTGCTTTAATCAATCTAGTTCCCTTTCAAGGCAGTCACTTCGACATTACGTTGTGTGACGTATATGGGAACTCCTCCCCGCTTCCACTTCTGCTGAAATCTTATGGGCTAACGCCAGCTGAAACACGACGTCGCGGACTACGTCTCTTTCGGAGCTGGTGGGGAGGATGACTCCATGTCTCTTTCGACGTCGGAGAAGGACTGGGGATCCGAGTAGGCCCCTCCGGAGCGAGAGAGCCCTGCGGACCTCCAGGAGGAGCTCTTCAGGGTCCTTAGCAAAGCCGTCGCCGAGCTGGACCTCTCGTGGAACGCTCCGGACGAGCCAGCGAGGAGCAAGTTGGACACGTGGTTCCTCAAATCGAGCCGCCGTCAGGCCGCGTCGAGGAGGGGAACCCCGTTTTTCCCGGACGTCCACGAGCACGTGGTGAGATCGTGGGCTGCTCCCCAGTCGGCGCGCACCCACTCTGCCACTCAAGCCATGTTCGCTCATGTCGACGAGGCGGAAGCCCACGGTTACGTGCACATGCCCCCCGACGGTCGAGGAGACCGTCCCACCCCCCTGTACCCGTCGACTTCTGCACTGGGTTCGGACCGCAGCTTGCCGTCCAAGCCATGTATATTAACGGCCCACAAGGCTGATAAAGCCTACAGAGCAGCGGGAGAGGCAGTGTCAGCTCTCCATGCCATGGCGATCTTACAAGTGTTCCAGGCGAAGCTGCTTAAGTCCCTGGATGGCGTCGCCTCTGTAGACGCTGACGTCTGCTGCATATGCGACCGCTACAGTTCTGGCTGAAAACTCGAGTCCCTCCGAGGGCGTGGTCTTCAGGCCACAAGCGCATCACGGTTACCCACTGTTGGGTCCTCACTCTGGTACCATGGAAAAACCCGGAGTTATTCAGCTCAGGAGTCCCTATGGGTGTCGTGACGCAACGCATTGCGGTCTTGACAGATGCGTCAACCTCAGGCTGGGGAGCGGTATGCAAAGGCATGCCGGCCTCAGGTCTGTGGTCAGAGCCACAGAGGAAGTGGCATATAAACTGCCTGGAATTGAAGGCGGTGTCTCTAGCCCTCGAAGCCTTTCGGTCACAGTTGGAACGGCAGCATGTACTGATTCGAACCGACAACACGTCTGTGGTCTCGTACATAAATCGCCAAGGCGGCGTGCACTCCAGAGCCCTATTCGAGCAGGCGGCGAGTCTCCTGCTGTGGGCAGCTGGCACTTTCTCTCCGTAAGAGCAGCGCACATTCCTCAAGGAGAGTGGAGGCTTCACCCTGGCTCTGTACAAATGATTTGGGATCGATTCGGGAGGGCAGAAGTCGATCTGTTCGCCACGAGCGAGAACACGCACTTGCTGTTTCGCTCCTCTCTGGCGGGGGATGCTCTGACTTCGCGCTGGCCGAAAACCAGGCTTTACGCCTTCCTTCCGGTGAAGATTCTGCCTACGGTGTTATGCAAAATCAGGGAAGAAAAGGCATCTGTGATCCTCGTAGCCCCGAACTGGCCGAACCAGCCCTGGTTCGCGGACATGAGGGAAATTTTGGTGGACCCCCCGTGGGAAATTCCCCTCAGAAGGGACTTGCTATCTCAAGCGAACGGCACGATATGGCACCCCAGCCCCGAGCTGTGGAACCTTCATGTGTGGCCGCTGCGGGGACATTCGCGAGTACTGAGCACTATCTCAGAGGCGCGCGCACCGTCTACCAGGCGTCTCTACGCTTCGGAATGGAGAGTTTTCCCGAAATGGTGCCAGGATGTCGGTATCGACCCAGATAGCTGTTTCGTGTCAGATGTTCTGCGCTTCCTTCAGCACAGGATGGATAATGGGAATTTGCCGTCCACGCTGAAGGTGTATGTGGCCGCTATTGCTGCGTTTCACTCCCCGGTCGTCGGGCAGTCGACGGGCAGATTTAGCCCTTGTTTTGAGGGCTCTGTCGCTTTCACCGTTTGAGCCGCTAGCCTCGATCACGATTAATGAGCTTTCCCTGAAGACTTTACTTCTCGCCCTCGCTTCGGCGAAGCGCATCGGTGACCTGCAGGCGTTCTCGGTAAACAACGACTGCATTTGTTTTGGACCGGGCGACTGCAGCGTCACTCTTCGTCCGAGACCAGGCTACGTCCCGAAGTCCCTCAATACTCCGTTCAGAGCACAGGTTGTTTCCCTGTCTGCCTTATCTGCTGAGCCGTCAGCCTCACATGATGCTGACGCTCAGAGTGCTGTTTGCCCCGTCAGGGCTTTACGGATGTATATGTGTAGCTGCCAGCAGAGACAGTTGCATAATTTAAGTTCCATGAAAGAATAGTTTTAATTTAATAAGTAACCACGTTTAAATACATCATAATATATTTATATTATCTGCATTTATTTTACTTTGAAATATGTGTACACGCTGACTTGTTTATGTAGGCTTATATAGCGGAACTATTGTTCTGAGGTTTGGTTGGTTCAGACGTTTATTGATGTTACACCAGCATCGGAACATGTAGCCTGCCGAGCTAACTGCGGCTCGTAAAGTTTTGGTATTAGTAATATCATTACATTTGTAAGTTCACCGAGAGACACACAGAAGAGAAGTTGCCTTTGTTACCTGTTTTACACTCCCTGGAGTTAACGCGGCCAATGAGGTATACATTGTTCTTTTAATGTGTAATTATCAATGTAAAGCATAACTGTGTGACAGTTTATTAACAGTCAATCTAACGTTGTGTTTATTTATTAATGTGCTATTCTCTGTGAGAATATTCTTATTTCTGTAACTTATGTGAGTTTGTTTTTATTTAGTTCTCAAGGCATGTTTGATGGCATCGAGGATGTTTGACTAATAAATGCCCGTAAAGAAGAACGCCTTGTGTTCGTGTCTGTTGACTGGAGGGAGCTATAATATGAATCGCTCGGCCGCCTTTCGCCAGTCGGACCAGCTGTTCGTGTGCTTTGGTGGATGTAAGGGACGTGGGGTTTCGAAGCAAAGGCTTGCTCACTGGATTGTGGACGCTATTACTTTGGCTTATGATTGCCAGGGGGAGCTTTGTCCCCTTAATATTTAGAGGTATGTCTATTCAGGACTTATGTCTTGCTGCTGGCTGGTCTTCTCAGAATACATTCGCCATGTTTTATAAGTTGGATGTACCCTCTGTGGCGTCGCGAGTGCTTTCGGTGAGTTACGTTTTTCTCACGTGTAAGCTTTCAGTAGTTACCTTTTAAAGCTAACTCTGTGGTTAATGCCACTGTTTTGTGCTTGAAGCAGTTGTCACCGCTGTGCTGTTGATACTGTGTTATACCTTGCTATTGTGTTGTGTTGCCCTGAGCATTCAGTGCAGCCTTCCTCTATTTCATTGCTTGGGATATGCACATTTTGACAAGGTTTAGATGACGCACTATTGGCCCGCTTCAGCCTATCAGATGTTTGTATTCCTAAGCAGCGCGGCCTTTCAGGCAATTGGCTGGTGGTTCTGTCAGTCTCGAGTAGGGGGGCTTCACTGCTTCCACGGTGGGATTTTATACAGTTCCCATTTACGTCACACAACGTAATGTCGAAGTGACTGCCTTGAATGGGAACGTCTCCGGTTACTTTCGTAACCTCGGTTCCCTGAGAGGCAGGGAACGAGACATTACGTCGGCCGCCGTGCTCGCTTGTTCAGATTCTAGCGTTTAGTTGTGATTCTGATGCAATTGTCGCGCACATGCATGTCAGTATTTGCATATTTTGCATCAATTGGCCAGCTGTTTCAGCTGGCGTTAGCCCATAAGATTTCAGCAGAAGTGGAGGAGGGAAGGAGTTCCCATATACGTGCCTCTCAGGGAACCGAGGTTACGAAAGTAACCGGAGACGTTATCTCTCAAAACAACAGTTGTTTTTGTCACAGTAAAAGACAAACATGTAACCAAACTACTTTTGTAAACCTCGTGGTATTTACCTAATTCTTTCAGACAGGTCACCTGACAATGAGACTTTCAAATTCACATCTGAAAGTAAAATAAAAACCAGCCAAAAATTACTTAATCAATGTCTCATTTCAGTAGGCATATATATAGGCTAAACAATATTCAATTCATATTCGTCTGAACTCTTTTTGCTTTTGTAGTTTTTGAGGAAATTATATATTCAAAAGGAAGTATATTCAAAAGATTTCAACAGATAAAAAGCTGATAGATTAACAATGTTTCATATCAAGCAAATAATAATAATAATAATAATAAACATCTTGTAAGAAGAATTTAACAACAATATACAATATAAGTTTGTTTATACTCACTTTGGCATTCTGTTTTTCAGAGCGTTACCTTTAGGAACAGCAGAACTTCAATCGTTATTGTATCTTAATGAATCTTTCAAACTTTATATTCTCCAGCCCAGATGGCAACAGCCCCGCAAATCAGTCAAGATGTTTTCAGGCAATTTCTAACTTTCATTTCAGTTAACCACTCAGAGCACCACCCACCCTCAACCTAAGAGTATGCAGGTAAACAACTGGGAGAAGTATGAACAGGACAGACCAGTTTCAGGTAGAAACATTGAAAGCCTGGGGCCATATTCACAACAAAATCTTAAGGCTAAAAGTAGCTCATAACTTGCCGACTTAGGATAACAACTAGTGGTAAAATACAATGTTTTGTGAATGCGGCCCCTCTGCGAAACTAGAGTGAAACTATCTGTGGTTCTGCTCAACTCATTCGGTTAATTCCAGGCCAGCTTTTGTTTGCTTAGCAACTGTTACTGAAACCATTTTTTTTTCTGCGATTTAAAAAAAGTTTTCAGTTTAAGCTTTCACTATTTAATCACAGTCTACGTTTTCTAGACCTCCTTTCTGAGCACAAATTATTATATATTTTTTTTGTATCAGATACTTCACATTCAAATATTAGCTCAGTGGGCATACACCATTACAAGCCATATGACAAACCACAAACCGAAGCTACAGAAAACAACAAAGTCCTTGAGAGAAGTTAATATTAATTTAAAATTATGGTAAATCTTCACTTTACTTCACATCATTTGAATTGGCAGAGAAAAAAAACAGCTCGTTTTTTTTCTTTCAATGTCTCGTTTATACACAACTATTTTATACAATATACTTTTTTTTGGATACAATTACAACAATTGGGATTAACTGCACATTGCAGCTTTATACCAATCTGCAACATTTACAACATAATTTAAATATAAAAGCACAACAAATATTCGTAAACAACTAAATATATGTCAAAAAATAGGCATAAATAACGTCTCGGTTACGGATGTAACCCTCGTTCCCTGAGTAGGGAACGGAGACGTTACGTCGAATGGCGACGAAATGGGGTTCGCTTAGAAGCCTATCCTCTTCGAACAGTAATAAAACGAGCCAATGGCAAGCAAATGCCATGGGTCTGCTGAATTTGCATAGCATAACTCCGCCCCACCATGTGGGTATAAAGGAAGTGAGCTGGCAACATGCAGATATGTTTCTTCGCTGAAGGAGCCAAGGCTGAACTCGGCTGTTCCAGCGGTACAGCGGAAGTGGCAGGAAGACGTAACGTCTCCGTTCCCTACTCAGGGAACGAGGGTTACATCCGTAACCGAGACGTTCCCTTTCGTTGTCACTTCGAGTTACGTCGAATGACGACGAAATGGGATTCCTAGTCCAATCACGCCACCTCGGCTGTCTTCCAGTGCCCTGCGTAAGTCTGAGCTCCCTGTCGTGAGACTAGCACGGACGAAGGACTCCTACTAAACACAGGAATACCAAGGTAAACTGGGAAGCATATCTCAGTGGAATATGCAATCAGTGCCCGCCCGAAGGGGGGACTTAAGAATACACATATGACCCGGAGGGGGGTGCATACGGAGAACACTGGGGTGTCCAGCCCGCAGGGTGGAATCTTTCAACCCCAGGGGTGGCAGACTGGCTTGCCAAGGGAAAGACACATGCTCGAGAGAGGCTTACAGTGGAATACACACGTGGGTGTCGCCCAGAGGGGGAACCATGCACATGGCGGCATCTAGCCAACGCGAAAGCTGCCAGAGGCATAACTCTGGCGTTGACGTCAACAGCGCTGGAGGAACTCCGGGCTTATCAGGCTCACCTGAGGAAAATATCGCACGTATCCAGTCCGTGGAGTGGAATGGCGAGCAAGCGAAGACACCTGAGCGGGTCCTAGTACCGGCTGGTTGAAGCGAGTACACGGGAGGACACTGGCTCCACTCGGAGGTTATAGAATCTGGCGAATGTGTTGGGTGTCGCCCAGCCTGCAGCTCTGCAGATGTCTGTTAGCGAGGCGCCATGCGCTAGAGCCCAAGAGGAGGCCACACTCCGGGTGGAGTGGGCCGTCACACCAAGGGGGCACGGTCGACCTTGCTGCTGGTAAGCCAAAGCAATGGCGTCCACTATCCAGTGAGACAACCTTTGCTTGGAGAGAGCCTTTCCCATCAGCTTCCCACCATAACAGACAAAGAGCTGGTCTGAGGTCCTGAACACTGCGTTCTGTCTACGTTAGCACGGAGGGCGCGTACTGGACAGAGCAATGCCAAGGCTGGGTCTGCCTCCTCCAGGGGCAGCGCTTGCAGGTTCACCACCTGGTCCCGGAAGGGAGTGGTGGGAACCTTGGGCACATATCCAGGCCGGGGTCTCAGGATCACGTGAGAATTAGCCGGCCCGAATTCCAGGCACGCTTCGTCTACAGAAAATACGTGCAGGTCCCCTACCCTCTTGATGGAGGCCAATGCAACCAGGAGCGCTGTCTTGATTGACAGGAACTTAAGCTCCACTGATTGCAGAGGCTCAAAGGGAGCACTCTGCAGGGCAGTTAGAACCACTGAGAGGTCCCAAGAGGGAACGAGAGGAGGGCGAGGAGGATGTAGTCTCCTCGCTCCTCTCAGGAACCTGATGACCAGGTCGTGCTTTCCCACGGACTTACCTTCGAGTGCGTTGTGATGTGCGGCGATAGCGGCAACATACACTTTGAGGGTGGAGGGAGACAGCCTTCTATGGGGTTATTATTGTTGCAATATTCCAAATAAATAGATTAATATTCACAAATAAATGTAAAGAGATTCACAAAAATGTATCGAATGCACAAATGAATAGATTAAGATCCACAAATAAATGTAAAGAGTTTCACGAAAAATTATAAAATTCACAAATAAATAAAATGAGATTTGCAAATAAATAAAACATTTACAAATGTTTTCTTATTTTACAAACACAACTCTGCCTGGCATTTATTTGTGAATCGGTTCCTGTGCATTTGTAAATCGCTGCACACATTTGTGAATTGGTTCCTGTGCATTTGTGAATCCCCTCACGCATTTGTGGATTTTGAAACACTTCTAGCGCAGACGTGCAGAGAAATCCACAAATAGGTGGACTCCACCCACCGCCTACTCAAGCCAATCAGATAACGGCCACATCGAGCTGGCCAATCGTAGCACGTTATCGCTTCAACCAATCACGTTTGGCTTTACACTCGGGGCGGGAAGTGGGAACTGACTGACTGATTCTTGCATCAATGAAAGGAGCAGCACTGGAGCGCACTAGTAGCGCTGAACTGTGTGTGGTAAAAACACTCTGTTTTCAAAAGATTGTTGGAGTTTAAGGCCTCTTTATATTTCCATCAGGATACACTCAGGGAATTATGATAATCAGAGATCCCGAGCATCATGAACAGTCTCTACACCGGCAAGAGGCGCGACACAGCGCGTCAAAAGCAAATAGGCACTGTCTGTTCACTGCTGCCGCTGCAGTTTAAATCATGTAAAACTAGCATGTTTGGAATGTTAACACACATTCCCTATGTGACGTCTGCTTAGCTTTATATACATAATCGTGCTCTTAACGGCTCTGATCGTAGCCTGCTTATTGACTAGTGCTGGTTACTATCATATTTCGTGATAGTGTACTGGACGCGGGGCATTCATTGATAGTAAACGGATGCCCGCACTTCTGATGTAGCGGCTACTTCACGCAATTAGGACATATGTTTTTGCACATTCGCTTTGCCCAGTGTAGATTGCCTCGCACAGGGTAGACACGATTTTGCCTTTTAAAGCACAATCGCAGTGACAAATAGCAATATAGGATATAAATAAATGTAACGTAGAATACCAAATATAAGCCCAAATGTATAAATACAAAAACATTTGTCCTAATTGCATGGTCTGTTCGAAGAGGATAGGCTTCTAAGCGAACCCCATTTCGTCGTCATTCGACGTAACTCGAAGTGACAACGAAAGGGAACTAAATATTAAAGATAATTTGGTCACCATGATTTTGCCAAGACAGACATGTACCTGGATCAAAATATTGTATTAGTCCTGGAATAACATTCCTGTATGTAAACATAGTCCTGACCCTATCCCTACCCGATTGTAGGTTCTCCCATCTCACCGACCTTTCCTGATCATTTAGGTTCCTTGTCCTCAAAGATCGAAGATCATGTAAAGAGTTTAGGGGTAATTATGTCTCCCATGAGGTCAGCTCCATCAATTGCCACTTTTAAGTCTTATTTAAAAACATATTTATTTTCTTTAGCTTTTGAATAAGTTATGTTTGTTGTGTTGTATGATTTTAATGTTATAATTTTTGTATATCATATAGTATCATATGTATCATAAGTGAAATGACAGGTGAATGACATTGATGTAGAAGCACCTAACACTGGTTATAAGCCTCAACTTAAACGGTAAACTTGTCCCTCAAATCTGATTGGTTGATTTGAATGTTAACAAAGATGTTGATCCAGGTACATGTTGCAACGGTAAAATCACGTTCGCCAGGTAATTTAATAGAGGCTGCCCCCCCTGTAGCTGATTTCAACTCAAAACTAACAGATCATGTACATTGGCAAGTAAATTGTGAAAATGAATGAGGAATTAGAACACTGTATCAGTCACTGGTACAGCAGCAGCAACAAATCCACTGAGCTTCCCATCCGTCAGTTCTTAGCTGGACTCTTCAAATGTAGCTAAAAAAAAAAGAAACAATAAATTACATTTATTTCAGATCAAAAAGCATATTTTTTCTGTATGTTGAAAATATTATTTTCCTAGTGTTAAAGCAACAACTTAGTAACTTAGTTAATTAATTGCGTTAAAAAAAAACTCAAACTTACTGTAATTTCTCCAGTTTATAGTGTGGATTGAACTTTATAGCAGTGAGCAGGTCAGTGCCCGTGTCTGTGAGTTTATTTTTAGTCACATCCAGCTCTTTCATATGTGAGGAATTTGATCTTAGAGCTGAAGCCAGAGCAGCACAACCTTCATCTGTGAAATCACAATCCCTTAGCCTTCAGAGAGAAACATTACACAGTATTTACACACAGTTACAGTATATGCACTCGACTTTATTATATACTTTTTCCAAAGTAGGATTACGAATCCTAAATAATGATCTCACCACAATATCTCCAGATTACATAGAGGATTCCAGAGTTCATCAGAGAGAAATTTTACTCCTGCATCTCCCAATTCATTCGCAGACAAATCCAACTCTCTCAGGTGTGAGGGGTTTGATCTCAGAGCTGAAGTCAGAGCTGCACAACCTTCATCTGACAAGTTACAAAATCTCAAACTGCAGAGAGAACAATGCGACATTCTTTAAATTCTTTACATTTGATTAGTTCATTAAGAAACTAGTACATGTACAATGTTACAACACCACTAATATTTTAGGAGAGAGGGGAAAACATTTAGAATTATGTGATGTGTTCCATTTACATTTTTAAAAAGTTGTATATACGAAAATAGATCGTTTTAATGTGCTACTTTTCCTGGTAAACCATCACAATGAATTAGAGTCCTCTACATCATGTGCTAACGTAATATTACTGTGTTAGCAGACAGTGGTGACTCTCAGAACATCTACATATATGACTAGCTTCTTAACTGGACTAATTAAATTCAACACATCGGACCATTTAATTTACTTTTTTATAATGGTTCTTGAAGAACTTACTTCAGTGTCTCCAGTTTACACTGAGGATTTTTTAGTGCATCAGAGAATAGCTTCATGCCTTGATCTCCTAGGTCATTTTCAGACAGATCCAGCTGTCTCAGATGTGAAGGGTTTGAATTCAGGGCAAAAGCCAGAGCGGCACAACCTTCTTCTGTGATATCACACCGCCACAAACTGCAGACAAATAACGAACAGTTCTGTTTGCTTAATTCCGGGAATACAGTGCATGAAACACTATATCAAATAAAATACTTATAAAACTTCAAGGATGATTATAAAACATCAGACAAACTGTAGTGTGTGTTCATAGTTCAGAAATGGAGGACTTCTGAAGTCGAATGTTGAAATATTGTTTATAATAGAGTTAAAATAAGTCTAAAAAAGTCTTACCACAGTGTTTCCAATTTGCAGTGAGGACTTCTCAGTCCAGCAGAAAGTAACTTCACACCTGAACTCTTCAGATGATTGAAGTTTAAGTTGAGTTCTCTCAAACATGAGGATTCTGAGCCGAGAGCTGAAGCCAGATCAGCACAGCAATTCTCTGAGAGACTACAACAGCCGAGCCTGGAAATAAAACAAGATCACCTTTATGTATTTTATATATTTTTATGTGCTATCAGTTTATACAAAAACTACTTTGAACCCACAGCTTTTAAATACAATATCAGCACTTTAATGACACCAGGCAATATAATTTAATACTTTTAATAATAAATTCTAGTCAAATGGACACATCTGTACAAACACATGCAAGAACAAAGGATCTGTGTGCAGGATCTGATTATTTATATTTAAAATATGATTGTTTTTAGATAATATAATATTATAATAATAATAAATAGATACAGGTTTTAGATAAGTATAGCATGTCATACTGCAGGGCACTACTTGAAACATCATGTCATCTACCCATGTAGACCGTCAATCACACAGATCCATGTGGTTCAGAAGCTCTATATACACACTTCACATATTCTTAGCATAAAATGTAGACTTTCTTTGTTATTGTGGTGATAATGTGAAAGAGCCGTTCACTTACTGAGCTGATCTGGATGCTTCAACCACAGGCAGAAGATTATGGAGAACTTGATCCTGTGTGATATTATTTTGGTTGAACTCATCCCTGATGTATTCCTTTAATTCAAACACTTCCAGCTGCTCTGAAGTAAGCAACACAAAAACCAGTGCTGACCACTGTGCTGGAGACAGATTGGCATCTCTTATCATCCCAGTGCTGAGATAGCCTTGGATTTCATTTTCCAGAGTATGATCACCTAGTTCATTCAGACAGTGAAACAAATTGATGGATTTATCAGGAGAAAGATCGTCTCTAATCTTCTTCTTGACGTACTGGATAATGTCCTCGGTGTTGTGAGACATTCCTCCTGTTTGTGTCAGTAGGCACTTTAAAAGAGCTTGATTGGACTCTAACGAGAGACCCAGAAGGAAGCGAAGGAAGAGGTCAAGATGGCCATTCTTACTTTGCAAAGCCTCTTCCACAGCCCTCTCATATACTGTGAAGCATGCTGAGGACTGATCATTGTATTTTAAGGCCTGGTATTCACTAAGAACATCTACATATTTCAAACTGAAGGAAAACAACACATACAGAGCAGCCAGATGTTCCTGCGTGCTGAGGTGAACAAAGCAGTAAACTTTCCTCTGACACAGACCAAATTCCTCTCTGAA
The DNA here is from genome assembly GCF_949152265.1 of Phoxinus phoxinus. Lineage (NCBI taxonomy): Eukaryota > Metazoa > Chordata > Actinopteri > Cypriniformes > Leuciscidae > Phoxinus > Phoxinus phoxinus. Next base: position 21,190,544 of record NC_136879.1, on the reverse strand, counting down.
GATCTGAGTGCACAATCCTGAGTACACTGATGCTTCTGTCACGTCAATGCCACACTCTCTCAGATCTTCTTCATAGAAGATCACATTGTGTTTCATAAGCTCTTGAAAAGCCAGTTTCCCCAGTTTTAGGATCATGTCTTCATCTGTCAATTTCTTCTCATAGTCCTTCTTATGTTTGACGCTGGTCTGAAGGATCAGGAAGTGTGTGTACATTTGCGTGAGAGTCTTGGGAATCTCTCCACTCTCTGCTCCACTCAGCATCTTCTCTAGAACAGTGGCTGAGATCCAGCAGAACACTGGGATGTGGCACATGATGTAGAGGCTCCTCGATGACTTCAGGTGTGAGATGATTTTATTGGCCAGACTCTGATCAGCGATTCTCTTCCTGAAGTATTCCTCCTTCTGTGGGTCATTGAAGCCTCGTACCTCTGTCACTCGATCAACACACTCAGAGGGGATGAGATCAGATGCTGCTGGTCTGGAGGTGATCCAGATGAGAGCAGAGGGAAGCAGATTCCCCAAAATGAGGTTCGTCAGCAGCACGTCCACTGAAGCTGATTCAGTCACATCACACAACCTCACGTTGTTCTGAAAATCCAGAGACAGGCGACACTCATCCAAACCATCAAAGATAAACATGATTTTACCTTCATTTGGAGAGATTTCCAGTTGTTCTGTGCCGATGAAGAACTGTAGAAGATCTTTAAGACTGGATGTTTGGTCCTTCAGCAAATTGATCTCTCTGAAAGGAAGTGGAAATATGAGGTAGACGTCCTGATTCACTTTCCCTTCAGCCCAGTCTAGAATAAACTTCAGCACAGAAACTGTTTTTCCAATGCCAGCGACTCCTTCAGTCAACACAGTTCGAATGGGTTGGTTTTGTCCAGGTAAGGGTTTGAAGATGTCATTGCAGTTGATTGAGGTGTCCTCCATTGTGGCTTTCCTGGAAGCTTTTTCAATCCATCTGATCTCATGTTCATTATTGATCTTTCCACCTCCACCTTCCGTGATGTAGAGCTCAGTGTAAATCTCATTGAGGAGTGTTGGGGTTCCTTGCTTTTTTATTCCCTCATAGAAACACTGAAACTTTGTCCTCAAGTCTGATTTGAGTTTTTTGTGGACTTCAGCATGTTGACAGTCAAAGCTACAGCACACATTTGAAAATACACAAATTAGCAAGCACAGATTTTTACACACGCAAAAATAACTTACTTTATAAGAGTAAATGTTGTAAAACGTTTTATTTTAAGTTTTTTTTTTTTTTTTTACAGAGGCAATTTACTTATATGTGTAAATACCTGCACTCTGTGCTGATCTCATGTAGTGTTGGGTTTGTCCAATCCAAACTCCGTTTTCTCACATCTGACTGGAGAACTTTACAGATTTCAGCATGTCGACAGTCATTACTATGAGTAATTATAACACAGATTAAACTTCAATATTCAGGGTTTACATTTTATAAATGCCTCAAATTCATTTTTAAACATACCCGTGTACAGAGGAGTCTCCATCCCTAAAGAACACTGGGTGCTCTATTGACTGGTCACTATTTATGGACAGACAGCTGGGAGCTGGTTTCTCAACCTGCATTGAACTTTAACAAAATAAATTAATGAGCATTAAACTGATTTAATCATGAAATGCTATTTTATTCAGAGCAGACTATCGATAAATAAGCAATGTTCAAAAGTGCCTCCATCTCAAAACTGACCTCATTTGTCTTTACATTTGAGCATTTCTGTTGTACCTGCAAAAGCATGTGTCAAAGCTTGGCTTTGGTGAACCTGGTCTCTCTGGCTCCATTGATCTGTAACCAAACCAATAAGACACTTTGCATGTAAAATGTTCCTTTCAAAACTGTCATCATGGGGCAATATTGATAAGGTTTATATTGCAAGTACATTTCATCTTAATATTGACTTGTGTTCAAGACTTAACTGGATTTAAATATCTGATTCTTCATTTACCTATGATGACTGAACAAAAATAACTAACACCACAGTATTTATTTATTATAATATTACTTAAGAAAAACAAGTGTCTATTTGTTAGTAAGATTGTAAGACAAGTTTATTTGTATTAGTGTTGTCACGGTACCAAAATTTCAGTATTCGGTACCGATACCTATGAAAATCCACGGTTCTCGGTACCAATTTCGGTACCAAAGCTAATTTTGATTAAATTTGCATATATTAAAGTGTATATCCATTTGTTAGATAACCTTAGATAAAATGACCTAACAACAGTTATACACTGAAGCAATTATTCTCCTTGGGGTAATTTAAAAATGTAGCCTACTAATACATTTTTAAAATCAAAAGTTGTAAAAGTGTTTGTATTAAATAACATTCACAAACATACATTAATGTTGTAAAAATATATTGTTCACTCAATGTGTTGATGTTAGATAAGGCATTAAGTAATGTTAATGAATGTTATCTGTTACCAACTAAACAGGAGATAAAACGTGTTTTATTTGACTTGACTGTCCTTTTATTTAATCCAAAATTGCGTTCATATTTAAAAGGCCTTTTAAACAAGATACAACCGCACACGATACCACTTTAGGGGCCGTTCACATATCGCGTTTTATGCGCGTGCAAATTCAGTGAGATGCACTTCAATGCATCTCAACAGGTAATGTGACAAAAATCAGCGGTCTTTCCGTAACAACATGGAAAGCTCAGCCGAACAGCTGTACAGGGCGGCTTTTTATTTCTCATCTCAATGAATATATCTAGTAGTAAAGCTAATGCAAGGGCTAGAAATCAATTAATTTTTTGATGATACTTACTTGTCATCATGGAGAGCGCAGTTTGCACCGCTTTCTCCTTTCCACAAGCGCGTGCTTTCCTGTTGCATCTGCCGTTGCTATGCAACCATGAACAGAGGTGCGCCTGGAAAACGAATTTGCACGCGCAAAAAACGCGCTATGTGAACGGCTCTTTCCTCCTTTCTTGTCAACAAGTGGATTCAGAGAAACCGCATTTGCAGCGCCGCCGGTCGCCATGTCTCAGTGTGTTTATGAAGAGGACGCAACTGTGCACGTTCGGACAGCGCGTCAAGAACTGGATTAATCCTTCGGTACCACCGGTACTTAAGAAAAGCTGGTACCGTAACCATTTAATTTTTTTAGTACCGAAATGGTACCGAAGTACCGGGTCTTTTGACAACACTAATTTGTATAGCTCTTAATATTGAGCAGCTTTAAAGAAAGTCATACCATGTATGACTATATTTAGCTTTATTGTATTCATTATCTAGTAGATAGAACTGCGCCACTTTTAGTAAACAGAACTGCATTAAATTACTTGAAATCACATCATGTTTTAATAGAACCACTGTGCAGTAAACTGATGCAGTTACGGTAGCCATTTTGACATTACATAAAAACGTCTCAGGTTACAACTGTAACCTTTGTTCCCTGAGAACAGGGAACGAGACAATACGTCATCGACGCTATGGGGAAACGCCTCAGGCGTGACAGGTGTCTGAAATCACAATCAAATCATGGCAATCACATTGACCGGCGACAGGCCGTGAATCATTAACGTGAATGATTAACGTGCGACCTGGAAGTATATAAGGGCGCCTTGCAAACATGACAAATCATCCTTCGTCTGAAGGGACTGTTTGGTAGGCAGGCCCCGAGGCATGGCAGGGAGACGTATTGTCTCGTTCCCTGTTCTCAGGGAACAAAGGTTACAGTTGTAACCTGAGACGTTCCCTTTCGAAGGGAACTCAACAATACGTCATCGACGCTATGGGGAACGATATACTCACGCCGCCATGCTAAGGGGAGTGCATGCCAGAAGGCAGTGACCACTGTCAGAACCAGCAAATTCAAATGAAATGCAAGAACCACTCACCCTCAGGTCACACTGGGCTGTCAGTGACAGCATTCCCTACGGTCATAGCCCAAGCTATAAGCCTAACAGGAGGACCTCCAAATTATGTTATTCCAAAGGCCTACCTGGGCCTGCTCAAAGGCCTAGGACCACAACTTCAATTTAGAAGGGGTCCCTTCTAGGGAATGTGGCTAGGGAACCCGAGGGAACCCCAGCCAGTCACTATTCGGGGGAATATACCACCCGAAATGCCACCAGGAAGGCCTGACCTGGTGTCACTTACGTTGGACACTTCAGTCTGGCCAACTTCCTGTCTGTCCGGAGACAGAGCCTCTGGACATTTGCCTTAGGTAAGGCATCCAACCCGAGGGACTGCGAAGCTGGCAGAACCACTCAGCCCGGATCTCAGAGACGGGATATCCCGGAGAGTATGACTCAGCATAGTGCTTTACAACCCTTGCTAGAGAGGGGAGTTTCTCTACTCGATCCATGGATCTACCCAGTGTTTGTGTTTCAAAACACTGAGGAGGCCTGTGAAGGCCTATGGGCTGATCTAACTGGGAGGCCTCACGAGAGGCCTACGACCGTCTGACCAGACTCAGGAGTCCAAACACTCATAGTGACCCTCAGTGAGGGGAGCAATGGACCGTCTGGTCGGCAAACCAGGCTGTAGGCAGAGTAAGAAGTTCCGGGAGGGAACCAGTAGCAGAGGAAGAACACTTTAGTTGAGCCAAGGCACGAGCTTGCTTTCAGCAGCTGCCTAATAAGGCCAGCTAAACTGATAGCAAGCGGCCACTAGCTTCCAGAACCCAGCATGGTTGGGGAACCACTCACAGGGAGGCCTGGTGAGGCCTACTACCTGATAACCACAGTATGTGGGAGCTCATATTCAGGAAGGCCTGGTGAGGCCTGTAACCTGATAACCCCAGTATATGGGAGCTCATAACCAGGAAGGCCTGGTGAGGCCTGTAACCTGATAACCACCGTATGTGGGAGCTCGTAACCAGGAAGGCCTGGTGAGGCCTGTAACCTGATAACCACCGTATGTGGGAGCTCATAACCAGGAAGGCCTGGTGAGGCCAGTAACCCGATTACCACAGAATGTGGGAACTCACCTTCAGGGAGGCCTGGTGAGGCCTACTACCTGATAACCACAGTATGTGGGAGCTCACCTTCAGGAAGGCCTGGTGAGGCCTGTAACCTGATAACCACAGTATGTGGGAGCTCATTCTCAGGAAGGCCTGGTGAGGCCTGTAACCTGATAACCACAGTATGTGGGAGCTCACCTTCAGGGAGGCCTGGTGAGGCCTACTACCTGATAACCACAGCATGTGGGAGCTCACCTTCAGGGAAGCCTGGTGAGGCCTACTACCTGATAACCACAGTATGTGGGAGCTCACCTTCAGGGAGGCCTGGTGAGGCCTGCTACCTGACAGCCACGATATTTGGGAGCTCACATTCAGGGAGGCCTGGTGAGGCCGACCACCTGATAATCACATCATGTGGGAACATGATAGAACTTTCCACTTAACCCGAGCCATAGTGGTGCGAGGTAGGATAATACAGAACTGAAAGTGAAGGACTCAGACCTGTCCTGTATCACAGGGGAATACTCTCCACCTCACCCTGAGGTTTACCAGGGTGCGGGCCTGCCAGTGGCTCTAGGGGTGACAGAAAATGCATCTGTGTCCAACAGAGGGGAGTGGGGATTGTTTGTGAGCCAACCACCTACAACCCGACGCTCGAGCAGTAGCTCAGTGAGGTGAGTGAAGCCTATACTGGTGGCCCAGATCCATATGCTAGTTCTGCACGGCAGGGTCGGGCCGACAGACCCAGTCTCTTCGTGAGGCGAAAGACGGCCTAACCCTGCTCAATAAAGACACATTGTACCGGGGAGGCCTATTTGAGGCCTAACCCAGGATCTTTATAAACCATGCCTCTGCACCACGCTGCATTACTCTTGTCGCCCCAGAATGCAGAGAAGGGGGCGGGCCTTGGCCTAACGACTCCCATGGGAGGAGGCTGTCATACAGGGATGCTAGGAACCTTTATTCACAAAGTGAAGGTTCAGAGGCAGAAATGCTTAAGCAGAGCGCCTCCATTATCCCTGGCACAGCCTAGGCCAGCTACAGAGGCGGCCCTGGTGAGGGCCAGCCTGCAAGCATAGATCTACCTGAGGGCTCGGAGGAGCCACAGCCTCACTAGAAAAATAGTTATTATTATTTCATACAACTGGCTGCAGAATCGCTCAGCCCACTGAAAACCCAAACAGAGCTCAAGGGGGCGATGTACTCAGGAAGGAAGTCAGACGGCCCCAAGGACCGGACATAAGATCTATCTGAAGCACTAGCGTCAGTCTATACTCCAAGATGAAAAACCTGTGTAGGAGAGAGACCAACTACCCTACCCTGAGGTGGCTAACAGCCCGAGGGCTAAAATAGTCGTTCTAGCCACCTAACGGGGAACTTCAGGGCCCTAATAATCCAAAATGTACCTTACATGACCCCTTAGCTCTATACAGGGAACGAGGTCTGTAGAGAGATACATTTTAGTGTTAGTTGCACACAAAATGACTCTTAAAGAAGACCACTCAGCTCACCTGCGGCATGCGAGGTGAAGACTTACCAGACAGTTCTTTATGAACATGGGGTCTACCACCTTTACATGCCTGAAAGAGGCACTCTCACTAACCAAGCAGAGGCGGGCCATCAGAACATTGTTCTAACCATGAGCCCAGCCTCAGGCCAGATGTAGAAAGCGTCTGGGGAGTCGGGGAAGAGAGGAAAGGGCTAAGATATAATCACACCCTCAGGGGAAATGATCGATGCCGATGCTGTGTGCGTTCGTGCTGGATCACCTCCCTCAGATTCCTCTTCTTGCGGGAGTTGCGCCTCTTCTGCGATCTACTCCTCCACGGAGGAGGCGCACGAGAGGCGACACTGGCTCTCTGGCCCTGTCTACGGTCCTCGGACCATGATGGGCCAGGCCCTCCCATCTGTCTGGGTGTGGATACGGATCTCAGCGGTATGTAGGTCCTAGTACAGCTGATCGCGCCCTCGCCTACACAGCGGTGCCGAAAAGCTCAGAGGGCGAAACCAGCGAATCGAGGAGAAAGCCTCTCTCTCTTCTCCCCGATGTCGGCCAGGTTCAACCACAAATGCCTCTCCGTGGCCACTATCGCAGCAGCAGTCTGTTTGGTGGCCCGGAGAGGTACATATTCATTTGCGGCGCAGATCCGTCGAGATCCCCCAGCAGATTGGCCTGGTGTACCTGCAACACCGCCCTGATGTGCAGAGTAGCACCGGCCTGACCCGCTGGCGTGTATGCTCTGCCATTCAACTGGCAGGGTTGGAGCTCTCAGTGTCGACGCCTGTCCAGACACGAGATAGTTGCAAACGTCTCGTCAATGGGCGGCATCGACACAAACCCATGCTCTCCTATCACCTCAACATCAGTGAGACTAGTCCGCTGATGTCGGTGGACACGGGCAGAGTATGGGTTCTTCCATGTCCTCTAGATCTCAGTATGAGATCGGGAAGAAATGAAAGGCTCACCTGAGCTGGTGGTTTTATGACCGGGGGAAAACCGCTCTCATAGGGAGCGATTTCTCCCCCAACGTGCAGCCACGGCAGCTGAGCCTGCCCGCGGAGCATTTCCATAACACCACCAGTTCAGCATACACGGGGCAGGGTGGCTGAGAAGATTCAAGATCTATCCGATTATCACCACCCTCATCAGCCATCTCCTGTTTGTCCGGAAAAGCACGCACTGCTTACTCTCGTCAGCCGCCGCATCGCCTGAGAGGATTATACCCCTCTCAAGGCGATCGGCGGGCTTCATCTGGATCTTTTTTTTTTTTCTTTCATCCAGACGCTGAGCCCTCTTCTCTCAAGGAGAGGGCCAGACGAGATCGGAGCGTTCTCAAAGAAAAAGCTCGCAATTGTACAGGCAGTTCCCTCAGGAACTGCCTGTGCGCGCTCTTCGTTCCCAGACAGAAAACGCACAGTTGAAAACACTCAGCCTTCTCAGTGCATTTCATAATTACCTGATTTTCAAAAGCAGTAACAGACAAAACAGTCCCTGAAGACGAAAAGATGATTTGTCATGTTTGCAAGGCGCCCTTATATACTTCCAGGTCGCACGTTAATCATTCACGTTAATGATTCACGGGCTGTCGCCGGTCAATGTGATTGCCGTGATTTGATTGTGATTTCAGACACCTGTCACGCCTGAGGCGTTTCCCCATAGCATCGATGACGTATTGTTGAGTTCCCTTCGAAAGGGAACAAAAATAGCAGTTGTAACTGGTGAGATAAGAAATATACTATAGTAACAATTAGAATAAACACTTATAGGTTATCTAATAAAAGTGTGTAGTACCTAATGAAGCGTTACAGGTTACATTGAAAAATATACAAGTCACCACTGGAAGACTTACTGGCAAATAAAACAAGCACTTGTAACAAAATAGGCACTAGCAAGTTTTAAGAAATAAATGTTTCAACAACATACCATAAAAATATTATTCCTCAAAGTTTTACATTAGGAGCCTTGCCAGTGTAATATAATACACCTCTCAATCTGTTGGGGGAAACAATCACCTGGGCTTCATTCTGTAAACCAACACTGTTCCTAAGTGTTGTGAATGAGGTGGGAGTCAACCCAGTTTTATCACACAAGCAATGTTCAAACTTTGCCCTAGAGTTATGCGGTGAAGAAGTCTCAAACCACAGTCAATTATTCACTACAGAAAGTGAAAGTAAACATCTGACCCGGCATGAGAGCCGAATCTACTGTACTTCAACGAGCTGATAACTATTTAACCTATAACTGTCTATCTTGTTTTTGAAATGAGGATAGGCTTAAGCTCTAACTTTTTTTTCAGAATTATACATGTAATAATACAATAGATACAAATATTTCACATATAATGTTCTAAATGATTCCAAAGCATCATAAGATATGAGGAACATTAAAGGTAACATTCATATAAAAAATATTAAAGAACATTTGATTCACATATTAAGGAAAAAAAAGAAAAAGGAAAAGAAGACATAACGGAAAGGAGGTATACATTCTGGTTGCTTTCCGAAGTTTCAAAGTAAATCTTCATATCAGCCTTAAAAATGGTAGATGTTGGGTATCCTTTCAGACCATTTACATTTGTGTATATAAAACTTACCAAGTAATATAAGTAAGGGATAATGTAAGTTAACTTACGGCGAGGCGGTTGTTATAGCGAATACAACACCGACAGGCTGTTGGGTCTTGAATCAGCCTGGATTCGATAACAACCGCCTCGCTGTACATTATCCCGCTTATTACATGGCTATACCTACCAAATAAATCAATAATTTGACACAAAATATTGATTTAAAGGAATGTATTGATTTAAAAACGATTGTAGTGCTTTCGCTAAAGAAAATAGTCTGTTCGGTTAGAATCCTGCGTCCATGGCAACGCTCTGTTTTTCATGGCAACGGTCTGTTATAGTTAGCAGTGGTCTGTTGTTATCAAAAAATAATAAGATTTAACAAAAACGTGACTCTTGTCTATATCTTTGTTGTCATAATAAAAAAAACATCCCTTTTCTCTTTGTGAATTTTAATTCCACTTAACATATTAAATAAATATTCCACATCAATCCAAAAAATAACAATACAAAGATACTTAACTTCCCTCCCTAACTGGAATACCTTCAAATTCGGTTAAAGGAATATCATTGTCTGTATATTTTTTTTATTACATTTAAAGATAAACTTAAAGCTTCAGAAAACAAATTGAGACACTCTATAACTTTTTTAACTTGTGATATGTCTTCAAAAAAAAAAAAAAGCTGTAGTATCATCAGCAAGCTGACAGTTTCTTTTTCCATAATTTTAAAGCCTTGACAAGAGTCATTATGTAATATACACTCTTAAAAAAAAGGGTTCCTCGAGGTTCTATATATACCCTGGGGTTCCGTACTTGGTCAATATAACCTTTTACCAAATAAATGGTTCTATGTAGAACCCTTGGAGAGCAAAGAACCTTTTTATTAAAATGGTTCTATAATTCATGTTTTATGACTGAAGTGTTAACATTAACAATTATAGGCCTATACACAACACATTCACAAAGCTTTTTGAATGACTGCTGTAGTCAAAAACAAGTCAACTAATATTAACATCTAGTCAATGTATGATTTAAGCTTTCTTTATGCACGTTTAGCCTATACATTAGCATGAAACTTATATTTCCTAATACATTATAGTTTGCCTTTTTGACAAATCATAAAAAAAAAAAAAAAAAAAAAATACTAACCAGCTGTTTTCTTTATTTTGTTTTAATCTATCGAAAGGAGACATTAAAAACAAATACCGTAATCGTAAAAATGCCCTCTGGTGTCGTATATACGTTGCATCATCCTTGCATTCCTATTAGTGGATTGGTGAAGATGAACCTCGAGACAACAGACGAGTGACAGTTATTTTTTCAAACTGAGGAGTACGCCATTTCTGCCCGTTAATACCCTCAGGTAAGTTAAGTTTTTACATTTTATTAAATAATTTTACTGAAATATTTAGTATTGCAGTTAATATTTCTATTGGTTAGAGTAGCCCTTGTGTTAAATACTGATACTATAAGCAAAATGGATCATATTTACCTCAGTTAAAAACCAATACTGTCTATGTTAAAAACACTGCTGTGTAGCACTGACGGGCTTCGTCAGCCGTCGGTTCAGAAAGCCCTCCCCACTAACACAGAACGTTTAGGGAACGTTAGGGAACGTTAGTTTATGGTTCTCTAAAGGTTAGTTTGAACCAAACCAAAAACGAACGTTTAGGGAACGTTCCCTCAGGGTTATAACGTTCCCTAAACGTTAAGGGAACCAACCAACTAAAACGTTCTCCTGTGGTTGCACTGTACCTCCACACAACGTTCCCGTTTGGTTGTTTTTGGTTGTTTTTGGTAATGTTTATTTAAACAAGCTCCATTTAAGTTTTTGACGTAGCATATAAAAGGTTTGCAGTCAGTTGATTTAATTCACTCAAAAATTATTGGTCTTATGAAATCCAAGTAAAATAAGCAGATTATCAAAAGAATATATTTAATTTTAGACTGATCAATTTAGCAAACAATACTTTTGTGCCTGATTTCGTTTTTTTAACTGTATTGGTTGAAAATACTTAAAACAAGAATCTATCAATCGAACGATTTTCACAAATAAGAAAATTCACTTCCAACAAAGTAGCTAAGTTCAGTGTACAAATTCAACCGTTACACCCCCACGCCAGTAGGGGCAAGCCTCTGTTTTCAGGTGACCGATTGAAATCCTGTCATGTGTCCTGACTGACTTCCGTGTTCTGCGATTTACACCTATGATTTACACCAAAGTCCTTCTGGATACACAACTTGCCTGGGAATCCGTCTTCTTTCAGTGGCTTTCGTGTAAATGGACGCTCAAGATAAATTGTTTGAGCACAGGTATGGAGCCCTTAACGTTATAGTTCATTTTCGTCTCTTTAGAAATACACACGTTGCACCCACTGTTTGTGATTTTCACGTAGGATAATAATAGTTCGGTAAAATATTTTTAGAATACTTTTCTGCTATCACTGTTAGAATACATTCATGTTTAATTTATTCCTGTACCGTTGGCATTTTACACTCACTTATTTGCATGTATGCAAAGCAAGGCCTCTGATTAGGTGGCAATGGCGTCAATGCGTCTCTATTCAGTAATTTTCAGACATTCCAATGCCGTGTTAAATGTGTCTGATCGCTCCTCTATCAGCTTTAGAAACTGGTCAGACAATAACAGCTATAGTCTACATAATCCTATTACTGAAATTGACAATCTAAAACAGTGAAATTAAAAAAGCCATTTCACTACATGCTAATCTTGAGCAATATCATTTTCTCCTTGTTTCCACCTTTTCTCACACCAAACAACGACGTCATCAGAAAGCGCATTTTGGGAAATGTGTGGATCCGACCGTTCGCATTTTGTGTTTCTATGAGCATCATTGTGGTACGTGTATGTTTTTACGTATGTTTGCCTGAACCATGTTTGTACAACTAAACGTAGCACAATTTGTGTGTATATATTATAAAATAATCTGTATAGTGGATGTAATGTCCGTCCGTAATGCTCGAACGATGCAGTAAGTTATCTGTCTGCTTACTCGAGAACATACGGATGTGTAATGTCACACACTGTAGCATTATACTTTTACGTTTAAACAGTGCATTAAAAAAACAAACTCCATATCTAATGTTTAAGAAAGAAATAACATATATTCTTGGTCGGAGATAGCAACACTCCATTTTAGTTTAAAATTACCCTCTAAAATGCTGATTGGCCAGGTTTGCTGACGTCAAGGCATGTGACGCAACACGGACGTTCCTGATTGGCTGGAGGAAATGGATAGAACTCAGTAGACCGTTCACTATCAGGAAGTCTTGGAAAAACAACCAACAACTACCAACAACAGCAACCATCGAGCTTCACATTCTCAAAAAGTAAGTGAAATACGTTACAGTTTCATGGTTGTAATGCAAGGGTTTGGGGTTTAACTTTAAGCCGTCTTTCTCGTGGGGCTTTGTTATATTGCGGTACTGCGTATGTTCATATGACTGTTCTGGGTCCTGTAGCCATGGCATTATCTTATGATACAGCCGAGGGATGTATGTAATGTTATGTATGCTGTAAAGCCTGTTACATGGATGTAACGTTAACGTAATTAACGGTAACGTTAGCGTTTCCCAAAACTGCCGGGGCTATTGGTTCAAGGTATAATGGAGCTAGGTAGCGAACGTTAACTTAATATCTTATATGTCCCTAAGAGCCGATGTGGGTTTAACGTTAGGGTTTAACACTTATCTTACGATACATCCGAGGGTTGTATGCTGTAAAGCCTTTAACGGATATATTGTAACTTAATGTATTATGTATTGTATGTTGTATTAAGAGAAGCTCTGTTCACGAAACTGCAGGCTAACCTGACTTTACTAGCTAGTAGAGCGACAAAGATTGCATCTCCTTGGTTGTCTAAATATATCCATCGTCTATTTAAATAAGCATGTAAACGACCAGGAACAACATTAGTGAATATTTTAGACCAACATTTTCTTGACAGTCCTGCATGATTTTTAGGACATATGCAAACAACTTTAGCCCCATATCTGTCTACAGCACAACCATCAACCATGAACCATGCCAGGGTACATAATGTACATGCATATCTCTCTATATGGTTCATACTGAATATTCTTATATTTCTGTTTTTATAATATTACTGGTCACTGAATATTTTTTTTTTTTTCATTGTGTGTATTTGCTGTATACACTTGAAATTAATCTTAATGCAATCTATGTTGTTCTCTTTGCCATGCCAATAATGCTGTTGTTTCTTAACAGATGAAGAACTTCACGATTGTTGAGTTTTCAGACAGTGCTATGGAGGTTGTGCCATCTTCATGGGTGGACAGATCTACAGGGGTATGGAGTTGTTGTGTAGATTTCTTTTTCTTCATAATTTCTTTTACCATTCTAAATGTTCTCCTCACCACACTGTAAGAAATTATCTGAAATAAAGTACATTTTTCCAAAAGGCCATCCTCTGCTACTGGACTGCACATAATATGAAGGCCCAAGTCAGCGCCTGCCATTTGCCCAACAAAAGCTGGGCCAAAAATGCAGTCAAGAAAATCTGGCTGTGTACAGGTGACTTATTGGTGCTATACTATATATAAATAAATATGTTTTCTCTGTATGGAAATACTGCTTTGTTCGGCTACTGTCTCACAAAAACTTTGTTCTCTTAATGTAGATTCCTACGACAAAGCCATGAAAAAATGTCGGCGACTGATGGACACTTCCATCATTGAGACGGAAGACGATGCGAGTGTCCACAAAAGGCAGTGTAAACGCCCAAGGAGGTTCATGACGGATTCTTCAAGTGATGGTAAAACCTTAAGTACAGACATTATTTACACAATTAAAATTTTCTTTTAGCAATCTGTACAAATTTTTTGGTCTTTTATTTCAGATGAATCTGTTCCACAAATGAGAAAGAGTGTGAGAATGGAGTGTGTGTCTGGAAGCCCTGTCCGTAAGTTAACATTTAAGAAACCTGAGTCATATTTCCTACCATGGAACTACTGACATTCAACCTAGTGCATATCATGTGACTATTCTGATGTGTTTGTCTCTTCCTGCCTGTTTCCAGGTCCGCAGCTGCCTCCACCACCTGCATGTAAGTTTTTTTTTCTTCTTTTTTTTTCTTCCTCCTCCATTTGCAAGAAACCTACCATAAATGAAGTGACCAATATTCATATCTACTTTCTTTTTAGATGAGTCAACACCACACAGAAAACCAGCCGGTCGCCCAGAATTGGATGGGTCTATTATGACGCAAGCTGAGGGTACAGTGGCTTTGCATTTTCCATTTCCAATTAAATACTATTTCATGACAAGGAACTTGAGAGTAACTTGACTTTTTTGTTGATGTAAACAGCAGAACTCATCACACAGAGGGAGGTGAGACATCACACAGAGGGAGGTGGCTCAGCCATGGAGACGGAAATGAGAGGTAAGAAGACTCACTTAAAGGAACACACCGACTTTTTGGGACTTTAGCTTATTCACAGTATCCCCCAGAGTTAGATAAGTCCATACATACACTTCTCATCTCCGTGCGTGCCGTAACTCTGTCTGACGCACCCACCACTAGCCTAGCTTAGCACAAATACTGGAAGTAAATAGTTCCAGCTAGCATACTGCTCCCTATAAGTGACAAATAATGGCAACATTTTCCTATTTACATGTTGTGATTTGTATAGTCACAGCGTGTACAAATAACAAGGTCACATGTGAGACAGCCATCTTCTAATCATATACATACTCTGAACTATATTCTCAGAAGGCCGAAGCACTGCTACTTCTGCGGAGTGATTTACTCCAACTCTGAGCGAACTCTCTGCTCCTCACCACGGGGGTTCTCAGGGGCTACAAGCAAATCACTCCCCAGAAGTAGCAGTGCTTCGCCTTCTGAGAATATAGACTTATCTAACTCTGGGGGATACGGTGAATAAGCTAAAGTCCCAAAAAGTCGGCGTGTTCCTTAAGTTGTTCACATATTCAAGTAATGTATAACAACTAAAACTAACATAATTAATTTTTCCATAGCCATGTGGACATCCATTACCCGTATGGCACAGCGAATGGAAAAGATGGAGCAGAGGCTGGATGAGGTGCTCATGCTCTTAAGGAGCTCCCAGTCCCAGTCACCTCCCTCTGCTCCTGTCGATGATATGTTGCTGTCGCCCTGCTTGACAGTCACAGAGCTGGAGGAGTTTGACAGGAGTCTCGGTCAACAGGAGAGGAGGGGAAAAAATGGTAATTAAGTTGCCATAGTCCTGCCCTAAGATTAACACTATATAATTGCATAACTTCAAATATCATTATAACTGAACTGGCGGCTCTTACAAAATGAGATTGTACAAGCTCTCCACTTTGTTCTACATGTATAATTTGTATTTCTATGTTTTACAGCAACTTTTCCTGACAACTCTTGGAGGTTCGACCAGAGGTACTGCCATCCGTCGCATGCTACGGCGAGTGGCAACTATTGACGTCCATCAAACAGTTTAGTCTGCGGGGCAGAAAGGCAAAGAAGGCCTTCCAGGACCTGACAATCTGCAGGGTTATAACAGGCAGGTGTTATTTTATTGTTCACATCAGTATTATGCTTAGCTTGGAGGTTTTAATTTGACTTGTAACTTTACTTCATTTTGACTTTACTCTAGCGGCCTTCCAGAAAAACTTCCCGGCGGTGACTGCAGCAGAGACGGAGGACTTGATTGGGCAAGTGCTGAAGTTTGCCCCATACAGACGGTAAATTAGAATACTTCTATGTGATGTTCATAATTATCAAAGGAATGGGAAAACTATCAATATTTGTCATAATAAAAAAAACAGGGTTGTTAGTAAGGCAATTTGTCTTGCGTTTGTCAACGTGTTCATTCTCAGTATGACACATCAAACTTTTGTTTATTTTTTAGGCCAGCTGAGAAGGGCTGATCGGTCAAGACAATGGAGCTCTTTTTTTATTTATTTTTTATTAAACAATTGTATTTTTGCCACTTTGGCCATTCACTTTATTGTCCCTTTTCAATGTGAAATTTGTCTTGGACTCAAAGCTGCATTTATACACAACATATATACATACACACAACAACATATGCACAACAACAAATAAACATTACATTATCATTCCAATATGCATCTTGCACACTACATTTGCACTCTTCATCACACTCTTTGTACTTAAATTTCTGTTTTATTTGTATAGTTGTAAAACTGATTCTATTCTTGTATTTTTTTTAGGCCTTTTATATTTTTGGTATTTTGTAATTTTATATTGTCTATATTAAAGTTTTAAATCCCATCAAGTTTGCCTGTTCATTCATTCCTGCTAACATATAAATTAATTTCTGCTTGTATAATAATTAATTCCTGCTTATGCACAGACAGTTTAAAGTAATAATAAAATTGGTACCATTGTTAGATTTTTAAAGGTTAGTGGAATGTAAAAAATAACCTTAGGGGAACGTTCTAGGAACGTTACCTAAAGGGTGCAATGTTAGGGGAACGTTCTAGGAACGTTACCTAAAGGTTGCAACGTTAGGGGAACGTTCTAGGAACGTTCCCTAAAGGTTGCAACGTTAGGGGAACGTTCTAGGAACATTCCCTAAAGGTTGCAACGTTAGGGGAACGTTCTAGGAACGTTCCCTAAAGGTTGCATTGTAACCAAAAAACGAACGTTCCTGGAACGTTAAGAAAACTTTCCATGGGAACCAAAACCTAACCTTAAGGGAACGTTCCGCAACCAAAAACGAACGTTCCCGCAACCAAAAACGAACGTTCCCAGAACGTTCTGGGAACCATAAATTGTTACCTGGGCTGTTAAATAGATTTTGCTCCGGTTTTTAAAGTAATTCAGTTACAGTCTCCCTTTATTTCCGTGTTAATGTTAACGAAATCGCCAATAACAATAAGACAGCTGTGTTATACTGTGTGATGATCATCATCTTCTGAATTGTCTATCGGCGTATCAGCGCATCGCGTCTATGATCATCGTCGATCGGCACTATCGCGGGGCCCTCCAACAAAGCGGGGACCACCGTACACTACACCATAAATCTGTCCTGTCCTGTCCTCAGGCTGTACAGAATGTTTGTGTGATCATGACAGTTGCTCACTCACCTCTGTCAGGTGGATCTCACACCACCTCGGTTGTTTGTCGAGCCAGCACACAACTGTCAGTACAGTCAGTACAGTAACCTAAACTGTCAGTACAGTTTAGGTTAGGTTACAATGGTTAGTTGTGGTGAAACAACATCAAGAAACATGTCCATTCGTCAAAAGTAATCCAAAATTGATGAGCGAGACAACGAGACTCTCACTATCCAAAGTCCAAGACTGTAATAATGTGCCTGCGCACTGGATTGCAGATAAGTGACGTGATCATCACCAGTTCAGGCCTATCCCTAACCTTTAATCTTAATAAAATATGCATTTCTGAAAAGTGCATAATGTAAGGTTTGCTAAGTTCAGAAGAACATAAAGAATCCGAAAGGAAAATAATAGGTTTTACTTGGAAAATAAATAAAAACAGCTTTCACAGACCACAAACATCCAAATCTATTTGGTGTATAATGTATTCTGATTAAGAGGAATAGGAAATGGAGCATTTTACCAGCCTACCACTGTGAAAATGAGCTATCGCCATATTTAAATACTGATGGCTCCACTATGTGACTAGACACTCTGAAAATTTTTCATTTTTCAATTTACCACATTTTAGACTATCCTTATATTATTTTCCATGTATGAACGAAACTGGAGAACCTTATTTGACATGGCTAGGTGCATGTTAATAGAAAGTGGGTTACCAAAGATATTGTGGACCTATGCAGTCCAGACAGCTGCTGTAGTGAGAAACAGATGTTTCAACAACCGCACTAAACAGACAGCTTACTTCATGTTAGCAGGCAGGCAACCGAACATTTCTAGGATGCAGAAGTTTGGATTAGCATGTTACGCTTACCAACACGACAAAGGAAAGCTGGACTCGAGGTGAGAGAAAGGCATTTTTGTAGGATATGACAAGAAAAGTCCAGCATACATGATCTACTATCCTGATAGCAAGAAAATACAGACACGCAGACTAGTTGAGTTTGTACCCAAAATGAGAACGGAGGCAGTCGATTGATGACGATTATGATGTTTTTGGGGTCATGAAGAATCGGGAAAAGGCCCCAAAGTTAAATCTAAAAAGTTCTCAGGAACAGGTCACAGTAAAAGAGCAAGTAGTGTGCAAGAACCAAACACAAATAGATGAAGATGAATCTGAACAAAGGAGAAATCCTGCCAGGGAGAGGAAAAAGCCAGGTTATTTAAAGTGATTATGTTTGTGGTTTTGAAGGTGATGTAGCTGACATTGATTATTGTTACAGACTTGTATGCAATGTATGTGCCCCAAACATAAAAAGGAGGCTGTAACATCAGTGAACGCAGATGAGTGGGTTAAGGCTATGGATGAAGAGATGAAATCATTAAATGAAGTATAACTTTTACCCTGACCAATCTACCTGAAGGTAAAGAATTGATGGGGGGTAAATGGGTATATGCAACCAAGAAGAATAATGATGGAACAGACAAATACAAAGCAAGATATGTTGCCAAAGGTTACAGTCAAGAGAGAGGTGTGCACTATGATGATACTTTCTCCAACTGCCATTTAACAAGTATCAGAGTGTTGATACAAAAAGCTGTAGCTACAGGAAAATGTGATTGTTCATCAGATGGATGTGAAGACAGCATATTTACATGATGCGCCAATAGAGTGTGACATTTATATGAAATAGCCAGAGGGTTACGAGATAAAATCTCAAGGCAATGAAAAACTGGTGTATAAACTGGAAAAAAATCACTGTATGGACTTAAACAGTCGGGCAGGAACTGGAACAGAACTGTATTTATGTGAAATCAAGTTTGTTCAAAATCCAGCTGATCATTGGGTTTACACAAAGGTTACAGGAACTGAGAGAGTTTTCATAATCATATGGGTTGATGACTTGATTATTGCAGCCAACATTATGAATGTGCTTAATGGTGTGAAAGAGATGCTCAGCGCAACATTTAGAATAAAGGACTAAGGATAATTGACACATTTTCTTGGCATTGATTATGAGCAAGATTTTGATTGTGTTAAAATGTCACATAAATTGTTAAAATGAGATTTGATATGGAACATTGTAAGTCCAGGGGCCTCATTTATAAACGTTGCGTACGCACAAAAGGCGGCGTACGCCGCTCTCTACGCAATAATTGGTATTTATAAAAAGCGAACTTCACGGGAAAATGTGCGGTCCTTCACGCAAGCTCTGACCCAGGCGTACGCACAAAAACGGGTGAAATGAGAAATGGCGACACCGTCGGCAGATGGAAGAAACACGTGAAAGTGTGTGAAACTGTAGACCGTTGTGTAAAAGAAATGGCAATACTGCCTCTCATAAACATGAAGACTTCACAAAACAAGTCTTACAATTAACAGCCTACACGAACACCCGTTCATCGATCTGCAGTTTAAAACAAACAAAATCAAACGAAAATTACAACAGAAATGCAAATTAACACATATTTGCAAAAAGAAAAGTGAAATATGTTCTGCAATAATATTGGCATGTTATGCAATTCATCCTCATAAATAATATGGTAAACAGAACTAAATAATGTACAAAACAGTAATTCTCCTCAATGTGTCCGTCTGGCGGAGCAGATATAGATGCAATTAGATAGACAGATAGATAGATATTAGGGAGATATATAGATATAGATAAATAGATAGATGATGTAAGATAGATGTATTAATTGTCCACTGGGGAAAGTTGTTTTCATAGTAAAAATTTCTTCATCAGCTACGGAATCATGGTATTCATGCATATGCCTTTAGTTTGTTTTATTTTTGATAAAATAACGTATGACGTATGTCTCAACTATTCAGAAAGCTGCAAGAAATTACATTTGCACTGAACTATTTCCCATTTCCACGTAGATTATAACCGACATCTGTAACTTGTCAGATGCAATTAAATGGATATAAATAAAATGCCCCATCACAATGCGTAATGACGCACAATGGCTGATCTTGTCCGATCATTTCTTTTTTATTTCGGCCACGGTCCGAGGTTGTGAGGCTACAGCATTTACGGCGTCTGCAACCTTTTGCCACTCAAGTGCCTTTTTGGCATTAGTAATGCCCACACTGTGCCCTCCAAACAACATTTTTCTCCTCTTTTCCACCTCGCCAACGATAACTTATACTTCACATTGAGTGAAGTTACGTTTTTTTGATTTCCTCTCTGTGTTTGCCATGATTTCGCAATTGATGAATATTAACTTATGGGCGTTTCAAGGACTATTTATGGGCAACTATGGGCGTGACATGAAGCCGCAAAAGTTGCGTTACATTTAGAATTGATTGTGATTTATTAAGGGAAAACTGCGTAGGATGTGCGTGCGCACGGTTTTGTAAATCTGAATATTTCTGTTTGACGCACGTCCTATGTTTCATCCGTACGCCACTTCTGACGCAAATCCTACGCAGAGTTTTATAAATGAGGCCCCAGAGCTGCTCCCTGCGAACAAAAACTAAACTACACTTATGATGCTGAGGGAATGAGTGATATCAGAAAATACAGGGAGGTAGTAGGTAGCTTAATCTACCTGGCAACATGTACAAGGCCAGATCTACGTTTTGTTTTGTAGTAAACTGACACAATATTTTACTAGGCCAACCACAGAACAGTGGAATACTGTCAAACTGATATTTAAAAGGCACTCAAGACAAAGAACTGTGCTGCAGGAAAGGTGGAAACGAGAACTTGATGCATGCATACAGCGATGCGAATTGGGCAGCTGATGTAACTTATAGATGAAGCACTACGGTTACTGCATTAGCCTAAACAAAAATGGTCCATTGGTCTCATGGAGGACCAAAAGGCAACCTACTGTTGCACTGTCCACCTGTGAGGCGGAGTATATGGCATTAGCTGCGACTGTACAGGAGTGTTTATACCTACAGCAATTGCTAGAAAACATTGATGGTCTGAAATATGAATCTAGAGTCTATGAAGACAATCAGGGTGCCATAGCCTTAGCAAAAAATCCTGTGTATAGACAGCGTTGTAAACATATGGACATTAAGTACCATTTCAAGAGGTCTGTATAAAGGAGGGCAGGATTAGTCTGGAGTACTGTCTAACTGATGATATGGGTGCAGATGTACTAACAAAAATTGAAATGTAACTTTTTTATGTTTGGTGTATGAACTTTGTATACTTATGTCAAAATGATAAAATAGAAATGTGAGAGCAAGTGGGGGTGTTAAGATGTACTGTATAAGTATGCTCTCATTTGTTTTACCTGCTTTCAGTTTTGTTATTTTTGTGAGCCAGGCAATCACACTGTGTATTTAAAGTATAGGTCATGTGACCTAATCAGTGACTGAATGAATGTAGGTGTTTTTGTTTAAATAAAGTGTGCCAGTCAGAGAAACTGGTTGTTGTGAAGCAGTATTCCGTGTGTTGTCTGTGTACTCCGCTAACAATGATAAACCAAAAGTGTGTAAAAAAAGTGAAAGTGCAGAAGCAATTGAATATTCTGAAATGTTAAGTTTTTAGAGTTACAATGTAAGTGCTTAAACTGCATACATACAAGAAAATAATAAATGAATAAATATGCAAGTACAAAGGGAAGCACAGGGCATAACCTAACCTGGGGTTAAATGTAACACAGACCTTTTACATAGTTAGTCAGAGTCAAGCAGGTTGTGTTTCCGCTCTTTTTCTCTCGCTGCCAGAAGACTGGCTGATTTGTGAAAAGTTTTGATAAGACTTCATTAAGATTCTGGACAAAGAGTGTTTTGACACCATGCAAGTACATCATACGTTTTTTTCGGTTTCTGTGTTGGGTGTGAAACTCAGCTTGTTTTGGACGTGTACCCTATAGCTAAAAAGCATTTAAACAAATTAATCAAAATTATTCATCATAATTACAATATCAAAGGCAATAATCGATTATAAGCGGAGAGCCATAATTTCTAGAGTAAAGTGCAGTTATATTATACAGTTAATACAAGCATTATCAGAGACATGGTGTGCGTTGCACTGTACAACTTGTTTACAGAGAACAGCAGAACTTTGCTCCCTTGGTGCTGTTTTATTGAGCCATATATTTTATACAAAGAAAAGTCAGGTGTGACGATTCCAAAAGAATACATAACTGGTATCAATATGCAAAATCCAACATCTAATCAACAACTGGTAATAAAAAAATAAGATTTATTCACCTTATTTTTCAACAGGGAAGTAAATACAATACAACTGTTTTCTGTGAATCTGTGATTATTTGCCGCTATAAGATAATAACAAGAAGAATAGCAAAATGCTGACAGTGGTAAAATATTTTTGTGCTTCAAACCAGTGCGTTTATGATTACGAAAATCAAATCAAACTAACATGGTAATAAGTAATATCAAGCAGCATAAAGGACAGTTTTTGCAGCTAAAATAAATGGAAGGGGATGAGACCAGTAACCTTGACACAATCAAATTCGAATGGATGCGCCCGCTCTTAAATTAAAAATAAGGTGAATAGCTCCACGGTGAGCCACACACACTAGCATGATCCACTCATTTGAAGATTTGATTAGAACTAACCAATCAGTTAGTTAGTTAGTTAATAAGTGCATGTCTTCATGAAACATACAGTATCAAATTCTATATGACTAAATGTTCAATAGCAGCTAAATGAGAGAAACTGCTTGTAGTGTTTGTATGTAACTCCTGTACCATGTTTTCTGTTCAACATCTGACTTCACGTAAACGGATATGGGAAATAGCACAATGACACTTCAACAATTTCTAGATGCAGGAAGAGCTCAAGAAACAGTAGATAAACAAGCAGTGGGCATAGAAGCGATGCATGCAAGCAAGAAAACTTTGAACAGAGACAAGCAGATACATTTTAAAACAAAGAATTTTAAAATAGTTTGAAATGTTTGAAAGAAGTCCAAAGGTGAGCAGAGTTCAGGGCAGGTAGCAAACAAATAGAATGGCAGGCAAGTGTAACCCCTCCACCCAGGTCCTACTTGCCCTGCTCTGTGCGGGCCTCGAACCCGGGTTTCCATTCTAGCAAGGAGGCTAAAGACTGCAGCCTCTAGCGTCTGTCGCCAGAGCGCCTATTGAGATCAGAGGAGTGAGGTTTACTCGCACAGCGACTACTAGCTGGCCACCGTTGCACTAACCCCCCTAAACCTCACTCCCACCTGGGTCACGGCACCAATGTAACCCCTCCACCCGGGTCCTACTTGCCCCGCTCTGTGCGGGCCTCGAACCCGGGTCTCCATTCTAGCAAGGAGGCTAAAGACTGCAGCCTCTAGCGTCTGTCGCCAAAGCGCCTATTGAGATCAGAGGAGTGAGGTTTACTCACACAGCGACTACTAGCTGGCCACCGTTGCACTCACCCCCCTAAACCTCACTCCCACCCGGGTCACAGCACCAATGTAACCCCTCCACCCGGGTCCTACTTGCCCCGCTCTGTGCGGGCCTCGAACCCGAGTCGCCGGCGTGAGAGTCAGGCATTCTAACAAGGAGGCTAAAGACTGCAGCCTCTAGCATCTGTCACCAGAGCGCCTATTGAGATCAGAGGAGTGAGGTTTACTTGCACAGCGACTACTAGCTGGCCTCCGTTACTTAAGGGTCAAGGCAGGGGGCAAAAATAATCAAATACGAGTAACAGTCCAAATCAAATACAGGTGTAATGATCCACGATGAACAAATGCCCAGAAAAGATCACAGAGCAACGTGATCTCATGAGAATACGTGTGTATTTTTACGTAAAGTGTAGTTCTACCATTTTACCATTTTATACACACAGAAACGTATAATACTGTCATATTTACAGCACTAAAATGTAAAACATTTAAGTATTGACAGCACAAAAACGTTATTTATTTACGTATAAACAACTACCGACGTACAAGTACGTATTCCTATTTATGCATATTAAAATCGTGGCAATAATGTTTTGACTCTTGCATTCAATTGTCTTTTCAGTCGCATTTATTAATGCAGTTTACTCGTAATACTCATAAATAATAACATTTTGCTCTGTTCGTGCCTTCTGCTGAAAACTCAGCCTACATGGTGCTAAACGAGAATACACTTTAAAACCTTAAAAATACCTTCTTTAACCGTTTAACCATTTTGTAATATTAGTTTATTTACCGTGAGACACAAAAGGCGTTTTCTCCTATAGAACCATAATACACTAAAACACAACATAAATTCACAAAATACATCAATTTTATTAACTTGATGTAATCCAAATCTGTAGAATGCATACGTTGTTTGTGAGAAATAGATCCAAATTCAGCCCTTTATCCAGCGATCTTCACCTCCATTATCAGCAGCGACCGTAAACGTCAAATCCCGCGCTCGTGATGAATTCAAATTCAAAAATCGCGCCCTCGAGAAGCGTTACGACATGTTTTACGGCAGTAATATCATACGCTCATTGGCTCTCTCGCATGCTTCGTCACAGAGCGAAGCCGGATTAACATTTTCATGGATTAATAACTTAAATTCTGCTCTGTACCTCATACAAAACTATTATATAGCCTACTGATAGGACTGCGACTGCAACACATCGTCATGTGAACGACTTTTCGTACCGGTTTTGACATTTTCAAATAAATTATTGTGATTACACTTTTCAGTCTATTATGTTTTTCTTCATAATTTGTAGCCTAACGTTACGTAGTTTTAAGAAATTGTTACGGGTAGGTTTAGGAGTAGGAGTAGGATTAGTGGCTCAAAATTTCAAATTTCAAAATCTCTGTCCATTATGTTTTATCATTTTTATATTATAAAATGGGTATGTTTAGGTTTGGGAGTAGGGTTAAGGGATCTTAAATTTATCTATACAATGGTAATTATACAGATATCTTTATGATATGAAATATTCGTAACGGTTTGTAGATAATAATGTTACGTTTAAATGTTGCAGATACGTCCATATTATACGTTTCAGCATCTATCCAAACGCACAAATAAATACATTTTCTATCTTTGAAAATTCCGTATTAATTCCTACGTATTAAAAATTAGACCAGGCTGCACCGAGGCAAATCAAGACTTCGCACCATGTGATCTGCTTAAGAACTGTGTGAGTGTGATGAAATGCAAGTGAGAGTGCAAACAGTCCCAAGAATGAGGGCCTATGGGAAATGAAGTCCAAATGAGAAAGTCAATATTCGTGTAATGGCTCCCTCTGGTGGTGAGAAGGAGGCGGTGCGGGAGCCTCACTTGTAACATGCTGTTGGTATGCTAAGCCAAGATCAGCATAGACTAATAATAATACATCCTGCAACCTCTTGTGTACTTGTGATTGTGAACTGTATTTGTTTTAATCTAGAGCCCCAATTAAATGAATATTTAGACATCTGATATTATGCAAATATTTTAAGATCCTAGTCATTCAAAAGTGATGAGTCTGAAGAAACTAAGATTCCTCATAGCCTCACAACCTCAACCTGGGTTTTCCGCAAAGGGTACATGTGTAAGAGAAACCACAAACGAAGACGGATTCTTTGTCTGTGCTTTTTACACCGTGGTTACCTACCTGCCTATATTTCATAATATTTCGATTTTATTGTCGATTTTATGCATTTTAGTCTGGCAATAGTGCAACAGTGTACAAGTTTAACAATAACACGTGAAGTTAAAGGTGCAGTCTGAAAGAATGACAGTTTGAGCACACGCAACAGGAACAAGCGCAATAGACAATGAAAATTGGCGCAATAGACAATGAAAATTGGCGCAATGGACAATGAAAATTGGCAACGTGCTATATCACAAAAACAAACATTCCAGCCCGGAAACGCATATTTCAAAGAAAAATAACTGGTTGTAGAAGTGTTTTTCAGAGAAACTAGTCTTAACATTTTTCATCAAATCAAACATATTATGGTAGGTTTATGCTTTAGTAGAGTGAAAAGGTTACATACAGCACCTTTAACTAATGTAAGCAAGAATAAATGACTTACCTTCGCTGGATCAATCACGTTCTTCCTCTGAGGTAAATACAAGGCTTATTCCTTACACGTCTTTATCCTAACTCGATGAAAAGCAGAGGAAGCTTGACGCTTTGTTTGTCGAGTTTCGATATCGAACTGTTTGTTCTTCCTTTCCTGTAAAAAAAGTAGCAAAATAAGTTTTTACATCTAAATTTTGTGATTGGTTTAAGTGTCTTTCAGTGAAAAAAAATATATCCCTTAGTTTTAAATTTAAAATCTGTTGAGTCCCCATATTGATTGAATTTCCAGTTTTCTGAGCTTGTACATGATAATGATGGTGGGGAAATATTGCGTTCACACCATGTAAATGTAAATGTAAACTCTCCTTTACTTTATTTCCTTATGATATTGTGAGAATATTTCAAAGTTTAAACATACTTTAAAATACTAACTGAAAATATTAGATAGAAAATAATTATGTCAAAACTTATGTTAAAGTGTCTTTTTTGGATGTGGGGTGTGCCTTATAGTAATGCTCCCTGTCTTGCATTGTAAATGTGAAAAAAAAAATGTGCCATTAAATTAAAAAAAGACATTAAAGACTTTTAATTTTAATAAACATTTCTATTTAAAATCATTTCACATAATTCACATTTCTATTTTCATTTTCACTGCTGACATTCACTTCTGCTATAGCCTACAGCAGACAATAAGAGCACTAGGCCTACTTCAAGTTCTCAGATTCATGATGAATAAAAAACAAATCACATAGTCTGCTGAGAATATTTAGCAATTTCTTCTATATCCACAGGCATGTGTCATCTCCTAATTACCTAATTATTACGACAAGTGGCCTGAACGCATCGCTCTGCTCATCCAAACTTAATCAAACACACCTGAACAAGCTAATCAAGGTCTTCAGTATTAGGCTAAACCTACAGGCACGTGAGTTTGATCAGGGGTTATTTAGCCAAACCTCATTGGAAAAACGCGTTTTCAAATATCCTTTACAGTGCTTTCAGCAGATTGCTTTAGCGGCGGTTTTTGTTTGTCGATTTCCCCTCTGACTCACTATTTCAGCGCGGTTTCCAGCATAGGTCATTGAGATCGCAGGTCGAGAGGATGACAGCTCGGGTGTGCTGCTCGTTGAGTGCTGTTTTATTGTGTCTGTCTGCATGTTTGAGCTCAACAGACGCTGGATCTTTTGGCTTCTTACATCTCGAAGAACGTACCTTTCAAAATACGACTTCTGTTTTAGGTACAGTAAAATGTATGGAAAACATATGAACTGTCTTCTATAAGCATCTGTTACACACCGACCTTAGTGGGTACCTACGCTCTTTGACTTTGAAACTAATACACGGTTTAGTGATAACTGGTATTTCTACTTGATTTAAAGCAGATAGGCTACATATGAATGTTTTCAAGTTTGAGATGCATATTGCAAGAGCCCTGACTTACAAATGCTCTCCCTGATGTTCCTTAACGACCCTCTTGAATCCTCTTCTAGTGACCGGTCAGTGTCCGGCGAAGCTGAAGGTCGTGCCATCCCGTCGAGGATGTTCTTGTGATGGAGACTGCTCTGCAGAACACAAGTGCTGTCAATTTCCCTTTGGTCCCGCGTGCGTGCTGCCTGTTTTCAGTGAGTTTCAATTAATGAGGGTTCTAGAGGTTCGCATAATAGCTCTAGGTCTTCCAAACACCAACACGATCTCATGAAAGTGCGTATCTATACCACGAATGTTATTTCTCGTACCATTTATACGCCAAAAATGTTTTTTTCTTTTTGCGTGCATATGCTACGCACCGAAAACCCTTCTGTAGGATTAGGGATGGGGAGTGCGAGCATATTACACGCCATAAAGTGCGTATCATATGCACGCAAAAACTATTTTTGGCGTAGGCTATACATGGAACGAGAACATCGTAGGCTATACACTTTCGTGAGATCGGTCAGGAAACACTGAAACGATTTTTTTTGTGTATCCTATAAACAAGTTTTTCATTCAGAAATTGCTAAATGTCACAAATAATTACAAAGTCCCAACTCATTGAACTAAACATGAAGCTTTGTAGAAAGACTGAGCTAGTAGGCTATTTTCTTGTAAAACCTACTCTGATCTGACAACTTCTATAGGCTCTATTGTATAGCTGTGCTGTCAATCGATTAAAACCATGAACTAATCAATTTTTCTGTAATCGTGATTAACGTCTTAGTTTAGTAATATATAAATATAGTTTATATTGTTATAATTTCACATTTACTGTCCAAATGAATCTAGAAATAACTTAACTTAAAGACAGATTTTTTTATATTTGTTGTAATGGCATCTTTTTTTATGAATGAAAGCCAGTATCATGGATACTGTAGCCTACTATGTCTCTATGAAATGGGTTTTTATTTTTAAACAATGATAGACATTCAACATACAGTAGAATTGAAAGCTATCAATTTTTACACTTATGAGACTTTAAAAAATAAAGTAAACTTAAAACAATCTTCATATAAACCCATTATAAGTGTAATTTACCAATGGTCTAGTAATTGAATAAGTTTATCAAACACTACAGTCTTAACTACATAAATTATAAATTAAATGTAGATTAATCCTTATAAAAGCTACAATGTTCTGTTAACTTTGTTCTTTCATTAACATTAATGACAGACATCACAGCAACTGGTTTATTCGGCTGCTGTGACTCTAGACCTGTCACTGCTGCACATGACCCGGATCTGACGTGTATCATTTTCTTACAACCATAAGTTCATTTAAGACTGCTCTTGTCATGAGAACACTCGACAAAACAAGCATTTTGGCATAATTGTGTGTTCAAGTGCAAAAGGGTTACAGCAGTACATTCACAGACAGCACGTTCTCTTTTGATTTGTCCCGCTTGAATGGTTTAAAAGCATGAATGCATGAATAAGAGCGTGATCATAACGTAATAGCCAAAGGATGACAGAAAAAAACAGATGCTGCTTTAGTAAAAAAAAAAAGTAACGTTAAATTGAGAATTAATCGCATGTGTTAAAACACTAATTGTGACAGCACACACACACTAAACGTTAAATGAGACCTTTTAGCATTCATTGATGTTTTCACTGACATGTCTGTGTAACAGCAAAGCCAGGAGAGTGTCCAAGCGCACAACCAGAAGCAGGAGAGTGTGCCCAGTTGTGTGCCTATGACAGTGACTGTCCGAACAATGAGAAATGCTGCAGCAATGGACGTGAACGTCAGTGTATGGATCCATATACAGGTATTTTTATTATATTAGGTAATGTAGTGTTTGGGTTTTTCTTTATCAGTTTGTCTTTTATAATTCTAATTCTCATACTCAATGACAAAAGTACCATAATTCAGCCCATAGCAGTTTCAAGCACAGAATAGCTTTACAAAATGAATAACAAAATGATAAAAACATAAATTACAATTTACTCTGTAAGAAAAACTTGCTATTAATGATGTTGATGTAGCCTACATCTGAGGCTGAATGGACAGACTAAAGCTGACTATCTGTTTCCATGCAGTGAAGCCTACAGCTGAACTTGAAGCCGAACCGTCAAAGCCTGCAGTCGAACCACCGAAACCTGAAGCCGAACCGTCAAAGCCTGCAGTCGAACCACCGAAACCTGAAGCCGAACCGTGCACAAGTAGTACCGCATAAGCGGTTATTGCTTTATGGCAACCCGTCATCACAAGATTGATTTTGCGTAACTCATACTGGAGTTATTTTACAGATCAATTCAGTGCTTTGTTCATATGGGATGTTTTCAGTTTATCACCAAATAAATACTTTTTTTTTTTTTTTACCTGATTGAAGTTTGTATTTGGTAGCAAGAAACGCTTCTCCATTGCCATGTTTTGCCAGAAACTATCGTGAAGTAAACCCTTATTGTTGCAATGCTCTTAAAGAAAAATCCCTTGATTCAGTGTTTCCCCAGCCAAGACGCATAACGGCTTCAAAAAACAAAAAAGTGGGGTGATATTGATGCCTTTGATATCATCTCATTTGATGTTCTCAAGTATCTAGAGCTTGTAAACCACAAACCCTATTTCAGCCATTTAACCAAAACTTTAGACTAGACTTTTAAACTAAATTTACCATTTAGTTTGTAATATGTGGGGAAATTGTGTAGTCCCATTCGAGCTAAGCACTCTTAGCACTACTCACTGGACATTTCACTTTGAAACGTGCATGATGCAATGCATTTTGTAGACATGTTGACACGTATGTTTTTCCAATTAGCCTGGGCTGTGTAAAAACAGACTTTTATTTATATTTGATTCTCACCCTTATTGCATTAAAGTAACACCAGGTAACTTTTGCTCTCGGGGTCCCCCTAGAGTTGGGAAACAGTATTGTCCTCTACTACTATCGTAAACTCTGTCATCCTACATGCATGTGCATTTGTTGACAACCATGATAGCCCTGAACACTGTAGGAGGTACAGTGAACACCTGATCCCAGGTACAGTGGCATATATTTCAGCATGTCATAATATATATTCATGGGTTTTATTTTTTTTCAAACGACAAATGATCGCGATGCTCACGTTTACAAGCCAGCGTCATTATAGTAGCCTAGTCTATTGGTTACCGTTTTACTGAATCTATATGATACTTCAATGCAATGTTTGAGTGGTAGATAATAACCATAAATCGTCAATATTATAATATCAAGCTACCATAGATGAATCTGCAAATTTTACAAATCGATTTGCATTATAGCTTGAGGCAAGACAAATAACCAAATATCACAGACATGTTAGGTATCCTAAAATATGATTTTTTACATCTTATGTATTTACTTGCAAGAATGTAGCCCCTACCAAACTTGTACACGCCATTTAGACATAGGCTTTCATTTGATATTTGAAAGTTCGCATCGGTCGATAGGGTTGCCACCTTTGATTTGTGAAAAACCGGGACACTCAGATTATTATTTTTTGGGGTCTGAGTTGTAGGTTGTAAATAGTATTTTCTTTGACACTGGTGGCTCATCCGATTTTGTTGTGTTATCCTCCTCGTCCGTCTCTCCCCCCATTTCACACAATAGATGTAAATAGACAGTTTTAAAAAAGCTAGCTAGCAACTAAACTCACACTGTATCATCTTGGATGTATGTTGATGCGCGCGCGCGCGCGACCGACCGACCGACCTACAGCACAGGCAGGCGATAGGCGATAAGTTGAGCTTCCAATCAAATAAAAGTAAACGCCTGGCATTGGCGAATCCACTGTTTTACCCGTTTTTACCATGGTTTTTTCCGTTTACGGACACAGGATTGGATGTACTGTACACAACTATGAAGAAAACACAGTAACAGACGGAAATGGTTTAATTTGAAACCAGGAAATTCAACTTTAGAAGTACATTTTCACAAAAAACGGGACAATTCGTGTCCCGGGAAAGATTATAAATTTTCCGGGACTGTCGCTCAAAAAAGAGAACAATCCCTGGAAAACCGGGACGGGTGGCATCGGGCACCCCTCCTCCTCCTTCAGCTCACGCCAGCGAGAAAACGCTGGCCCAATGTTGATCCTCGTTCTGCCTTTAATGCGATCACTTTCTCGTTTCCTCTTTTTGCTTTCCTCCGACAAAACCTTTGCTTTCTTGCTTTTCTGTGCTGCTTCGGCCATGACGATAACATTTGGAAAACAAACGCTAGTTTGGCTCGCACGTCCGATTTTAAGGAAGTGGGGGTGGTGGTGGAAGTGACGTAATGCCGTAAAGCAGTTGAATTTTGTAGTTCTCTTTGTTCGCCGGTTACTACCCGAAACCCGAAGTTTAAAAGTACGATTAAAAATGCTCCAGACCCCGTCAGGCTATGGAAGACGTGTCATTCAACCTATTGTAAGTCGATGTACCATCACAAGAGACTTGGAAATATATTATTAAGGTTGAAAAGTTACCTAGTGCTGCTTTAAGTTCACAGAGATACACGGAAGAGAAGTTGCCTTTGTTAACTTACCTGTTTTTCACTCCCTGGAGTTAACGTTAATGTGGCCAATGAGGTATGCATAGTTACTATTTTAATGTGTAATTATCAATGTAAAGCATAACTGTGTGACGGTTTATTAACAGTCAATCTAACGTTGTGTTGTTTATTTATTAATGTGCTATTCTCTGTGAGAATATTCTTATTTCTGTAACTTATGTGAGTTTTATGTTTTATTTAGTTATCACGGCATGTTTGATGGCATCGAGGATGACATGGTTTGACTAATAAATGCTCGTAAACAAGAACGCCTTGTGTCTGTGTCTGTTGACTGGAGGGAGCTACAGACATATTATTAGCTCAAAATAATTCTGATATGTTTGACGCAAATTTTATTTTGCAGCCACTGTCGTCTAGCAACTCTCCATTGGCGAGCTGGAAAAAACAAACTCTAGTCAGGCCAATCACATCATGTATAGAGTCGGTGGGCGGGCTTAACATAATGACGGCAGAGTTGCGATGGTTCCGTGTGAATTTCCTGCTACTCGAAAAACATAGAAGATGGCTGGCGCTGCTGGCGTGGCGAACAGCGGTCTTTCAAATCGGCTTTGGCCGCAACTTTGGAGGACTTGGAGTTAAGCTTTGAGAAAAGAACAAAGAACGGCACTGAAGTCATTCTTTCTCTGACTACGTCACCTTCTTGGTGTAGCGCTATGCTATTGCGTGCAAAGGGAATTTGAAAGACAACCATTTATCCCACCGGTCGGATTGAGCCCTGCCAATGGTGTGTTCCCTGACCCAACATCTTGGTGTGGGTATGGCTTGTCAAGCTATGTTTAGAAAGGTGTGGGGGGGAAAAATGGAAAAAAAGACGTTCAAGTAAGGAATTGTTGGTTGCTGCCATCTACCGGGGCTTTCTGTACATATCTTTTTAATCAAGATGAAAAGAAATATGAAAAACAATCACAATTTTGAAGGTAGATTTCAGACGTGTATTTTAATGTGCATAATCTTAAATCATGTGCAGAAATACGATTAGACTATAGAGTATGTAGAAATCATTCAGTTTACACCAAAGCATCATTCTAAAAACCCAATGTGCAATTAAATACAATTTACAATGTCTCTATTATAAGTCTCTGTGGTAACACAATCTTGCCCAGGTTTGTTACACATCACTGTAATGAAAGCATAAGAGGAGTAACAGGTTAGCCATTGACATTACATTTGAAGAATGTGATGTGTTTGTTTTACAATGTCCATTGACAAAACTAGCACATTTTGTTATTGTCAAAAATTATACGTAAAGTACTTACCATGAAAAGAAGTCTTCAGCCTGCCAGGATGATACAACCAGAGACATCATAGTGGAGTTTCTCCCATCAGAAGTTCTCATATCATCTGCAGTGTCTCCATTAAAGTTGCCACAAGCGCCACAAACTTTGTCTGCCAGGTCTCTGTTTACGGATAACACGACCCCTCCAGTGACAGAGTAAGTCAGTCTCATGGTAGACATCTTCTCAATGACCACGGCCTCATTTCTGTATGAGACTGACAACCCCTCTTCAGGCATAAAGGGATATGAGACCTTCTTTCCATTCACCTATTTCAATAAGATAAATATTTTCTCAACAGTTTCTCTGTCACCAGCACTTTTTATTTTTTTTTGAATCAAATATTTTAAGAGCACAAAAAATAATGCTATATTTATAATCTTTAAAAACATATTCCACTGACCCAGCTGTGCCGACGATTGTTGACTGTGATGATCATGTCCTGGAAGAAGACGTGGACCATTGTCACTTTACCAGGATCATTCCTGGCACATGCAAGTGCATCTAACACCACACGGAACCAGTCTAGAGACTCTTGATCACATAAGAAAGCCATTTGAAAGGCTCCTGGCCGGCCAACCGCCCCCTTTACACCATCAAATGACTGCAACTGGTCATCTGCATCAAATACACAGTGGCCTTGACCAGGGTAACAATCTCGTTTGCCACCCTGAACATCACAGATGTCTCCTCTGGCACAGGCTTGTTTCACACACTCCAGCACCCCCGCGGAATGACACACACACTTCATGTCGCAGGTGTCAGTCACTGAGACTTCGCCAACCTAAGAGGACAGAGCAGAGAAAAAGCTTACCCATAGTTCCCTGCACCATCACATTTATTATTGAAATGCAATATATAAATGTGTGTGTGTTTAAATACATTTTATTATCTCAGTTTAATATAAACAGACAACTTCAAGTAGGATGATATTATCATTATTCTGCAGAAATTGCACGTCAGATTGAACAATGTTTCGAGTTAATCAAAACACACTGAACAATGGATTTATTTAAATATTTCTAAAAAGACATTAAAATGGCTGGCAGTTAATTTGGAGAATCATTGAATCTGTGACAAAGGTTTGTAAAAGAAAGGGAATAAGCAGCTCCTATCAGACAGAAACGATCATTGATGGATTTAAGTTAAGCAATAAATCCCACCTTTAGGTATTTGCCATTATGGACACATCCGCAGTCTCCCACGGACACACACTTATCACCATCCAAGAGCAAACCTTCATCACACTGACAGCCTTCCATGCAAATATTTGGGCAGCTGTAGGACCCACTAAGGCTGGCACAGGTGTTGGCACAGTTATTAGAGCACTGTACATAGTGACTGTTAGCTGGACAATCGGCCGCTTAAAGAAAGAAAATGCACAGATATATATTAATAAAATGCATTATATTAGAGGTTACATATACACTAAAGTTTAGAGTTGGAAAAAGGTATATTTTTTGACTGTTTTGTAAAGAAGTCACATGATCCTTCAGAAATAATTTTAATATGCAAATTTGGTGCACAAGAAACATTTCTTATTATTATCAATGTTGAAAACAGCTGTGCTGCTTCACAAACATTTTTCAGGATTCTTAGATGAATAGAAAGTTCAAAAGAACAGCATTTAATTGAAATATAAATATTTTGTAGCATTATAAATCTATTTACTGTCACTTTTAATGCCTCCTTACAGATTGAAAGTTTTTTTTTTCCTTCAAAAACCTTTGAAAGGTACTTTATTTATATAGTTGGGGTGTTGGGGTAATGAATTACAAGTAATTCAAGCTATATTCAGATCAGTTCAGATTGCTTTTTTTCAAATTTATGACAATATATCTTTAAAAAAAGTTACTTTTTCAAATAAGTAATGCAAGTTACTTTGTTTTCCCATGTATTGACTGGCAGAAAGTAAGTGCAGAGGTGTTGTTTGCACTGTGTAAAGATGATGATTATTGTAGTTCTAGACTAAATGTGAGCATTATTTATTAATTTCACTTGCACAAAAACAGATTCAGTATTCCTCAAAAGGAACAAAAACAGTCAAATGCAAACTCAGAATATTACGCAAACCTGCAGAAATTAAATATGTCAGAAAAAAGTCAGGAAATGTAACACAAAAGTAGTGTAATGCATTACTTTCCATAAAAAAGTAACTAAGTAACGCAATTAGGTACTTTTTAGGGATTAACGCAATTTTGTAACGCATTACTTTGAAAAGTAACTTTCCCAACACTGGTTATATATATGTATAACAAATTGAATATGATACAAAGCTTAAATAAAGAGGTACAAAGAAAAATAGTTTTAGCTTTACAAACTTACAGCAAAATGAACTATTTCTCCATGGCATGATTGGTATCCCTGCTTGTTGGCAGATAATGGCATACGCCTGAAGATTATGACATAGCATGGCCCTGTCTCCATCCATTATACACATGTCAAATACACAGTTAATCACATGTTGCTGAGGATTCACCCAAGCATGACATGCACTGAAGGGACCAGCGGCAGTTGCCATAAGGCCACAGGCATCTTCTCTGCGGTATCTCTCGGCTTCGGTCTGTTTGCACTGCTTCTGGGAATCTCCACACTGAACACCAGTTGCCGGCATTGCCCACGCCTGTCCGAACACATCTACACTGGAGCTTTGGGTCCCATTGGGAAACAAGAAGTCATCGGCTGGGTTGCCATTGTAGTTGCCACACAGACCACACATGCTGCTTTGATAGTTTGAGGGTACATGGACTTCCGCATGGTAACCGGCGTCATACAGAACTCTCAAGCCGAAATCAGTTTGCACTACGACAGTGAAACCAACCTGGTTAATGGTGACTTGATGGCCAAGCGATGTAGGGAGGTTCACAAACTCGTCATTTACCTGTCGAAGAGAACCAACAGCAAACATGATTTCAGCTTAATTTTTAATAAGTAGAAATAAATCAACCATCAGCACATTATGTATTTTATTTTCTATTAGTAGTTTCTTTCATATTGCTTACTTATTAATACTTTTTTTATAATGTATCTTAATTTTTTACATATATGCATTATTTTAAACAGTGGTGTATACATTAGTGTTCAAAAGTTTGAGATTGGTACAGTAAGATTGCCTCTTGCTTATTTAATCAAAAATATAGTTAAAACTGTAATATTGTGCAATATTATTACAATTTGAAATAACTATTTTAATATATTGTAAATGTAATTTATTCCTGTGATGGCAAATATGACACATGATCCTTCAGAAATCATTCTGATATGCTAATATGCTGCTCAAAAATAATTTATTCTTATTGTCAATGTTGAAAACGTTAGAGCTGCTTTATATCTTATTTGTGGAAACTGTGATACATATATATATATATATATATATATATATTCTTTGATTAATAGAAAGCTTTTAATTAAAACCGAAATCTTTTAAAACATCAGTATAATGCATACTTGCTGAATAAAAGTAATTTCTTACTGAGGCCAAAGATGAACACTTACGATGACTCTCCAGCGTTCACCTCGTCTGATGCTAATTGTCAAGTTGTAGACGTTCACAGTCAAGTTCTTGATGACAGAAACTCCTATGTTTCCAATTTGCTCATTCTTGGTGTAAACAGAAAAATCCACCAGCCGCCCTCTGTTCCGATCACATACTTTAGCGAGTGTATAAGCGCATGCGCCTTGAAAGTCAAACCTCCTACCGTCGAAAGAAAAATAGTGAGGGTCACCAGTGGCGATACATCTTCCGTAACCGTCAGGGTGGCATCCTAATACTCCATTCACCACCCTGCAAGCTTCCCCTGGGCCACAACTTGATGTCTGACAGGAAACGGTTCCATTTTCCCCACACCTGCAGAGCTCCAAGCACTGCTCATGCACGTAAAACATCTGGTGTTTCTTGTGATAACGTCCCTGATAGAAGCAGCCACATTCTGCTTGTGGCACACAGGTTTGGCCGCTCAAGATGTATCCCTGATCACACTGGCAGGCCTCAGCACAGGGTCCGCTGCAGTTGAGCTCAGAGAGAGGAACACAGGTCTCGGGACAGCCTGGGGCACAGGGGTTGTGGTGGCTGTTGGGTGGGCAGGACGGAGCTGTGATTGGAGACATTGTTCATTTTTATTTCAGTCAGTTTTTGTATTTTGATCATTATTGTAATTGTTAACATTAGAGCATGGTGATACTGTAGCAACACCAAGGTCAGGGATTTGATTCCCAGAGAAAAGCAAGAACTGATCAAATGTGTACCTTAAATGCAATGTAAGTCGCCTTTTGGATTATGCATACATGTTCACTAAAACTATTAAAAATCGTTTTTGGTCATTTAAATAAAATGTATAAATTAGATGAAAAACTTAGTTCACACAAAAATGAAATTTACTTTCCCCTCATGTCGTTCCAAACCTTTATGAAAAGATATTTTGAAAAATATTGACAATTAACTTTGTCTTTGGCAACAAACTAAAAAAAAAAAGCTTTAGTACTATTACTAAAAGTGCAATATAAATAAAAACTATAGCAATAAAAAAACTACTGAAAATGACAAAAGCACATACAAATATAAAAATAAAAGAACATCGTTAAACGTTTGGCAGTCATTTTGTTGACAAGAATAACACTGATTCGAGCTCAGATATTTAAACGGTTTCATTTTTCATTCCCCTTTCATCAAACACACATATTAAAGTGCCCTTATTATGCTTTTCCCTCTATTATTATCTTACATGTAGTGTGTACTATAGCTGTTTGGTAATGTAAAAGGTCTGCAAAGTTTCATAGATCAAAGTAACAAATGAAGGTCTCTTATATGAAAGAATCGACTCTGAACTGCTGAAACGAGTCATCAGCATTTCCAGTTTCACTTCCTGTTACATACCTATGTAACAATCTAACAAATTTGCATTAATGCCCACCTATAGTCTTCATTGACTGCCCTGTGAACATCTACTCTGACCCGCCCTCAAACACTGTAGCTGTAGCAGAGACTGGAAGAGTTTGGTCCGCGTTGCCGACATGCCGAGAATACGCTGTTTTCAGCGCTGCAAATCGTTTTTTTTTTGCACGCAAGGATGAGGAATTGATATGGAAAAACATGCGCTGTAAGCTGCATCAATCAAAACAGATTGGGCAGTCTGGCCAATCAGAGCAGAGTAGGCTCTCGGTAAGGAAGGGTTTAAAGAGACTGAATCTTCAAACAAACTGTTTTCAGACTCCAATGTATATTATAAGAAAATTAAAGTGTTTTTTGACCTTTGATGCATGTAAACCTATTGTTGGAGACCTCCAACCTTTAATTAACCTTTACAATAGCATAAATAGGGGCACTTATAGACAATTACTTACGACAGAAAGTAGCATTTCTCCACGGGTGAATTGTGACACTTTGACTCTGACATGCAGAAGCATAGACTGCCACCGCGTCACACAACACAGCCTGATGTCCTTCGAAGTTGCAGGTGTCGAATATGCAATCCTCTAGATAAGATCCAGGATCAATCTGGGCGTGACATTCTCTGAAAGGTCCTGTCTGTTTTGTGATGATCTCACAATAGCGCCGGGCGTTCTCCCTCTGGGTCGCAGGGCAGGTTGAGCATCCAGTGCCAAGGCAACCATCTGACAAACATTCAGGTGTTGCGGCAACCTGCCAGCTCTGTCCCAGACTACTGGCATTGGGTGCCATCATACCATTGCGCATTGCAAGGTCATCCTGAACAACACCATTGAAGTTCCCACAAAGGCCGCACACCGCACCGCTGTAATTGTTAGGCAAAGTGACCTTAGCCACACTGGACCAGTCAAAGGTCACCTGGAGACCAAAGTTTGTCTTCAACACAGCAGTGTTACCACATATATAATAAAATACAAACACATCTCGCATCGAAAAGGGAAGTTCTGCTAACTGGCCATCAACCTAAAGAGAGAATAAAACACATTTGGTTACCATCACAAAAGTGATTTATTATTTATTTTTGAATTGTTAAAACTGTTTGAATAGTGTGTAGACCAGAGAACCAATTCCAGTTCCAATTCAAACAGATCTATTAATGATACTTTACTATTTTTGAAGCAAAAATATTTAGGAAAAAAAACTGCAAATTAATTGGATTAAATAAATCATTAACAAATCTATAAAACAAATCTTTGTTGTTTATACAGACATTTTAATGACTTTTCACATTGGAGAAATACAATAATTGGCCTTTTATATTTTATAAAAATGCTAAACAAATAAAAAATATGGTATCATATTTCATAATTTGTATAAAATACTACTGACGAAACTCATCTTTGTCTAATTTTAGCTTGAACTGCAATATAACGCAGAGCTATATAACTAGAATCAACAAGCTCAGAAGGGATTGTATGGTCTACACTGAATGTTTTTGATCGACTAATTATGAATCAAAGTCAAAGAATTGAACCGCATTGTTTGGGTTGTATGGATTCGATACACTGAAACAAACCAGATCAGAGTCCTTTATTTGTGAAACGCACTACACTTGGGGATTTGACTTCTGGTTGTTCTGTTTAGATTTGATTCACAAAAAGAACTCAGTGTCATTTGTCTCAAGGCGTCATATACTGACGCTTTTGACAAATCGTCTACTTCCAACGCACATGGCACCCTTTAGCGTCAATATGAGCCGCAGATAGATATGGGCCAGAAGGCACCTCCTAGCGGTCTAACCCTAACCCTACCCCAGACCTAAACCCAACCATAACCGAACAAAGCTCTGTGCGTCTCATATTGACGCTAAAGGGTGCCATGTGCGTTGGATGTGGACGATTTGTCAAAAGCGTCAGTATATGACGCCCAAGGATGAGAATGCGTTGG
This sequence comes from Phoxinus phoxinus, assembly GCF_949152265.1. Taxonomy (NCBI): domain Eukaryota; kingdom Metazoa; phylum Chordata; class Actinopteri; order Cypriniformes; family Leuciscidae; genus Phoxinus; species Phoxinus phoxinus. Next base: position 21,150,458 of record NC_136879.1, on the reverse strand, counting down.
GTTAGGGTTAGGGTTTTACTAGTCTGTTTTGTGATTTAATTCATCAGTGCGAAAAAATAATAATATTAATTATTAACCGTCTTGCAAAAAAAAAGAAGAAGCAAAAAATGCTAAAATGCTCTGAATGCAAGTGAGTGAATCATTGATAAAACCAGTTTTTTTTTTAATGAAACTAATTCTAAACAAGAACGGTTCTCAACCAAACTAGTGTATAAGGTGTGTAAGTCTATATTGCATACTCACCAGTATTTTATACGGATGTTCTCTGGTCATCGTGATGGTGAATCCATTCACAGACACATTGACAGTTTTAGTGAAGCTCACTGCTCTCCTCCAACGATGTTCATTCTGAATGGTCACATTAAAAGGTACAAGACCCTCTTTATCAATGCACAGGGCCGCCAACTGATACACACACGTGCCCTGGAAGTCAAAACGGAGTCCGTCGAACGTGCGGTAATGTGGGTCTCCTGACGCTACACATACGGCAGAGCTCATTGGCCGACAGCTGCGTCTTCCATTAACCACTGAGCAGCTCTCACCAGAGGCGCAGGAAGATTCACGACACACCACGACTCTCAAGTTACGGTCACACTCGCACAGCCGATGACATTGATCATCAGCCCAGAACGTTTGGCCTTTTTGGTAGTAGGCGCCTTCGAAAGAACAGCCACATTGATTTGTGGGCACACAAGCGCCAGCACTGAGGACAAGACCGCTGTCACAAACACAAGCTTCCACACAGGTGTCAGTGCAAGAACGCTGCTGATCTGGGTACGGACACGTTACTGGACACGGAGAAGCACAGGCCTCATAATGACTGTTAGGCGGGCAGCTCATGGCTGTTGAAGAACAAGAAGAGGTTCATGGTTAAAGTTAAGCAAACATCTATGCACAACTTGACAGAATCACCACTGGAATGCACATAGCAGCACACTGGTGTTCAGGGACAGGCATTAAGCTGGTTTAGATCGTACCTATCAGACCGTTACCATTTTGTCCATTTAAATGGGGAAAAATCAAAGATAACGTCAGTAAATTATGGAGTGCCGCAGGGATCTGTATTAGGCCCCCTGCTATTCTCAATTTATATGCTGCCACTTGGTAATATTATAAGAAAACATGGAATAAGTTTCCACTGTTATGCTGATGACACTCAATTATATATTTCATCAAGACCAGATGATAACACTAAATTATCTAAAATGACAGAGTGTGTTAAAGATATAAAATATTGGATGACGTGTAATTTTCTTCTATTAAATTCAGATAAAACGGAGGTATTACTGATTGGTCCAAAAAACTGCCCACAAAACCTCTTACAATACAACCTTAATCTAGATGGATGTCCTGTTACTTTATCCTCTACAGTAAAAGACCTGGGTGTTATACTAGACCGCAACTTGTCTTTTGAAAATCATATTTCAAATGTAACAAGAACAGCCTTTTTCCACCTTAGAAACATTGCTAAGCTACGTAATATGCTATCAGTTTCTGATGCAGAAAAGTTAGTTCATGCATTCATGACCTCGAGACTAGATTACTGTAATGCTTTATTAGCTGGTTGTCCTGCATCCTCTGTAAACAAGCTACAGTTAGTCCAAAATGCAGCTGCTAGAGTTCTTACTAGGTCAAGAAAATATGATCATATTATAACACCAATTTTATCATCTCTACACTGGTTACCTATTAAGTTCCGTATCAATTACAAAGTATTGTTACTGACCTATAAAGCCCTAAATGGTTTAGCTCCTGTGTATTTAAGAGATCTTCTATCGCCATATAATCCATCGCGCTCTTTAAGATCGCTAAATTCGAGGCTTCTGGTCGTACCTAGGATAACTAAGTCCACTAAAGGAGGGAGGGGTTTTTCACATCTAGCACCTAAACTCTGGAATAGCCTTCCTGATATTGTCCGAGGTTCAGACTCGCTCTCCCAGTTTAAAACTAGATTAAAGACGCATCTCTTTAGCCAAGTATTCACATAATGCATCTCATACCTTTTATATTACAGTTAAATCAGATCAAATGCATTCATATTATGAACAGCAGCTACGCTAATTATTTCCCATCTGCCTTTTTTGTTGTTATCTCGGGACGCCTGTCCCGAGATAACTCAAATAGAGTTTGTCAGCTCCAGTTATGTATCCAGCCTCTCATGGAGACTTCAGATGCCCCAACGCCTGTGATGAGACGACTCGACGCCTGTGAAGAGACGACCCAACGCCGGCGATATGTTATGCCCTAAATTTTATGATTAACTAACTGTATTTTTGTATGTATATTTTTGAAATGCATTTTCTGTAAAGCTGCTTTGAAACAATATGTATTGTGAAAAGCGCTATACAAATAAACTTGAATTGAATTGAATTGAATTGGAATGCTCATTTTTTGGTTTAAAGACTGATTTGAAAGCATAACAACTAAACTTTTAACAAAACAAAAGTAAATCAAAGCATTTTTTTAAAAGATCTTATGGGCTGTTAGTGATGCTTGACACATTATTGGTAATTCAGTATGTCTGTAAAAAAATAACAATAATACTAATTCTGTCATGACAACTCTGTCACCCGGTATTTGTTTGAATGTTGAGCTGCAGCTGATTGGACGCTGATGCAACAGCAACCAATCAGCTGAATAGACATTTAGTCGCCTAGTGTGAGATTTACTTGCACTGTAGAGGGTTGTTAAAGTCAGCATACAATGGAAGTTGTGATAGTCTTTTCTTCCCCATTGTCACGTATATCTGAGTAGAATGGCTTCTTGAACAACTAGGGCGGGCCTTGACTTTTGTCCATCAGAAATTAATTGGATTGTTGTTTATTCGCCGACAAACACGTCATCAGAAACGTCGTTACAAGATGGAAATTAATCAAAAATAATGATGTGCACAGATGTATTATTTACAATAAACACTGATATTCCATTGAAAAATTAATGAAAAATGTATAATTTTCATTTCATGGTGACTAAGTATACAAACGTGTGCCTTATGAGTGCTTATGAAAACTTACAGCAATTCAATTTCTCTCTCCAATCTTTAATAACGACGCCCTCTTGACGACACAGAGCGACGTAGGTCTCCAGAGCCTGACAGAGAATTCCTCGTTCTCCGTTACTGAAGCACAGGTCGAACACACAGCTTTGCTGGAAGGCCTGTGGGTTCACTTTAGCATGACATGCACTAAAGACACTCACACCTGTAGAAGTAAGGACACCACAGAAAGCGTCTGTTTCATACAGGGCACGTATGTCAGGAGAGCAAACAGGGCAGCCGGTCTCACAGCCATCATGACATGCAGATGTGACATTGTCTTCTGCTCTCCAGCTCTTTGCCCACTGGTACACACTTGGCAGAAGGTTTCCAGCAGGGTGTCTCAGCTCATCTCCAGCATTCCCATTGAAATTTCCACACAGGCCACACACAGCTCCATAGTAACTACTAGGCAGCTTCAGGTCAACCCTTGAGTTCCAGTCGTAAGAGACGCGCAGACCAAAATCAGTTTCCAATAGCGCAGCATTGCCACTCTCTCGCACCCTCACACGGCCATCATGAAGATCAAGTGGAAGATTATACACCAAACCATCCACCTGACAGAAGAAATCAGAATCATTAAAGAGAATATGATTTTTAATTACTGTTTTATTACTTTAATATTATATTGTTTTATTACTGCCTGATTGTTTCTTAAGTTGTTGTTCTGTGTTTTGGATGGCCAAAGACACATTTCCACCCCGGTTAACAAAAAATATGTATTCTATTCTATTTTATTCTATTCTAAAATAAGTTTTTTAGTATGATTAAAAAAAAATATGATTCCTGATTATGATTATTTTTGTGGGAAAGTATTCTAATATTTAAACAAAACAGCTATGTTCAACACAGGGGAAAAAAATCAACATAATCTTTGACAAATACAAGTATTAACAGCATAGTCAAAATTAAATATAATTTCCAAATGATTAAAAATATTTTGTTTAAACTTCCAATGTTCAAAACAAATTACTTCATATATTCTCTTTTTAAAATATGTACAAAATAGCTTGATATTCTTGGAAAAATAAACATCTATGACATTTCAAAAATATTAAAATAAAATTTAAAAACGGTTTCCATTATTTATTTATAACGTGGTTTGGATATAGTTGACGGTCAATGGGTGTTTTGGGGTCTGTTTAACAGGATCATAGAAGTTGTCATGGTTTGGGTTTTGTTCCTGGTTCTTGTCTGTCATGTGATCCCCTGTTCTAGTCATGTGATCCCCTGTTCTAGTCATGTGATCCTGTCATGTGTTCCCTTGTCTGTTATGTCATGTTGTCATTGGTTCATTGTTTAATTGTTCACAGGTGTCCCTTGTCTTGTGGTGTATTTAAGCCCTTATGTTTGCCCTGTGTCTTTGTCTAGTATTGAATGTTTCATGTTGTTGTCCAGGTTCTTGTTCTGTGTTTTGAGTTTCATGCCTTGCCCTTGTTTTATTATGTTTTGAAGTAAAGTTGACTCATTACCATGATCAGTCCCTTATGATGGTTCACCACGGTAAGAGTGTTGCCATATACAATAACCTCCACCTCCCGCACATAAGACACATCAGGGTCGCCACGGTTTTCATTGCTCTGTGTCACAGAGAAGGGCACCAGTCCGCTCAGATTCCCACAGGTCTTAGACAAGACGTATCTGCAGGTGCCCTGGAAGTCATATTCATATCCATCAAAGGTGTGGAAGTGCGGATCGCCCCACGCCCAGCAGGTGCTGTTGTACAGAGGCACACACACGGCCTTCCCACGTTCAAAACGGCAGGTCTCTTTCTCTCGACAGTGTTCGTCTTGACATGGATCTGTAGGCAGAAACAGCGAGAAGAAACACACAAAAAAGCTGCTATTTAATAATACACTACAGAAGCTGTTTGCCTGCATTTTCCCTGTAATTTGCATATTTGCAGTGTTGGGGTAGTTACTCAAAAAAAGTAACTAGTTACTAGTTACTAGTTACTTCTGTAAATTGTAATGAGATTACTTTACTAGTTACTGCATTTGAAAAGTAACTTCACTACTTATTACTTTACTTTCCCGTTTCTTAATTTACCGTGTAGATACATGGACAAACATCATAGCCCTATCATCACTTAGCCTGCATGTCCGCATAGTGTTTATAAATGTAGCCTATAAAAATGGCATGTAAAACCATATAAAATAACAATATCCCTCTCTGCACAAAGAAATATGCCTCACTGTAAAATCTACAAACAACAGGATTATGTCCGTGGTGGTAGACACATGATCAGGGCTGGACAGAGATAAACATTATATTTTATTTTGACGGAAACTGCAAAACTGAAACTTTCTTCTCCATCTGTATTTTGACCATAGACCGTATATAAGAGATTTTGACCGATACACTGACACTGCACGCTCGCTCAAAGCCCAAAGGGGGAGGCGTTTAAAGATGTGATTGGGCCAATCCAGTGTCAATCAAGAAAATAACCAATGGGCCAATCTACGTGTTTCATGGGCCGGTCTGTCAGAAAAAAAACTAACGCTGACTATTTTTAACCAATGCATTACACCAGCACTTACCCAGCGCCGCCAATTAAGCAAAACAAAACGAATGGGCCGCCGATGTACGAGTTTTATGAGCCGTTAAGACAAACGAACAAAAAAGTTTTAGATGCATCGGATCGGCCCAAAAAGCCGTGAATCTCCCGGTAGTCCCGATGGCCAGTACTTGCCTGCCAGGGCATAGAGTGAATTTCTGGCAAATATTTTTGTCCTTTCGGGCAAAAAAACTGAAAGTAATGTGAATATCGCCACTGGCCGAAACTCGCGTCTCCGTCTCCATCTCCATTCCTCTCTGTCCTTCGCACCAGCAGCTACGTCACTCAAATCGATCTCTATGGCAACGGTGCCCAGGCAAGCACACACACACAGGCGTGCACGCACCACTTCGACAGATCAGAGCTTTACACACATGAAAACACGGCTTGGGTAACGCAGGAAAGCGCGTTCCTATAGTCTAGTAAAGTAATATAGTTACTGATATTTTTAGTGTAATGCGTTACTTTACTTCGTTACCCAAAAAAGTAATATCGTTACTGTAATCCGTTATTTTGTAACTCGTTACCCCCAACACTGCATATTTGTAATAAACAATATACTCAAAACCAAAAAATAACATCTTTTACTGATTCATTGAAAGAAAATGAATAAAAGGACATTTATCTTGACCTGGGTGATAACAGGCCCACACTCCCGCTCTCAGTAAACACTGTGTGTCATTAGGACAGTTGACTCTCTCACAGGACAGTCCCTTGCCCGGATCACATTGACACTTCTGCTCACACTGGTTCAGGTAAACCACCTCCCCAGCCTAAAAAACAAACTCGGTCATATGCAAGACAAGAAAGAGAAGTTACAGCTAATATGTGCGCATTGACTAACAGTCATCACCTTAAACGTGCGTCCCAGCTCATAGCAGCCGCATTGCTGGTGTTCAACACACTGTTGGCCATCAAAAAGATAACCATTGTCACAAGCGCAGCCCTCTGTGCAGGTTTGAGGACAATGGATTGTAGTGATCCCAGGACAGGCAGCAGAGCAGACGTCTGCACACAGCTCATAATGACTGCGAGCTGGACACGGCATTGCTGGAAGACAATGATTAAGAAATAAATTACATGATTGGACGAGAAAATAAACTTATGATAAAACAGCAAAGACACTGGTTTAAATTTCAGACTGTGACTAATAGTTACAACTAAATATTACAATTAAGTCCACAATATGCCAATATCTACCGATTAACAGAGGGTCCCAGACATGACATGACAAGTAATTATAATATATTTATAAATAAGTAATTAAAAATGGGAAATTTTATATTTAAATTTTGAATATTTTTCTGGGAATATTTTGGCCATATTTTATATTAAATAATAAAATATAAAAGTATATTTATTAAAATAGTTTTATACATTTTAAAATTGCCTTTCAGCAAGAATGTCAAGAATGCATGTCTAGCCCCATGTTTTTTTAATTCTTCAATTTAAGGAAGTCTTTTCACCAAGGCTTCATTTATTTGGTTAAAAATACAATAAAAACAGTCAAATTGTGAAAAATTATTACAATTAAAAATAACTGCCTACTATCTTTATCAATTTTGACATGTAATTTTTTTAATGTGAATTTAGTGTGTCTTTGCTGAATAAAAGTAATTCTTTCTGGGCTTTTCGACCTCATATTTTGAACAGTAGTGCATTTCAACTATGCACATTTACAATAAAATGTTTTGGTAAAAAAAAAGTTGTTTAGCTGTATGAGACATAATCCCTTTGTTTTGCTGTGATATTAGATTAATTATGAAATTAGAAATCATAAAATCTCCAGAAGAACAAACTTACGGCAGAAAGAGTCTGTCCTCCATTTTTGGATAACGACTCCGGCTGCACGGCAAATAAAAGCGTATCTCGCCACACTGTCGCAAACTACCTTGCTGTTTCCACCAGACGCGCACGTATCAAAGACACAGTCGTTCAGATAAGCTGAAGGGTTCAGCAAAGCATGACAGGCGGCAAACGGTCCGTTGGGGTCAACCAGAACTCCACAGTAGGGATGCTTCTCATAGATGGCTTTCAGTCTGCGATCGCAGTCCACACATGTGCCGCTTTCACATCCGTCCCCACACACCGCTCCAGGGACATCCACTTTCCAGGCTCTCCCGAATACATTCACGTCCTGTGTAATATTGCCACCTGGGAGGCGGAAGTCATTGGAAGGGACTCCGTCAAAGTTACCGCAGAGCCCGCAGGTTTTTCCACGGTAGTTGCCAGGGACGGTAACAGTGACTTTGTAAACCCGGTCATAGGTCACCCGGAGGCCAAAGCCGGTCTTGATGATGTAGTTACTACCTTCAAAATAGACCTGGACGAAGGAACCATTTAAACTGTTTGAACTGTACGGTACATTAGTCAAAACCCCATTGACCTGTGGGAAAAGTGTTGTATTAGAGTCTACATTGACAGCAATTCAACAAAAGTTTCAAAAATCACCAGCAGGGAGCTTCATTGAGCAGCTTCTGAAGAACAAAAGCAGACAAACCTCCACTTACCAAGATCTGGGGCTCGTTTTGTCTTACGACGAGGGTGCTGCCGTAGACGGTTACGGCCACTAGCTTGGTAACAGCGACTATACTATTGGGCCACCATCTCTCATTCTCCACCTGGACGGAGAAAGGGGTCAGGCTGGTCTGTTCCAGACCACAGGATTGGGACAGGACGTAGGTACAGGTGCCCTGGAAATCAAAGCGCTGCCCATCAAAGGACACATAGTGTGGGTCTCCAGCAGCTTCACAAATGGCCTTCCCGATTGGCTGGCATTTGTGAACGCCATCCATCAACTCGCACTTCTCATAGGGGCCACAAGATAACTTATTACAGACCACCTGTGGAAACAAACACAGGGCATTCATGTCTTTTGTATTGTGCAAGATTTGAGAGATGTCTTTGAATAGATGATCTGAAATGCATAGATGCAAAAGAAGCAGGGTCAGCCATAAGCTAAACAGCTCATGTCATTATTATTGTCATGCTATTGCTTGAATTTGCTTTGAATTTGTTTGCAACTTTGGTTTAATAAATCTTAATTCCAAACACTTAATAAACTAGGGAGGAAGACTGAACTCTTATTATATCAAAAGATAAAAAAAAAAAAGATTTCTCGTTATATGACTCCTCTAAACCCTTTCTTAAGATAACAAGCACTTTATAACCCTACAAATTAAATCCAATCACAAACACAATGTCAAAACTGTAGAATACTCTCCTTTACCCCAAACATCACTTTGGCGTGTCCACTTACCTGGCCATCCGCTGAGCATGTGCACACCTCCTCACATTTATTGCCAGGATAGAACTGTTGGTAAAGCAAATAGTAGCGTTTGCCATAGAGACAGCCACACTGAGAGAGGGGGACGCAGTGGTCGCCACTCCTGATGAAACCCTGGTCACACACACAGCCCTCCGTACAGTGGCTACGACAGCCAGTGGGAGGAGCCAAACTATGACATGTGACTTCACAACCAGAACCACAGAGCTCATAGTGGCTGTGAACAGGACACTGAACACCTGACAAGAGACAGACATGTGACTGGTTAATATAGATATTTTTAAATGGTTCATTACAATAGTATAGTATAATAGCATAGTAACATTTCAATGAAAACGCTATAAGGTCTGTGGCACCAAACTCTTTGAAAACCATCAGACTAGATTACATGTCAGATTTGATTATTAACTTAATACCCTTCTTTTGAATGTATTAAAACACCCTTTTATCCTGAACAGTTTTGTTTTTGAGCTCTGCTTTATATTTGTTGGCCTTTGTTGAGATGAATGGAACTGGTACAGTAGGGACTTACATAAACTCTAGTGTATGTATGAACACTGTATATGGTTTCTCAGATATATCTAGATACAATCGGCCAGTGTTTGTCTCACCACAGAATTTAGCAGTTCTCCAGGGGCTGATGGTCTTTCCCATCGCCTGACAGGCAGATACATATGCCGTTATGGACTGGCACAGTATATCTCTCCTTCCGTTATACAAACAGACATCGTAAACACAATTCTCAAAAAATGGTTCAGGGTTCAGCCCGGTTTGACAGTCCCTGAAAGGCCCCTGTGGGTCACGCAGCGGCCCACAGAAATCAGACGTTTTATAGAGACTCTTTTTGGCCGGGTCACAATTTAGACAACTGTCTGTGCAGCCATGGACACAGTCTGGGATCTTGGCTACAAGCCAGCTGGCACCAAACTCCACCGGTCCTGAGGAAGGTAATGTTGTTCCTCTGACGGTCAGATCATCTTCTGGATTTCCATTGTAGTTCCCACAGAGGCCACAGACGGCACCCATGTAGGTGCTGGGGATGGTGACGGTGGCAAAGCTGTTCCAATCAAACGTGACTCTGAGACCAAAAGAGGTTTGAACGACAGCAGACCAGCCACTTCTGAAAACTGAAACCTGACCTTCAATAAGACTGAAAGGGAGGTTCAACAGCTCACCATTGACCTAAAAGAGGAATCCAATTTTGCTTAAATTTCTCATTAAATGACAACATCAAGCTATTTGGAAAGATAAAATTGTTGCCAGAGGTTTAATGCATGTAACTAGAACTTACGGTAACAAAACTGCTGTATTCTCTATCAATAACAATGCTGATATTATATACTTTGATCTCCAGTAACTTAGTGAACGTCACCGCTCTGCTTCCCCGAAATTCATTTTGCACCAGCACATCAAATGGGACCAGTCCAGGATCTGAGACACAAACTCCAACCAACTGATATATACAGTTGCCCTGAAGGGAGAATATAATAATGCTAGCATTTTACACAAGGGGTACGCTACTCATCCAAACATATGGACATTTTGATCTAACACTACATGCTAAGTTTTTTATGTTGTCTTTCCAGGACACTTTAAGTATGCAGGAAATATTCAGGCAGAAGAAAATATATTTTTTTTGTTACATGTGGGAGAAAAACAACAACTATATTTCACCAAGTGCAACATGTTCCTGCATCAACGTCTTTGTTAATCCTGGAACAACATTCAAACCAACCAATCAGATTTGAGGGAAAAGTTTAGAGTTAATGTCAAGTTTAGGTTTACAACCAGCGTTAGATGCTTCTACATCAGTGTTATTCACCTGTCATTTCCCTCTGATCTTAGTGAGAAGTTATAGGTAGGGTTAGGTTCAAGGGTATGGATAGGATTAGGACAACATTTTCAGACGGAAATGTTGTTCCAGGATAAACAAAATATGTTGATCCAGGATCATGTCTTGCTTGGCAAAATCACGATGACTATTTATACCTAGTACACTACAGAAACCATGAAGAGAGAGGTTTTAAAAGAACATTTGTAGTTGTCACACAATGCAGAAAATATATAATGTAGAAAAAACTGCACAGTTCTTTTGTGTGTCAATAAAATAGTACCTGGAAGTCGAAGTACTTCTTGTCAAAGGTGTAGTAGTGGGGGTCACCCCCTGCCATACAGGTGCTTTGGGAGACAGGATAACAGTCCCTAATGCCATTCACCAGCTGGCAGTGCTGTCCAGCCTCACATTCTCGATCTTGGCATTCTAGTCGTCCACCTTCTGTGGAGCAACGACAAAGCCGCTGGCAAGCATCATCCGCCCAGAAAGCCTCCCCAGCGGGAACGTAGCGTCCATTGTAGGAACAGCCACATTGGGCAGAGTGTACACATTTTGATCCATTCAGAACAAAACCAGGATCACAAGCGCATGTTTCGACACAGGGCAAAGTGCAGTTCAAATGAGCCCTGAGGCCGCAGGTCAAAGGGCAAGCGCTACCACAAAATTCATAATGACTGTTTTCAGGGCATCGGTAAGCTGAAGACACAATCGGAAATAAAATATCACAATTTTGCTGAACAATGTCAAGTCAAGATGCTTATCATACTATTACTCACAACAATTGGCTGCTTCTCTCCAGTTGGTCAGTTGTATCCCGAAATGTTGACATACACCCGAATAGACCTCCAAGACATTACATAAGTAGTTTCTGTGGCCATCTGCCAAACAGACTTCATACAAGCAGTTCTGAATGTAAATAGCAGGATTGATAACAGAATGACATTGACTGAATGGACCCTTCATTAAGAGTCCACAGTAGTTTTCACCCTCCCATTGTTTAAGTGCTTGAGCATCACATTCATGGCCGCTATTGTCATCTCTACAGCCCTCATCCCATGTCAAGTTGTGAACTTTCCAACTCTGGCCAAACGCTGTTGCATTGGGAGCCTGGGTGTTTGAAGGCATTGTGAAATCATCATTGGGATCACCATTGAAGTTGCCACAGAGGCCACAGACTTTGTTCATGAAGGCAGTGGGCATGGAGACCATGAGATAGTGATTATAGACATACTGCACATTCAGCCCAAAAGAAAAAAGAATGGTGATGAAGCTGCCGGACTGGAACATGGATACTCCAACATCATCAAGAATGACAGGAAGGCTCCACACACTTTGGTCAATCTGTACAAATAAAAACCAATTTTTGTATATTAAACTGCAAAAAAATGATCAGTTAGTATTTTTGTTTTGTTTTACAATAAAAAAAGCTCTAGACTGTAAGCATTTTCTCTCAAAATATGTTTTAGAACATATGAAACCATGAAATCAAAATGTACTTTTTAAAAATATAATATTTCAGTGTTTAAGCGGCAATGTGACAGTGTGTTTAAGTGTGCTAACAGCAACGATACAACAATTCAATAAAACAAGTCCCACCCTATTTTTTTCTGTTTTAAAAAGACATTGCACATGGATATACTCTATTATTATAACATTATTATATTTTGTAATAATAATGATATTTTTTTTCTGGTTTTAAGCATAAGCCTCACTATTTTTTTTGTTTTGATTTATGCTTAAACCCTTAATCTCTTACTGAGTAAACTGATAATTATAAGGATGTTTAGATATGTTTATAAAAATAAGAAAAAATACTGATAATTTTTTTTTAAATGAATGGCTTAATAGTTATGAGGTCTAAGCTATTATTCTCACATGAGACAATACTTTCAATATTGCAGTTGCAGTTTTAGTAATAAAACCATGCAACAAATAAATACAAATGTTTACCCTGACTTTCCCGGGATCGGAACCTTCAATGCTGATGGTGATACCGCCAATATTCACAATTACAAGTGCCACATAGGAGACTCTCATATCGCCACGGTTTTCGTTTTTAGCCAAGACTTCGAAAGCTGGAAGGCTGTCATTTTTCTGACAGTTCCTGGTGACAACATAAGTGCAAGTGCCCATAAAGTCAAAATAACGCTGGTCAAATGTGCTGTAGTGAGGGTTGCCCATAGCCCAACACATTCCAACTGGTTTCTTCACACAGGTGGGGAAGGAACCCATCATCTGGCACTCCTCATCCTTACTACAGCCGATGCTGAAGCAAGAGCGAGGCACAACTACAACAAATGGAGAAAACAGAAGATACACATGATGCTGAAGTGGCAAAGTTTGGCAAATTAAGAGATTACTATGGTTTTAACAAAGTAATTAAGACAGCTGTGTTAACTATTAAAAATGCATTGTTGGACTATACAAGGGACATCATTTACTTAAAGGAATAGTTTACACACAACTAAAAACAATTCTGTCATCATTTATTCACCCTTATGTGTTTCCAAACCTGTATGAGTTTCTTTCTTCTGTTGAACACAAAAGAAGATATTTGAAAAAAAAAAATAGCTTATTAAACAGTTGATGGTAGCCATTGATTTCCATAGTAATTATTTTCCTACTATGGAAGTCAATGGCTACCGTCAACTGTCTGGTTACCCAGATTTTTCTAAATATGTTCTTTTGTGTTCAAGAGAAGAAAGAAACTCATACAGGTTTGGAAAAACCTAAGGTAAATGGTGACAGAAATTTAATTTTTGGGTGAACTATCCCTTTAAGACTGGCTATACTGCATTAACAACAAACATAAACGCTTTTTTAAATAAAAGGAGGAATGTGTTTAATTGTGACATACCTGGATCAATGCATGGGGCTGGAGCTCCGTATCCATTCACTTGATCGATTCCCACACTATAGACCCCAAAAGAAGCACTTGCATGGGTTACTTTGTGCCCACCTGCCTCAGGTTGATAAACCAGCTCAGTCCAGGAGTACTGGCTGTTTTTGATGACCCTCCACTGACTTTTTCCAGGTAAAGGCAAGCTATCAAAAAGAATCCCTGCTTGTTCATTTGTAGGCACAATCAACAAGGCTCGGTTGTCAAAGCCAGCTATCCCATCAAGTGCGTATGAAGAACCGAAACGGTTGTTGGGCAGAAAATTTACAAGAAACGGGTCGTACATCACATTATAGGATGTTCGCACGCCATTAAACAGAAAAAAAACCTGGATTCCACTGTCAGCAATGATGTTAAGACCATCTGGAAACTGGATTTTGTATTCTATGATCATACCACGCTGAATTACATCATTTAATATAGTACGGCCAAATTGAACAGTTACATTCGTCGACTGCGATGCCTGGATATAGACGCTGTCAAACTGGCTCTGGATGCTAAACGGAGCCACCAGGAATTGAGTTCCCCATCTTTGCACCGGCAGGAGTTGCTCATAAACGTGATTGCACTTAGAAAAGCGCCACGTGCACATGTGGCCCGAGTACACGGCGATGGGAAGTTGCGAGGATACTCGGGTTCCTGTCAAGTCTCCTTGGCTTTGAATTTGTGCATTTTCGAAAGGGTCCATCACCAAAACTAGTTTACTGCCGGCTCCATACAAGCGGCCTTCGAACCGGACCGCCGCTCGAAGGAACACTTCCACCGTGTTCTGCTCTTTACCGTTGACAAGCACAAACTCCTTCAGCATGGATGGAGGGGAATTAGTAGGGGTGAACACAAAATATTCAGTGCCCCATTCGCTCATAGGGTAGACCAGGGACGTATCTGCCGTGTATTGTTTTGAGTTTAGTGAGGAAACCGTTATGTCATCGGTTGCCTGAATGAGGGCAGTGTTGCGGGACCTCTTGGTGCCAGACAGCTCGACTTCTTTGGGGAGGGTCACAGTGATGCCCTGACCTGGAGTCAGTTGCATCTCCTGGGTGAAACGAAGACCAGGCACGTTGACCTTCACCAGGCAATTAGAATTCACAGAGGTGATATAAAGCTGAAAGAGCGGCACATCAAAAGGGGGTACGTAGTTTTGCATAAACGCGGTGGCAAATTCTTGTCCTGCAGATCGAGCCTGGCAGCCATCTTTAAGAGGTCAAGAGAGAAAGACTGAGATAATTAATTCCACACACAAACAAATCTTTGTAACCAGATGTTTAGAAGACAATGGTATTAAATAAGTGCATTTAACAAAACTTTCAAAAAGTTTCCGAAAATTGTCATAATAATATATAATCAAACATTTAAATTTAAATGATTAATTTAAAATTATTTAAATTAATTCATAAATCAAGAAATGTGTTTACATAACAGATATTATCATTACAAAATTGTAAAATGTAATAAAAAAAGAATCCAAAGAAAAGATAGAGCCTTACCCCAAAACAGAAATATCACAAAACAAACCAGAAAAATTTTTGCTCCCATGATTAGCTGTAAATAAATATTAGTAAAACAATGTTTTAATTGCAGCATACACAGTAAGTATCATCCATAATTATTATTATGTATATACGCATGCAAATTACTACTTCATTTCACACACCACATGAAAATAACTCTATCATGCTGCTTACCTTCATGGGAATCAAGAAATGTACAGTCGATCTTATGCAGCCTTTTAAATACATATATTATGCCAATCTCAAAACCAATCAGAGATTAGATCCTGGAACCGGAGACGTGACCCATTTAAGAGGCTCCATTTTCTCCCCCAGGACATGAATGGATGTCGGTAAATAATTTCTCCATACAACAAACATACAACCTTTACAAACATTTAAAACAATCTATGATTTAATTCTAGCACAAAACAATATGTAAATAGTCATAAATAAAATAAAATAAAAACTCATATTGCAGTGAAATAAAAAATAAAAAATTGAGAATACTTTTCAAACCACGCAAACAAAGTGCTATTGAATCCTGAAACATTGTGAGCTTGTGATTGTATGTGGATTTGAGTTTTCATCAGCATAACAAACTATGGTTCCGATTCTCCAGCTCATAAAAAAAAAAAAAAAAAAAAAAACAGTCTACAGCAATCTGTCTCAAGACTATGATATTCCTGAAGGACCCAAAGGATCTGTACAGCATTACCACGATTAATTTCTAACAATTATTGACTGAAAGGTTGGTTAATGACAAAAATGAACAAGCATAACATTTTAGCTTTACTCATGACACAGTGGGGAAAGGTAAAGGGGAATTTGCAATCTAATGTCTTTTCCAAAAGTTCTAAAAGTTAGTCTATCCATATGCCACAGGTTATTACACACTGTCACAAAGTCTGGGAAAACACAATCCACATGGGTTTTGAGCATCAGAAAGGCCTGCAAACCTCACAAATACTATTATCAGAGCACATAAGAGAGGACATCAAGATTGTAACAATGAAACTTCCTGCCTGGTTTGATGTTGTGTGAAAAGATATTCCCAGAGCGTCTACGTCAGAGAATTATGGCAAAAGAGAGAGATTAACAAAACTGCCCACAATGAAGGCAGACAGAAGGAGAGGAAATAAACAGTAAACATGTGGTTTCTGTTCGAGTCCCATGAGTCCAGAAGAATAATAGAATGAACATCACTGTACATCTCAGCCTCAATTTACAGAATAAGCACGGTGAAGAAGGAAGTGAATAATGCATCATGGAGATTATATTCATTCAGCGGTCACTTTTGATCAATTTAATGCACCCAACTTTGGAACATTAGTGTATCTGACCAACGCTAGGTTCACCCCAATCTTACCTCCATGTTTGATGTATCTGTGACCACTGACAGAGAACACAGCAAAGCTTTGCATAAAAAGGAGCATGTTTATAACTTACATGTTTATTGCTTTTTTAAAGTTTATTTGCTTATTTTAACAGTGCAGAAAGCTGCCATTCCATTGTGCTGCTAAATCATAAGCAACGTTATCACTTACTGAAGACGTACTCTGGGACTCGACATTCACACACAACGCTATCTCTACAGGAAAAGCTTCGTTCTCTGACCTTTCTGCACGCACGTACGTACGCACGCACGCACGTACACACACACACACACACACAAATTGCATGCAATGGCCAAACAACGGTTTCTGGGTTTTCCACAGTATGATGTCATTGGAAGCATCAGTGGGCGAGTGAGGTTAACGGTCGGTGAGTGAGGTATAAGCACATTCTTAATTAACAAAATGTTAATGCTAATGTCAATCGTTAGCTGAGGATTAGAAGTTCTGATATAAGTGGTTAAGATTGCAAGTTATTGCATTTCCTCGCTTTTTTGGTCTGAGCAAGGAAATGCCATTGTATTTCCAGTTAGGATAAAGAGAACACAATTTTGATCAATAGGCTACATAAAGGATGTGTGTTAAGGCAACTTAAAAGATATAAAGCACTCCAGTTGAAAGTAAACCTACAGTTAGGCTGTGTAAAATGTGTAGGCCTATTTAAAAGCTGTTGGTGCAAAAGGGATACAGTAATAGTCACTACTTGTAGTCTATTCCTCCACACACAGCTAAATACATGGTGCAATACTGCCATCTAGTGGTGATATATACAATCCATTTAGGCCCTATTGGATGCCAAGATGAAATTGCTCATCTAAATACTTGTCGTCAATAACGGCTGTGCATTAAGAATGCATTGCACAAAGCTGCCAGGGCTCACATCTGAATATGAATAGCCCAAACTCACAGCTTACCGGCATTTACTCTGGACTAGTGCCATCGACATCATCTTATAATATATCCTATAGGGGCTTCTTTGGCATGGTTTTATTTGGCAATATGCCATAGCTCAATATGGTATCAAACTTGCTGTGGGCTGCATGAATGTGAACAGTAAAAAAAAGTCTTGTCACTCAGTGCAGAGGGGAATGATCTGCTGCATAGGGCAAAATAAGTTAGTTAAAATTAATTATCTTTTAATCTGCATATAACTAATACATATGCAGTGCCTTCACCAGCATTTGTCCAAAACTCAGGACCGCCCATTTAAACATCACTGTATGATTAATAGCAGTTCTCAACTGGTTGGTCATGACCTTCAAATGATTTCAATGAGTGTGATAGGGTGGCAGACAGCAGGGGAGAAAAGTAGTAACGTCAGGGATAATTTTTGTTGTTGCAGTGGTTGCATTTTGGTTGGAAATGAAAGTCTGGTTGACGTCAGAACTCGACTGATGTTGGTTTCTGATGTCAACCCGATTTTCAACCACAATACAATGTCTGTCCAACGTTGGAGATTGACGTCAATCTGACATTGGATTTCTGACATAAACCTGATTTTCATTTTCAACATTGGGTTTGGTCTTTTGTCATTGTTTTGGAGCACACTAGCTTATAGATAACAGTAAGCTTATAGATTACAGTAAGGCTAACATATTCATACTAAAAGTAAAAAAACTGGGAAGAGCCATTTGGGTGTCCGAAACCATTGTGGACGTTACTGAGTACTCAATCCCACTACTGGAGCTGTGTTCTAGAAATAAATGTGATATTGATATGAGGGTAGGCAGGCATAGATTCAGAGGCATGGTACTTTAAGTATTACATGCAACAATGCAACAATAATAAAACAATGCATTGACATTTACCTTTATACTAAAGTACTTTTAAAAACGAGTACTTCTGTACTTTTACTTAAGTAAAAATCGGTCTTTACAACTTTTACTTGTAACGGAGTAATATTTGACCCGTAGTATTTGTACTTTTACTCAAGTAAGGAAGTTGTGTACTTTGTCCACCTCTGCCTGCTGCAACAAGGACAAACCCAGGGTGTTTTGTTCAGATTTCTGTGCAAAATTAAGGCACTTTAAAAAAAAAACATATATTGTAACATAGCCTATATCAATTTTTGGATTTTTAGGTGAACTATCCATTTAAACTCAGCATGAACATAGCATATGCACATTTTAATACACTGATTGTACAAGTGAAAATTAAAAACAGCTGTTCAGCAATGACAGTAAATGCACAGGTATTTCAAGAAGAACAAGTTCAACCGTTCTTTACATAACAGTTGCAGTTCCCACAGAGGCCACAGGTTGCAGCAAAGCATTTGCTAAAGAGGGCGAGACTGGAGATTTTGAGTCACCTTTTTGCTAGAAAAAAAAAGGAAATCTTACATTAAAAAGGCAGTGAATGATTTATACTTATGTTATTTATGTTCAAAATATTATTAGTCTCACTCTCATACATCTTCAGAATCTGTTAAGAACAAAGACACATACTAGCTTTGGACACTTGAAAGTGTGCATGTGTCAGGAAGTAAGTGCACAAGACTTTGTCTTAAAAAGGCCAAAGTGCAGTGCCCTGAACGCACACTGAACCCACACTATCCGAAGAGGTATGCGAGGTTAAGCGTATCCCATCATGCATCATGTTTGGGAACTCACATGCCCTGAAATCGCGAGATGTCCAGAAAAACATTCCACTGTAAGTTAAATTAATTAGATATTACATATAATTCGGTAGTAAAACATAAAGTAGTTATGTACCTACTAGTAAAGTGTTGCACATTTTATTGGTGCAAAGATGAGTAGGCTATGTGTATTTTGTACAACGTTTGCAACTGCTTTTTATCACTAATTAAGCACCACAATAAAAAAAAGCAGAATTTTACAGGTTCAGGCTGGAGATGATTACATTTCATACACACCCATAATATGTTTAATACAAGCCTTCTCCGGCAGTTAGCCTAGTTATATCACTCCATATCGTATTCCTACCAAACTTACCTGACACAAAAACCTGTTGATTTTCATATACAAATATTCAGTCCATTTTTCAGTCTCAGATCTCCATTGAAACGCCTCGGGCTGTTGTTCAAACTTTTGTCTCTAACCGTGAACTAATTGTTTAATGAGGTGCATTAATATCTGAATGTCAGTGCATCTACCTGTGCAGATCACCTAAGGCTCAGTCAAAGCATCATGGAAAAAAATGTGACCTGTTTTTCAACTCGGCTTGCAAACACATTGACCTTGCAAACATTTGTGTGCCTGAACATACGACATGTACTAAAGCACATTTGCGCTGGAACCTGCTAGTTATGACGCAACCCTTGCAATTGGAAACAAGCTGCCCCCATTCTTGACTCACCGTTCCCTCCCCACACCTCCTCCACACAGCACACAAACACACAATAGAGCGTGTTTCTGTTTGTGGCTGCAGCAGGAACATATCCAGACAACACTCCTTTCTGCCCTTTTGATTGGTTATGTGCCATGTGGTCTTTGGGCAAAAGAGTGTGATGAAGTTTTCACTGAGGAGACTGTTTCAAGATCCTGATCATTCACAGAACAACTTGTTCTCCACTATCAGTCCATCAAACCCACAGTGCCTTATCACAAGCCATCTTCATTTTTGCACATCGTGCACGTTTTGAGTTCATGTTAGTTTACTTCTAAAAGTTGGCAAAATTAGCTTTTAACCAAGCATTTGAGAACTTTTCTCTTCAGGGAGAACAGACCATACAGACTCATGACTCATCCAGCACCAAACAGATCTTTGGCCAATCAAATGTAGTATGAGATTACTTATTCCCTTATACCAACTGTCTCTGGCTGCGTCCGAAATTGCATACTCTTTTGAGTATACTTACTATGCTAAAAAGTATGTTCTATATAGTATAAGTGTGTGTAGTAAGGTAATCTGGACGTACTACATCCGCCATACATCATGTGACCCACCAGCGCCAGTTACGTCGCTTCACGGACATTAACAAATCCTCTCCCGTGGCCTCATGGGATAGTAAAGTGTCCATCGTATGCACACTTCAGTATCTCACCGAAAGAAGTAGGTCATCCAGGTACAGTACTGTACAGTCCAGTACTGTGAATTCGGACATTTTTGCCACACACTGTTTTTCGCCTGTTGTGGGGGAGTATTCGATTTCAGATGTAGCCTCTGACTAGCAATACCTGGGAGCAAATAATTGCTCATGGCTTTAACACAAACTAAAGGCTACTTCCTGTGTCAATAGGAAATATGCAAACACAGCAAAGAAAACAATCTCCCACACAAGAAAACTTGTCTTCAAGGTTAAGCATCTGTACAACAGCGTTTTAGTGATATGCTAAAATAAAAATAAAAGTAACAAGTAAATAAAATTGGTAACATTATGAAGATAATTATCAACATAATTTAATAACACTTTTAGGAGAATATTGTCACAGTTTCAAATCATAAAAAGTCATCAAAAATAAAATTGAAATTATGAAATTAATTTTTGCAGCATTGATAAATACCTTTCTGTGTATTTACGTGTGATTTTAATACAATTTATATTCAATTTAAATTACATTCCAAAGTTTTGAGTCAGTAAGTTTTTTTGTTCAGCAAGGAAGCATTATTGATAAAAGAAGGACTGTAAAGACATTAACAATGTTGCAAAATAATGATAATATAATGATACTAAATGTTTATTGAGCAGCAAATACTCATATTAGCATCATATTATGATTTCTGAAGGATCAGGTGACACTAAAGACTAGAGTATTGATGCTGAAAAAAAATCAGCTTTGCATCACAGGAATAAATTATATTAAAGCTACACTGAGTAGAAATTACTCCCATCTAGCGGTGAAATTGTATATGACTATCAACTGAATATTAACTTTCTCGCCCCTCCCATTCCGAGGGCGTTTTAACTCCTACGGTGGCCGTATTATTTCAAATCTGCCGGCAGTCGCGAGTAATCTCCCCCTCGCATTCGTCACGGTGCCACTGAGTGTAAAAACGTGAAAGGCGAAGCTTGAATTTCCAGGTATGTCGCTCTTTGCCTAATGTATTTTCGAGATGGAGGCGCAACATGACTTCCGCCATTCGAGCAGCTCCCCGGTATGTATTATAAATGGCAGATTTACGCTTACGAGAATACTTGATTAGTTGGTAGAAGTAATTATACATTAATGAGCACATATAATTTTGAAAGAACAAAGTGTTTTTTTGCTAAGAATCAACTTAAAAAATTACACAGTGTAGCTTTAAAAAAGAAATCATTTTAAATTGTAATAATATTTCCCAGCATTACAGTTATTACGGCATTTTTTGTTCTAATAAATTCAACCTTGGTGATCATTAGAGACTTAAAGTCCGCGTGAACCGGAAGTTGCAAACGACTTTTCTCAAGTGTTGTGACGCATTTCCGAGTGAAAGGGAATATTGAACAGAGGGCAGGGTTTTACTTTAGCGCTCCTCCTCTCTATCTCTCGCCCATAGCAGAGTAACGGTTTGAGGGGAGTGGTTAAGTGTTTAAACAACCCAAGCCGTCAAACCTACGTCATCAGAAAAAGAACCATTCCAGACCGGAAGTAACTTTTCAGACTTTGATTAAAGATAACTTCGGCAAACAATTTTTTTATGTGTATTAACTTGCACGGATTAATTGTTCACCACAAGACTAGTAATATCCGCTAACAAAGTAAATAGGGTCAATTTTGATTTCATGCCGACTTTAAGAGAAAAAAAATCTAATCAACCCCAAACTTTTTAATGATAGTGTATGTATTTATTTTAAAGGGGTCCTATTATGCCATTTAGTCTTGATTTTGTTTTTGGGGTGTACTAGAATATGTGTTCATGCTTGATTGTTCAAAAAATTCATTCTTTTTCACATATTTTACATTACTACAGCTCCTCTCTCCCCAGTCTGGTTGAATGTGTCGTTTTCGATGAAGCCCTCCTTCCAAAATATGAAATGTGCTGTGATTGGTTAGCTGGCCCAGTGTGTTGTGATTGGCAACGCTTAGCGCATGTTCGGGAAATGTCCCGCCCCTCCATAACTGTGAGTTCTACCAGAAAGAAAGAATTAATAAGATTTATTTAACAGTTGATTGCAAATTAGTATCAAATAGATGAAATTATAAAGTTCTTTGGCGTAGATAATGATGGCGTCAATTTCAAACCAATTCGAGCCCGATTCAGACCCTGACAATGTTAACAAACAAGAAGATTGTACAGAACGGATTTCATGCAGACTTTACAAGCACGGATTTCACAGGACGTTTCAGAGTGTTTTGCTTTTTGTCGTTTTATTATATACTATAAAATATAGTATGTACAAAAGCAACAGGAAACAAGCTGTTCTCCACAAAATGTGCAGATCACAGATAAACATTGGGGTTATAATGCTTATAATGGAACCGTGTTTAAAATAAATTTCAACCACTCTTAAAGGGATAGTTCACTTTAAAATTAAAATTCTGTCATCATTTACTCACCCTCAAGTTGTTTCAAACCTGTATTAATTTATTTCTTCTGCTGAACACAAAGAAAGATATTTTGAAGAATGTCAGTAACCAAACAGTAGTCTGTACCCATTGACTTCCATAGTAGGAAAAAAAATACTATGGACGTCAATGGGTACAGACTACTGTTTGGTTACTGAAATTCTTCAAAATATCTTTCTTTGTGTTCAGCAGAAGAAATAAATTAATACAGGTTTGAAACAACTTGAGGGTGAGTAAATGATGACAGAATTTTAATTTTAAAGTGAACTATCCCTTTAAGTTCGTCAGCCTTAGGAAGTGTGAGTTTTGGAATGGGGTGGACAAAACACGCATCTCTTTGACATAACAACAACAACAACACTGTCTTCTCTAATGCAGCTCAACCAGGCCTCACACCTTTTTTTGTGCATTCCGTTGGTGCTGATTATTTAAATGAGTAACATTATGACTTCATAAGATCCTGAAAAATCATGATGTAGTCCAAACAAGCTGGTCGTTGTAATTCTTGAAAAGTGGATTCTGTTAAATAAAATATCTCCCTTTTGAGTGGACTTTGAGCTTTATAACCTAGCAGATTTTTTTTAATGCTCAAACAGCAACATTACACACTAACTAAAGTTGAGGAAGTGGAAAAGCCTAATAGGACCCAGCACTATTGTACTATCTGAACTGTTAACATAATCAGAAAAAAAGAGACTTTTCTTTAACATTTTAAAATTTGGACTCATGACAAGCATGAAGGTCAGGAACTAATTATATAATACATTCCAGGGTGACTGATTAATTATTTTAGAATACAGCAAAGATCTCAGAGTTCTCATAGTTAGAGACTTTATACAGTATGCCTCCTTTCTTTGGAAGAGATAAACAGTGCCAAGTACCTTCTCAAACTAACTGTTTATCAGATCACCAGTGACTCAGAGGCTTAAGTCACGAATCCAAGAGTGACGAATAACAATGTATTTCGCAAAGCCACCTTTCACAACAAGTGTGCAACTACCACAACTGGTTCTTTTGCTTCTTGACAGCTGTATGAATGCCAGCAGAACCAGTCGTACCTTTGCTGACTTCAGCTGAAAAATCCGTTAGAAAGGGCACGGGCGGAGCCCTGCGGGTAAGTGTTATTTTGGCACTTTAAAGTAGCTGAGGAGGAACACCTTTGCCTACAGGGATTCAGCAATCCTTTCTCAGCTAACTAGAAGAAAGCCAGACGTGAGTAAGTCAGATGCATGACCGATACTCAAAACAAGATCATATCATGGCGTCAAGGAGCCAGAAATCACCCATATCTTCAAGGATGAAAAAATGTAGATTTTCATAAAAATAACCAAATATTTTTTTAGTCTTTAAGGAATAGTTCATTCATATGGAAACGTGTTTCCACGAGGGAATAAAAAAGACAACTTTTGTATCCTATAATTCTGACGTAATTCTGAATTGTGAGTCAGAATTACCTTTTGTTTCCCCCGTGGCGGAGACAATTTTGCATACTTTCGTCATTTACTCGTCCTCTTGTCTTTCAAAACCTACAAGAATTTATTTCTTACAAGGAGCACACAAAAAGAGGTTTACAGCACATGTCCAAGCTGCTAAAACATAAAAGGATAGGTTTAGCAGAGTGTGTGAGCTGTGCTCTTTCATACAATGGTGACCACGGCAGCGTTTCTCAAAAGCATCGCAAGCTCCATTGTCGTATAGACCATTGGTGGCAATGGTTCTTGGCTGCACTTAGGCTTACAATGCTTTTGGGCTTTCATGCAAGATTTTTAGTGAATAATGACTTGGTCTGTACAGTATGTTTTGTGATAATGAAATGGTCTGTTCCTCACACAAAGCTATTGTATGGCTTTGGAAGACTTGAGATATATAGTGTACAAGTCGTATGGACTGCTTTTACGAAGCTTTGACAACCCGAGGTGCACCATCCACTTTCATTGTTTGAAAGAGCACAGACACTGCTAAACAACCTCTCCTTTGGTATTCTACTGCAATAAGAAAATCATCCTTTTGGGGTAAAACAACTCTTTAATACACAGAATCATTTGGTATACAGCCTCTCTTCCACTGACAATCGGATCGGATTCAGCACAATAATTTGCTTAGACATTGTGTCCGTACATATGTTTTAATGGGAGTTGGCTGAGCAAGTCAAGGCTTGACTGCAGATTTGAAGGACGTGAGGATTGTTCCTTTAGTTTAGGTGGATCATATGACTGATCCAACCCTTAACCTGTTTACTGAGACCCAAAATCATGGAATCAATCAAACACCTGACATTAAAATTAATCTTTCACAAAATTACTTTCAGGTGTGTGATCCTTACTTACACCTGTAAAGCCTGACATGATTTTTTTATCAAATGGAACAGTTTAATAAAACTTGTATTTGAGTCATTAGACTTTTATGTCTCTTTTATGAGAATATGGAGCTTATATCAAGAAGGGGAAAAAACAATAATTTTATTCAGAGGCCCAAACTGAGCAAAAATATGAGTGGCGGCATAGATGAGGCTGATAATTTAGAGGCCTTATGAATGCATGGATCAATTATGATATAGGCTTTATAGGGTTAAGCACTAATCCCTACATTACTCCACTAATATAGTCTCCTTGAAGGAGTGAATGAAAACGAGTGAGTGAATTCGGACACTGAGGGCCCTATCTTGCACCCAGCGCAATTGACTTTGTACACCGACGCATGTATCATTCCTATTTTGCACCCGACGCACAGCAGACTTTTCCCTCCACAGACGCACGTCGGTAAATTAGTGAAAGAACTTGCGCTCGGGGGGTGGTTCAGCGAAAAGAGGAGGTGTGTTTTACTTGTTAACTTTCAGTCCCACTTTTTATATATACTGTATAATAATAAAAACCCACATAATATATATATTTTTTTTTTATTCATGTGCCCTCATAATCTTTAACCCTTGCGTTTTGGTGCGGGTCAATTTGACCCTTTTTGAGTTGTTGGAAAGACCGGTTAACCTATGAGTTTTTTTTGTTTGTTTTTTTTCATTTTGTGACTTTTTCTCATTATGGTGCGTTCACACCGGACGCGAATAGCGCGTCAGGCGCGAGTGACTTAACATTGAAATCACTTGCGCTTGACACGCTATTCGCGTCCGGTGTGAACGCACTATTATGGTCAGGAACAGGCATGCAAAGTTCAAAACGCTGATGTGTTTTGACATATACACGTAATTTCTGTTACGTTTGTGGTGTTCATGGGTCAAATTGACCCACATAATTTAATGGTTTTAAGGCAACTGTACAGACCCAAAATAAGAACATTTCTTGTTTTTATTTTATTTTCTTACTCCTCTATGAAGCTACAAAGGAGCCTTTTGTCACTTTTTTCAATACGTAAAAAGAATGTGTTAGCCACAGATGGTAAAAATGAGCTATGTTGCTTTTCTTGAAATTTTGTGACTTTTTCAAGTTTAGGGTCATGAATATGCATGCAAAGTGTCAACACGCTGATGTAGTGAAATGTGCATACAGACATTTTTATACAATCTTTATGTTCATGGGTCAATTTGACCCACATAGGCAGCTATTCAAAAGCAACTGTACAGACACAAAATAACAACATTTCTTTGTTGTATGTAAGAGCTCTTCAACTCTAGTCCTGAAGTGCCTGGCTGTGTCTTGCTGAGTTTTTGAAAGTTTTTGAAAATAAAACGGTTTTACCTGTTAACTGTCCGTCCCACTTTTTGAGCATGGACATGAAAATGACTTAAAAATATTGAAATCTTCAGTGCACAGACTTAAGTTTGGTATCTTTTCAAAAGTGAAACATCACAGATTATTGTAGAACTAAAAAAACTGTTAAAACAACGAAAGGTATAAAAAGTGATATAAGTATATGTTCATGAAAATGTAAAATATAAAAACATATATTTTTATGTTTTATATAAAATATTTTACAAAGCATGGTTGACTGAATCTGAGAAAATCAAAGCCAAACATCTGAAAAAGTGCTGTGCCAAATTTAATTTGATATCTCAAAAAAATGAACTATTAAGTACGATTTTATGGGTGATGTACCAAACTTTTCCAGATGACATTCAGGCTCCACTGGTGACCATATAAGGACTCTTTGGTTTCCATATATAGTTTGAGTGATCTGAACCATATATTTCCATAAATATTTATGAAGTAGACATCCTATTCAGAAGTAATTTGGGCAGTAGTTTTAAAATTTGATTTGAATTCAATCTCTAAAACACATTTAAACATACATAAAGAACCAGAATGTGGGTTGTTTGGCACCGTATCAGAAATGGAGAATCTATTGCTCTGTCATTTCTTTTGAAAAACAGTCACCAAATATGAAAACTAGAGTCAGAAAGCTTTCAAATGATATATAGTTTGTCAAGATTACTTTAGATGTACACTAAGATATTATACAAATGTAAAATTGCAAATGTCCCACAGGTGTGAGGGAGGGGCAGTTTCAAAAGCAGTGTTAAACACATTTTTATAAATCATACATTCAAATATTTCTTCTTTGTGATGTGTGAAAAGTATTGAAATTAAAAGTGAATTGTTTGTATCTGATTGTATGTTTTTTTTTTTTTTTTTTTTTTTCATTGTGTGATTTTTGGGGAATTGTATTGGATCCAATTAGGGTCAATTTGACCCGATCCAACAAGGCCGTTCCTAGAAATCGAAGAGTGCATGAGGGTTAATCAATATAACTTCCCTTCCCTCTTGCAGCAACGTCTCTTTTTGCTTCTCTGAGTTTCTCAGCGTGAAGACGGGACAACCACTAACCACTAAATATGAAGAATATGAGAACGGTGACACTTTCACCAGTGCAGCTTTGCTTATTATTATGCAAACTAATGACCAATGCAATAAAACCAGCCAGATCGGATCTTGCGCAGAAGAAAATGTAAAACAATGTGCTAAAGATAGTGGCTGGTTCCCCGAAAATGATGTTGAGCGGATGAAATATCTATAGAAGTAACTCATTGTGATATTCATCATGATATTCAGCACCTGAGGGGGCCAGCCAATCCTAGTTCTTGTCAAACATGTAATTCATACAAAAGTACAACACTCCCGAAACATCAATTCCTATATTCATTTGAGATTCATGGAATCCCCCCACTCCCAACATTTACAACTATCCTATATAAATCATTCATGCGAAAATGCTGACTGCGTGAGGGAGAACCAGAATTTATATATGATATATGATAAAGAAAAGGCCTATCCATAAATGTCAATAATACACTCTGTACGAATCCACTCTTTACAGTCAGTATGGTGCAGGTGTCAGGTTTCATGAGGAACGTCAGCCAATGAGACATTCACATCACAGCCCTGTCAAACGCGCACAGGGGTTAAGACAGTCAGGAAGTTCCCATTCTGCCAGGAAGGTTGACAAAGGAGCTCATGTAAGAATAGAGGCAGTCATAAGCGCATGTGAACGATACCTGCAGTGGACTAAAATTTGGTGAGTGGGACTTTTTTCTTCACTGATTCTAAAAGCTCTGCAAGAGTGGATGACTGCAAAGTAAGGAGGGGTTTTCATTTCTCTTAAAATAAAACATTTAGCTTCCACAGTAATACAAAAAAGCGGTGTATCTTTAATGAAAATTGTTCTTTTTCAAATGCACACTTCTATGATATGCAATACAGAGCAAAGGAAATAGCAGCAAGCTACAAGACTAATAATTGGTTGACAGCTGCAGATTCATGTGTAGGATACTTTGCAGAAACCTGCAGGTGCTCAAAGCACGGCATAACTCATCACACACCAGGTTATATATTAAAGGGTAATAATCTGCCGACATGACGGCTCAAAGAAAGGCATCTTTGTTCATAACTCCCAGTTAAAATTAGTCAAGACGTCACATTGCTGACAGTCATCAATTAAGGCAGTGGCCTCTGTGACTGTAAACAGAACATGTTACCGCTTGTGTTCCGTGTCCAAACAATTGCATCAAACATGCAGGTCAGTATCAGCTAACCAGTCTAGTTTTTAACTTGTGTTTTGCATATTGCATGAATTTGGGTGTCAAAGACTAATACATTATGCATCTATGAAAAACAACAAGAAGGGAAACTTATGTCATCTACAGAACAGGAACAGTTGCATCCTTTTTTTCCCCCTTTACATTATCTGTAGCCTAAATAGGGTTTTAGTTTCCACTGAACAGTAATAGTGTTGTTGCAACTCCAAAACTTCAGTGCCTGTGTGTGGTTGGGATGTAAATTGCGGACTGCTCGATCTCACAGCGAAGCATTGACAATCTCTGGTTTAAAGGGGTCAAAACAATGAAACTGTCCACTTTTAGCACACTGTTTGGATTTCAACGCCGGAACATTTTAAAAAAGGTCTCGAGACGAACTGTCAGCTAGGCATCAACGCAGTTTACACAAACAAGTGTTGTTTGCCACACGCATGTGCATGCACATGTCAGCAATGCTTAATACGGGCATAAAATTGACTAGCAATAGTGTGTTTATTATTAGGATCAATTAATATTATGCATGCATCCTTTCGACAGGAGGACATTTTTTTATGTCAAACTGGGAACAGGAACGGCTCGTGAGTCGTGATACTCTGGTCTGCGCTCGGTTTCCAAACTCATGCATGGAACTTATGTTGAGTCGTTTTGTCAGTGCATCATCAAAAATGTTTTATTTTTGATCCAGCGGAACATTTGAAGCTTTTATGTTTTCATTCAGCTGCTGAACTTCACTCCCCCACATAAGACTCGCTTTTATATTCTGCTGTTGCAGGTGAAGTGAAACTCTGTGCACGTGAGCTCCAATCTTAAACTAGTGCTGTTCACGCCATGTCGTAATTACCGTAATTTCGAGATGACAACGCTGCGTTCACGCCATGTCATAATTACTGCAAGTAAAGCGGCGTATGCTTTCGAATTGCTCTTGCGGTACTTTGATTTCATATGGCGATCGGTCTGCACAGCAAACACACGTTAAATCTGCAGTGGTCAGGTGGTACAGTGGCCAAAAGTTGTTGTTTGTCAGAAAATTACGAGTTTACACACTGTAATTACAAGTTCTACAAGCACGTGAAGGCTTTATACAGTTCAGAATCGGTTCGGTAATTACAACATAGCGTGAACACATCTCAACACGTAATATACTGGAGATTATGCGTTTCTATGTCAACATATTAATGCCTAAATTATGTGCAGTGGTCAGGTGGTTCAAATAGGAGCTCTCCGAAAATTCCCAGCTTACAAGCTGTAATTACGAGCTCTATGAGGATGTGTACACTTTTTATAAGTTGTTGTAATTACGTAATTACGACGTAGTGTAAACGCACCATAGCTTTGGCGCGCTCCAGTAGCAAAGCTGACCGCTCATTTGGCTCGTTGTTATTTCAAATCGGACAAAAAAGAAAAGCTGAAAAGTTTGACATTTCTATTGTTGTTGTTTTTGTAAACAATACTTTGTTGCAATGGGGCGCTGAAAAATCTTAGCGATACCCTACAGATTATAATGGAACTGTTCTGGTTTCGTGGCGTACCAAATAAGTTTACAAGCGTGTTGTATATTCGAAATACAGTCTTCACCTGTCTGTCCAAGTGTTCATGGCACACTGCATAATCAAATATTTACATGATCAAATCCACGTAACACGTCTAAGGACGACATGCGGAAAACGACGAGGGCAACTGTAGCCCCGATTAAGGTTCCTACGCCTTCCATCTTAAAACTTCTCGGATCGCAAGTTTAATCACAGATAATTACTTGACATTTCTAGTTTATTCTAATGAAAAGGTTGATAACAAACAGCTTTATTATAATTACAGCATAAGTATACCAGAGGACATGGTGAGCTTCTGAAATGTCTTGCAGTCAAAACGGATGAGAACCACAGTTGTCTTGCACGTGTAAGATGACACGCATAGCACAGTTTTTCGGTTTCACAGAATGATTCTGCTGCTCTGAATGTGACAGAGCTCAGCTTCAGTCAGCTCAGCTTCAGTCAGCTCAGCTTCCTGTCCTATTCCGTGCGGCAGGGGCCAAGGAAGTGGTGAGTTCGTAATTCAACTTAGTTTTACTGTCAATATTTTATGCATGAGAAGAAGCCTTGATAACATTTATAGTAGTCGCAGTGGTTCATTGGCTGTTGGTTGTTACAACAGTGATATTTGTATAGTGAAAGCCATATGGCCAATGGCAGTGCAGGTACTGAAAATAACAAGTAAAATTGCTCTAGGTGTTTCCTCCTATGTTATGACAGGTTGTCAGGCTACTTTTTTCAGGGTATGGTAGATATATATAAAAAGCTCATTAATATTAAAATTACCATTGCGGTTTTAATACTCATAACCATTAAAAAGTGTGCATTGCATTACAACTATAATGCTTAAAGGAGATTTCTGTCTCAAAAGCTCATTCTCATGATTCATCCTCAAAATGTGCCAGCTTATTTTTTGTAAAGGCAACAGTGCGTGTCTGTAAAATAAGGCTATCTATGGTCTAGCAGGGCACAGTGTGGAGAAAAACCTTGTGTGCAGGCTTGCTTCTCTAGACTTTTTTTCCAAAGTGACCAAACATTTGACTGTTTGCACAGTCATGTTAGCTTTCAGATACTGAAGGAAGGTCGTGCAACACGTCTTGATTGCACTAAAGAACGCTCTTTAACCTGTCATGTTTGTGAACATTGTCGGTTGAGTTTTAAGGGTTTTGAGTTCCGTGTCAAGAGGCACCCTAAATGACATCACACTGAAAGATAATTTCAAAGCGCTATATTCGCCAGACCTGTGGTTTCGTTTCACATGCTGAATTTTTCAGCAAATTTCCCTTACAGACACCCCAGTTCCTGAGCCGTCTCTACTCGTATACTTTTTGGGGGGTTTTCGTGTGCTTGCGTATCTTGTCAGTATTTTTTACCCAGACCTCCGTCAGCAAATTACTGTTTAACGCAAACCTTATGTAATCATAATCATATACTGATTGCATGAGCTCCATGTGGTCGGTTGCTGTGGTTAGGCTTGCGTCTGAGGCTGTGTTTTTATGTGCTCCTTTTCTCTGTAACCCTTTGATGAATGTTTGATGTCCCCACTATTGTACTGTAGGTCCTGTCTATCATCATTGTTGCTCTTTTGTAACAAGTCAACCCTGTCATGGCTAAAATAAATAAATAAAGGAATAGTTTGCCTTAAAATAAGTATTCCGCTACCATTTACTCACCCTCACGCCATTTCAACTTTCGTTCCTTTGTGAAATGCAAAAGGAAACCACTTTGAATATTGTGCTGATCACTCTTTTCCATGCAATGGTTATGAATGGGGACTATAGGATGATGACTTCAGAAAACGTATAGCAGAAGAGTTGTATGGACTACTTTTATGATATTGTAATAGTGCTTTTGAGATTTGTCAGTCCTCATTAAAATAAAATGGAAAATCAGCAGTCTTCAAAATTTCTGTTTCTGTCCACAGAAAAAAACAAAAACAACATTGAGGAACTTAAAGTCCCCCTGTAGTCAATAATTGTATCTCTTAAAACTTATCTTTGATCACCAAAATTTGAAAAAATAAAATCTTCATGCCTTATAGCTTGAATGCAACTCTCCGCCATTGCTTCATTATAGTATATGTGGAACCATGAATATGCTAATTAGCCCCGCCTCCACTCACACCAGCTGGCAGGTTCACTCGGCCAACTTACTGAGGTAAACAATGGACAATGGTATCGCTCTTTACAACGTCGGACACATAACGGTAATTAATATGATTATCATTTTGCTTGACTATATGTTATCAAACAGCTAATAATGTGTTGCTAATGTTTCACAAACCATTTTCCCGTTCACCATCTCAGAGTCTGACCTCTGCCTCAGTATCCTTAGAAACGTTTTAAACAACTAAGAACATCAGCGGAGAAAGGTAGTTAATCATAACATCGTAATACACATCATACACCTGCTATATGGCTAAAAGTACAGATTTTTCATATCAACAGAAAAAATATACTGAGGTAATCTGGCATCTCTCGAGACTCCCTGCTAGCTCGCTGTTTATGATAGGCTATGCTAAAGTCCGCTGGCACGATGTGATTGGTTACAAGGTAGTTTGTGACGTCAGAAACACCAGCTATTTCAAAACGGGTTTTCGCGACTGTCTTTGGTTCACTGCAGTATTAAGGAGAAAATACTCAGTAACGGTGTTGACTTATGCATTTGCACATGGTTTGTCTTAAATCACATTAAAAACACCACATAGACAAAAAACATTGACAATTTGATTTTCACCACAGGGGACTTAACAAGGGTTAAGTAAATGAGATGCTTTTTATTTGTTGAATTATTCCCTTAAATCTAATGCTGAAACTATCAAACTTCTCATTTACACCTTGTTTTAACTTCTGTTGTATGTTGTTGTTTTGATCTGTGCTTTCATTGAATGCCTTTCTCGTGGACTATTTTAAGAAAGTACCCAAGCAGGAATTCATCCTTCTGTTTTTCAGCTTCTGCGATCACACCTGTGAAACATTTGTTTGTGTGTCTTATATAAACGATGTTTTTTACTATCCCACAAGTCTTTCGTTTTCAGTTCAGGGCTAATTTAAACGTTTGCCCAAACCATTTAAGTTTATCTCTGTGGCATTTTTGAGGTTTTTGGTTCACACAAGGTGATAGCACGGAGGAACTGTAGATCAGGAGATGGTTGTCTATGTTTAGGATCATTGATGCCACATATAACATGTCACACGTGCCACTAAGCCAGATGTTGAACTGTGAAATATAGAGAAAAAAAAGCTGGCAGAACAAGTATTCACACTTTGTAAACTGGCATAATGGCGAATAAAGCAACAATTATTTGATTTAGGCAGCTAATGACTGGGGAAAAAAATCAGCCTCTTGCACAGCATAACCATTATGCTTTAGAGTTTTGAGTTTATTACAAGAAAAGTTTTTCACATGCAATAAGAGTTGTTTTGTCCTACTCACCCATATCAGTCATAAACTCTTATTGTCAAGTCTGGTTAGGACACTGTGTACTATACTCATATATAATGTGTGCCAAATGCTACATGCAATTATGACATTATAAATACGGATTTAACTGGAAGTTAATGAGTCTAGTCTAGGCATCTTTGAGACATAGATGACTGTGTTACTCAGACTAAGTAAGCAATCAGACATAATACATTTTCATAAGATCGGCGCAAGGCGATTTCTTAGTCACCAGTTTATTTGCTCCTGTTCCTGATTATTTTTGTGCTGCACAGAATAGTTTTCATATCTTCTTTTCTTTCAACCGTTCCCTAATCTGCCTAAAGTCTATGTGAAATCAGCTGACCCTATTAACCATCTTAATACATGTTCCTTCTCTTTTTGTGCATGTTATTCCCTCAAAATGTCTAGCTTCACAGTCTACAATCAGAAATTTGAATAGAAACTTAATCTACTTCTGTAGTCATTTATAGACTGCTTTCCCATTGCTTTCAACATTGACACACCACCATCAGCTCAACCTGTTTGTATGAACAATGGAAGATGCAGAAATCACACATTGTAGGATGAGGGGGGGGGGGGGGGGGGGGGAGAGAGAATAATCCTGTTATACTTTGCAGTTGTTGATTTACGATTTTATGAGGTATGAAAGAGGTTTTTCATTGGTGGCTTTGCTGCAGGCTCATGTCGGGCCTCTTTCACAGGGCTACGTGTATTAATGATAGAGCACAAATTAGGTGGAGGCAAAACAAGTGCAAAAACTGGAGAATGGACCAAATTCAATTTGAATTCAAATACACACAAATATATTAGCCAATTGTTCAGCGACACAAGCTTCAGGAGGACTGTCAACTCGCAGGCGTTGGACTGCACTGATAAATATTTTCAAATTGGTTCAGCTTATTATTTCTCCGAGGCAGCAGGGCGCACCAAATTGGAATTTAGGGAGGGGGTCTGAGGGGGTTTCAGACGGTTACTGTTGATGGGAGATTTGCTGTCACATTTTTACAAGCTTGGATTGTGCTTGCTCCGACAACCAGTCCCACATCTTCTGATTAACAGCTTAATTGAGAGAATCTCTCTTGCCGTGACGACCTGAATTGAGCGTGGAAATTCCAAATTACGAGACGAGTTAAGCCACCGCAATCTCTCTCTCTTTACGGAGCCAGCCTGTTTTTCTTTCTGGCTGCTGCAGAGATACTGCAGTCCCTTAAGCATGAGTTTGCCAAGACAGCCTATCATTAAGACAGACATACTGGTATCACTACCACGATACTTCTTTAATACTCACTTATTAATAGTTTTGGACACATTTAAGACATGTAAGCCACAGTTGAAGACATGACAATGTAATTAGGACAAAGTGTTCCAGGCTGGGTTCAGCTGCTGTTACCATTATATGATCATTTGCTAATTAGACTATCAAATATAGCTTTCTTAGGCTCAAAGCAAACTCTCCGCTGAGCACAGTTCTAAGTAATCACGGGTTGTTGTACAAACAAAGCTCATTTTTCAGTATTTTGCTTTTATTGACAAGTTCACACATGTCACCAAAACACAACTTATCTCTGTCGGGCAGTAAAGGCCCTGATACTTCAAGTGAAATCTAAGAAATAACTGGTGTGACATCATTTTGAACAAAATCAGGCCAAAACAAAGTTTTGTTTAGAGTTTGTTCCGATAGTTTGAAACTGCTTGCTAAAGCAAACTATCTGGCATTTTTGTTTTGTGTTTGTTTCATTATTGAGAGGAAAGTCCACAGCACATATGTTCATCTAAACCACTGAAATGGTATGTCAAACTTACTTTTACCCTGCCTTGCCACGTCCGGCGGAATTGGGCTACTTTTATACTGTTTTTGTAATCCGCGGGTTGAAGAGATTTTAATGTCCCTCCATTGACTGTCCATGCACATACCACTTCGTTGCTTCAATAAGTTAATACAATTTTCTGATGAGACTTAATCGCTTTATATGATGAACAGGTTTCTTTAAATTTTTATTCATATATAAACATTTATCAATGGCCACGTCAGATATGGTAAACAGAAGCTCAAGCATGCTTGCTTGACGTATGAGAACCAAAGAGGTTCATTTTGGTGTTACGCAGCACGTTTGACCGCAGACGTTGTGCCTGCACAAATATGACTTTGATTAAATTATAAATTATAGGCCTATTGTTTTTAGGGAGAAACTAGGGAAAACCGTACAAAGTGGACGTCCAGTTGGGCTAGTATGTGAATGGAGAAAGCAGGTGTATAAAGTCCTGGTGTCACTTCCCTGCATGGAGATCCCAGTTATTGTCAAAGCAGCAGGAAGTGGAAGCCCAACACAATGGGCACCAATAACAATATCTGGATGAAGAGTAGAGGCTTGTGAGATTGATATGCAGGCCACAGAAGGGGAATTTGGACCTTGGGCACTACAGCACTTATTTGATTGTATGGCATAAGCCTTTGCTATATTTAACCATTTTAAATAGAACTCAGGAAAAGGTCTTTCCCGGGCTAGTTCCCATTTCCTAGTCCATAAGTGGGAACCAAAATAAATATGTGTAATTGTTAAGAAGAAGAGCCAGCGGAAGCTGCACTCGGCCAGCTGTGTGTGTTAAACATCTGCCTAGATTATGATCATCAGGCCGTTCTGGGAAAGGTACCATGTGGAAGCAAAGTCTTGAAAACATAATTGGCTACGTTCCTCCTTCTGTACATGTCTATTTGTGTTTTGGTTTTATTGATTAAAGTCATTTGGCAGCTTGTCAGATGGTTTCACAATGAAGGCTGTTAAATCATAAAGGTATGAGACAAGTTCATAAACCACATGCAAGTCTGAAATGAATCACTTCGTATGGTTACAGGAAAAGA
Source organism: Phoxinus phoxinus (assembly GCF_949152265.1). NCBI lineage: Eukaryota > Metazoa > Chordata > Actinopteri > Cypriniformes > Leuciscidae > Phoxinus > Phoxinus phoxinus. The sequence continues at coordinate 21,113,702 of NC_136879.1, read as the reverse complement.
TGGGGCACATTTCTTTACATTTCTATTAAAATGTCTCAACTTCTGCTTGCCTCCCAATTTAAGTTTAAGACTACGAGAATGTTGTGTAGTTGTTCCGGTGCGACTTCTCAAGATCATAAGTATTTTTCAGCTCCAGTGTCTGACCATTTTGATCTCTCCATTTCCCAAGTGTTGTTGGTCAGTTGCAATACTTCTTAGACTCCATGAATGGTCAATACAATTTAGTTTTTTCTTCCTTGAATATTCAAAAAACGATTTATTTATTTGATATATTTTGACATTGTTGCAGCACCTCTCTTCCCAGTCTGTCAGTTACACTCTGTTTAGTTCCTGTCTCTATGAAGCCCCTCCTTCGGAAAAAGCGCACTGTGCTGATTGGTCAGCTGGACCATGTGTTGAGATTGGTCAAATGCTTTGAGCGTGTTTCGGAAATTCCACGTCTACCCCCCCCCCCCCCCCCATACTGTGTTGACTACTTTGAAAAACATAAAAGTTGCATTCACAAGTGCACACCAGACCACAAAGTTGACAAATCATGAAGCATGAGTCAGCCCTCTGTAAATTCCTGATAAGATAAAGCCGACAGACTAACTTCTGGTGAATTTGTACTGTTTAGTCTGGTTATTTAGTCAGTTTCACACAGGACTGATTATATTCCTAGTTGTTTATTAACACTGACATATTTCCAACTATGGCATGCCACGGTGTAATAGATTACTGATATCTGTTTGAGATTAGAGAACGTTTTTCTATGCGAATTCATCTAGGTTACACATAGGCCGGGTTCACAGGGTTGACTGTGTATCAAAGTTTTTGAGAAATCTAGATGTAGTGTTCTAATGTGTAGATTCATTTTTTTCCCTCTTCCTTTCTTTCTTTTCCTAGAACAAGATGATGCTGCGTTTATTCATTCTGTTTTTGATTCTTCAAGGTTCAGGTAAGTTCATTTTAACTACGGTTACATTATTCTGTCCTTCTTTGATAAAAAAACTCTCTGTCCTATATTCAGATGTTTATTTTTGGTCTCAATCCATCTTTTACTTCTCATGTCTGTCTAAAGTATCTGTATCAGTGACAGGCTTGCGAACCAATCCCCCTGTTACTCGCCATTTAGCAGACACTTTTCATCCAAAATGCCTTTAAAACACTTTTATTTTTATGTTTTATTTACAGCCACTTAGATACGTGACAAATGAAATGCTATATATATATATATATTTCACCTTCACTATCTGGCAGTGGAATAACCTCTGAAGACACTCATGATCTTTATAATAATTGGTTTTAGGTTCATGTGAGCGCTAACCTCTTATTTATATATTCGAATGAACAGCTGCAGCATCAGACGACACAGAAGGGAATTCTTCAGGAAATGACGGTCCAGACGGTATGACAATTCTGACAATTAAGTACACTTTCTTCCCCAAAAATCTCTTTCTCTTTACTTTAATGTAATATACAGTATATATATATATATATATATATATATATATATATATACATTATATAAAACATTACATTTAAAATCAAAACTTGATAACATGTTGTATTTGTTGTACTTCCCTTGATTTATGCTATCTAAACAAAGTGATTCTTATGTTATCAATAAACACATCATTTTATTTTTCTATAACGAGTAAAAAATACTATAACAAGGATCATCTAATGGGATTCTAATGGGGTGTTGCATAATTGTCATGAAATATATTTCAGAGTAAAAAAAAACTGGCTTTTTTTCAATGCAAAATAATATATATTTTCCCTTATTTTGGGGGTGAACCATGACATTCATGTTTGGTAAATAACCATCACAGTTTTATTTTTAATGTGTTTTTCTATATTCTTCATCTCATTTACCCAGTTGACGATGAGGATTTTGAAGGTGGAGAAATAATGAACAAAGGTGGGTATTCCTCTCCAGTCGCACATGTAACATGAAGACAGGTTGTTACTGTAAGACGTGACCAGCTCATCCGCCACATTAATTCTTGAAAGCAATCAATTAGCGTGTCCCAGCAGAGCGCCGCTGATAGCCCCGGCTCCATCCGCACCCCTGTCCGTCCCCTTAATGGACGTTGGCAGTCTCATTCAGCTCTCCTGTGCGAGGAGCTGTCCGTCTTCATCAGCAGAATGATTGCTCTCTGATAGAATTACTGAGCTGTTAAAGCAAGCCCTGCTCACCAGCTCCGGCCAGAGGCAGATGGGAGGGGTGGGAGGTGATATGGAGGGATCCACGATCAGAATTGTGATTCATTTCCCAGCTAATTTCCTAGAAAAGACAAAAGAAATGTCAATGATTAACAAGAAGAATTGGCTCAGAGATACATCGAGCTGGTCTGCTCATATGGATGCAAATCTGGCATTCGTTTTATCTCACCACTATTAAAACTGTTGTAAAAATGTCCCCACTTCACTGTAAAGATCAATAAGTTATGACAACATGTGTTTTTAAATTGCTATAACTCATCAAAATAAGTTATGCAAAGATTGAACTCATTTTTTTGTCAGTTTAAGTTGAAATGACTTAAACATCCAAGTTGATTGTACTTAATGTAAGTCAGCAACCTTTTTCTTCTTCTTTTTTTTTAGTGTATGTGGAAGATACCACTTTGAAAAGCCATAAACTCTGTAAACAGAAAAAAAGAATGTGGCTGACCAACGACAGATGATAATGTTTGGAAAACCTGCTTAAAAACAATAATTTTTTAGCACTTCCATATAGCGCCACTAGAGGCACCGAAAACATTCACAGTAGCTTTAATAAAACGCTTTAAAAAGCTGTAATGGGTCCCTGTTTGAAAACATTCATTAGTAACATTAAACATTTTGTTACCATTGTTGATGTGAGAACAGTTAATCCATGAATATCATCCTTGTGTTTGCATTTTTATTTAGGGAGAAGTGGGAGTCCCCTTCTTGAATCAGAAGGTCCTGTTGCAAGTCCTGGATCAGATAGATCCAAAGGAGACGAAGCTGGAGGTTGAAAAAAACATCCACTTCTATATGGATTAATTCATATTTCAGACTTGTGTCCATGAACACATTTAATGTACATCCTCCTTGTTTTTATTGTTAATTTGTAGGTGATACCTTGGTAATCATCATAGCTGCCGTTAGCGTCGCGATTCTGGCCATCGGGGGTATTGTAGGTAGGTTGAGTCTGTTAAAACAGGCATTTACTAGACCACTAGTGTGCTATAAAGTCATGCATTTCGTTTTAGTGTGTGTAAAAATCTTCAAACAATTGCAAGATGTAGTTCAAGATGAATTTTAGATGAAATATCTGAGCTGTTTGTTTCTAGATGTATGAGCTGTACTTCCTTTCCAGCAAATGGCAGCTTGATCTCATTAGTATTCGTAGGTATTTGTATAACATTTACATGTTGATTTTTGTGTGTTTGGATGTACACCGAAATGTACAATATAGACATAATGACAGCTCATATAAAGTAAAAGTATTTAGGGTTAGGGTCATACAAATATTAATGTTTTATTTATTTTCAAAATATAAATTGCATTTTTGTATTTTACCATTATGCACCTATTCTGTAAACCTGCTTATTAACAATATAAAACACATAATATACAGATTTGAACATATTTAATTAATGTCATTAAATTAATGCAAAATGGGAATATAAAACATAAAATGCAATTTTACTCACAATATACTGTTATATATTTTTGTGATGAAAATAATGTCATTAAATTGAATAAATTTAAATCAACCTATTAATTAATTGGATTTATTGTTTTAAAAATTCAAAAGGATTCATACACATTTGTATGTTGTAGTTCATGTATAAAAATGCAGTTTCAGATGCTGTCAATTCAATAGTATAGTACATTTCAGTGCCTATGCAAATGTATGAAAACTTGTGCTATAAATACACTTTGCATATGAAACCTACAACTAATGAGATCACGTTGCAAATGCAAGCCCAGGAATACTTCATTTTTTATTATAGTTGTACATTTTATGGGATACATGCTGTAAATTAATATCTAAAGTATTGCCCTATTATCAAAAGTCATTTAATAAAGGTGTGTTCTTTACAAGCTCACAGAATCTAAATCTGTAGGCCAAATTCTTGTCAAGCCAAACTAGTGATGTGTGCTGGATGTCCTGGTTTATTTGACCAAAAAAAGCAACACCATTTTCATACAGTAGGCGTTCTGTGAAGCCCTGTAATGCAAAAACTAAAATAAAAATATATTTTTTTATCTTTACAGCTATTGTCCTCTTCAGACGCTACTTGCACCGCCGAGAACAGGGGTAAGACTGATTTAGCTTTGCTTGCAAGCAATTTTCGAATGACCTGTGCGTCAGACAAACATATATTGAAGAAATGTTATTAAAGACTCATGCTGGGTTGAATATAGCAAAATCCATTTGACAGAAATGTGTGTGTACACCGCACAAACTATTACCCGCATATGCAGAGTGGATTTGTGCATGCCTTTGTGTGTAGAGGTTTGGAAATATCTGCTTCACCTCACTAATAATTTGGAAAATATTGAAGCTATTTGGACTGCTATTGCTTGTTTATTAGTTGCCCCACATGGTCCCTTATTACTGGTTCTAAGAAGGATTTGGCAGCACTTACTGGAAAATGGGTGGGAAAAAAACTACTTTTTCTCACCTTTAGCTTACTAGACACTTTATCTTGAGTGACACTTCAGTGCTTATATTAACAAGGCGGCTTTAGTGCTCCACCCCGTCAACTTTTGGGGTGGTCCAACCAGTCCGATGGCTAACAGATCTCTGAATCCCTGGTAACCCACTAAACACATGACGACAGCAGTATGCGAGACAATAGAGGACCGCATGCAGGAGGGATAGGCCACCATTAGCAGCGGGTTGGAACATGTGCATCGATGACTCTACTTTCCAGCCATCTGTCAAACGCTTCTCAAGCTCTAAACTGTTAGAAACAAGTCCCTGAAACAAAAAGAAGAAAAAAAAAAGGACAGAAAACAAGCCAGGCGTTGACTAACATGAACAAGATATGACGTGCTAAACTCTGTGAGAGTTTACAGTGTGGGAATATGTCATGGCCACATTTGAAAAATGAAAAGTTGCATTAAAAAAAAAAGAGACAAGAAAACCGACTTTTTCCATGTCTGTTTGTCACGATGTTATCAGACAAAAACAGTCAGGGACAAAACTGCTCAAACCAGTTTATTAGAGAGAGAGGGAGAGAGAGAGAGAGAGAGAGAGAGAGAGAGAGAGAGAGAGAGAGAGAGAGAGAGAGAGAGAGAGAGAGAGAGAGAGAGAGAGAGAGAGAGAGAGAGAGAGAGAGAGAGAGAGAGAGACCTGAGAGAGAGAGAGAGACCTGAGAGAGAGAGAGAGAGAGAGAGAGAGAGAGAGAGAGAGAGAGAGAGAGAGAGAGAGAGAGAGAGTGTTGCAATTTGTTGCATTTTTAATTATTATTGTTTTTTGTGCAAACACAGCCATACCGCAGTATAACAAATTACATGCCATTTATCTGTAGCCTGTATTGCATGTATAGAGACCTCCTCAAAATGATGAATTTTTTGGTTAGGGTTCAGGCCATGTTAAAGTCTCTACTTTTATACACTGCTTCTCTAAGTAAGCATTCAGTCCCCTGTGCATTTAAAGAAACAGTTCACCCAAAAATTAAAACTATCTTTTACTCACCCTTATGTTTACAAAAATGAAGATTAGTTTTCCTTGGTGCTTGCGTCCAATTCGTAAATTAAAATTCAGTTCCCAATATCAGTCTGACTGATTCTTGGGTTCAACTCACTGTCTCTATGGATTTTTGTCACAGAGGTTAACAGCTTTGGCCCTGTCCCAAATGGCACACTTCATGTGCACTTGCGATCTTGTAGACTCGCAACGGTACATGTGTCTGTTAAGTCCACAGGGCTGCATCCGAAATCGCATACTTCCCTACTAAATAGTAGGTGAAAAACAGTGTGAAAAAAGAAGTATGTCCGAATTCATAAAAGTGTAGGCAAAATGTACCAAGATGACCTACTTCTTCCAGAGAGATTCTGAAGTCCAAATTCGATAGACGCTTTACTATCCCATGAGGCCACGGGAGAGGATTTGTGAATGGAGGTGACGCGATGTAACTGACACTGGTGGGTCACATGATGACAACATGGCGGATGTAGTACGTCTGGATTACTTTCATACTACACATATTCATACTATATAGAACATACTTTTTGTAACATACCCGGCCTCAAATCCGTTGGCTGCTCCTGGGAACCCAATGTCCAGCAAAGTTTATTTCCAACCTGCTTCAGCACACCTGCCTGTGCATGTTCAAGTGATCCCGAAAAGCTTGATCATCAACTTTAGGTGTGTTTGATTAGCGTTGGAGCTAAACTCTGCAGGACAATGGGTTCTCAGGAGCAGGGTTGAAGACCTCTGCCGTATGGTGTCCCATTTTCATTTTAGTTTACTTCGCGGCCGATATGCGCCCCTTGATTTGCACTTTTGCCGAGCCCGCAAGCCCACGAGCTCCACAGCAGACTTCTACCCAGCAGTCAAAGCGGCATTATGCCATGCCTTGAAAGTGTGGACTTGGAGGAAGATCAGGAGGGCTCAAGACTCGGATATACTTCATTATCCGCGTTCCGCAAACAGTTGAGCGCGCCAGCCTTTCAAAGTATATTTCTTTGGCTGTGAGCGTGGAAAGATGCGTTCTGGGTGTGAGCATAGTGGATTTTGTTTTTAAGCGCTTAAGTCACTCGTACGTGTGCTGTTGTACACACACGGGCTGCACGCGGACGGGGTGGGATGATGTCCTCAGACACTCTTGAAGACGAAAACACAGACAGTGACCGGACCGCAGAAGTATACTTTCTGGTTTAGGGTTCCATTTGGGACAAGGCCTTAATGCTTAAAGACTTTCAGTAAAAAAAATACTTAAATTACAGTTTGCTTCTTATGACCTTCAAAGACTGTGTACAAATATGCCTAATTATGTGAAAAGTATGCGAAAACAGTACATCAAAGAAGATATAGAACCTATAAGGGTTCTGGTCATGTGCTTCACTTATAGAACCTTTTAGGGGTTCCCATCATGGGATCATTTTATGGATATAGTTTGAATTAATTTTGAATTCAATCCAAATGAGGTTCCTTCTAGACAGAATGCAAGTATGAGTCACATGGACTACTTTTATGACGATATTTTAGTGCCTTTGCATCATTTTTGAAGCTTAAAAGCTTCATATTCAATCCATATTCGATTTAATCACCTAACACAATCAGTTATTAAAAGATTAAAAAATAATGTTTTCCTCTCTCTCTCTCTCTGAAATCGTTTTGCAAAGTAGAGAAAAGGAAAGAACTGCATTTCTCTCTCTCTCTCTTTCTCTCTCACGTCCTGTCCCCCACTTTGTGGCCTTTCGCTGTCGTCCTGATAGGTTGTGTAACTGAATTTGGTTGCTATGCGTACTTGTTTTGCAAAGTAATCAGTTTCAGTGAGTTGCTGAGTATGGTGATATGTGAGAGAAGGCTGGGAGGGAGCAGTTTGTCTGACACCTGCCTCCCAACAGCAAGCTTAAAGATCCTCTGTTTTCTCTCTTTCTCTCTCACCCGCTCTTACTACTCTCTTTCTTTATTGAGGTTAAATTCTTCTGCGGGATTACAGGTTACCTCAGGGGAATGCAGTTAGCTGAGCCACGGCTTCTTCTTTTTTTCGGTGTTGAGTGATAGGGTGGCTGAAAGGGGCTTAATCACACAGCAACCACAGGCTCTGTGGATCAACACTGAACCTTTCTGAGCATGTTCACAGAAAGCACACTCAATAAAAAAACGATAAAAAGCCCCGCGAAATGCCTTGCGGGGCAAAAAATCCTGCCATAGAGTTCATAAAGCCAGGCAAACTGTGAAGGAATTCATCACTGAGGAAAATTAAACAGCATTTACCTGAGGAGAGCAAGCGCACGTACATGTGTTTGAACAGCATGAATGTGTCACAAAGAGCTCCATTCATCCTTATCCTGAACTATAAGCTGAATGTCTCTCTATTCAAAACGAAAGTCAGTGTTAAGCTCCTCTCACATATGTATATGTATTTGCCTTGAGTAAAATGTGACCCATAGCTGACCCTATTCTTTACAGATATCAGCCTGACTGTGTAAATTTGTCCAAATATTGTCGGTGCTACTGCAATGCATTCTTTCTCAACACATTGAATAGGTCTTGGAGATGTTTAGCTTGGTGTGTCTGAACCATGTTTAAATGGGCCACATCAACATGAATCACTTTTTTTTTAAAATATTTTGAGATAACATTTAAACTTCATTCCCAGTTCAAAAAGACCATATTTTCATGTTTGAATATGGATTTAAAATGTCAGAAACACAACTGTTTTATGATTGCTTTTGCCACACAAAATAGACTCTATGGGCCCTATCTTGCACCCAGCGCAAATTACTTTGTACGTCGACGCATGTATCATTCCTATTTTGCACCCGACGCACAGCAGACTTTTCCCTCCACAGATGCACGTCGGTAAATTATGGAACGAACTTGCGCTCATGGGGGGAGGTTCAGCGATAAGAGGAGGCGTGTTCTGGCGCAAACGTTCCCTGCTGCTATTTAGCAGTTTGAGAAAACAATTCCGCCACTGACCAGGAAAAACCTAGTGTAAAGTCAGTGGGTTATTCAGATGCTATTTTAAGGGCGCGTGCTTGGCCATAATGTGGCGTGTGCACAACGCGCATACACTTTGCTTCTCTCATCTACACAGACACAGCAGTTCATATTTTTGCAAACCATACATAATTACAAGGAAAAATATTACCACACGAGGGAAATCATTGTGGTGTCCATGAAGATGTGAAAAAATAGGCATACATCTAGCTTACATATTTACCCAAATTATTCAGGCTAATTGTAGTAATGACGGATCAAACCTGTTTGAGCAATAGTGGCAAGACACATCGGTATATAAGGACATCGGACAAAGTGTCCGTCAAGAACCAGGAAACAAAATTCTGAAGACTTCAAAATCACCTTTACCATCATGTAAGTTTTGTGCGCCTGGTAAATCCGCCGTTATAGCAATCCGCCATGGAACAAGCGTGCCTGCTTTTAAAGGGAATGTGAGAGGACGCTGTGATTGGTTTATTGCATGTTACGCCCAAACCACACCTATGAGTAATGTAGATACTTCAGACCAACCCCTTTTAGATTTGCGTTGGTCGCAAGAGTCATTTATCCGAGATCCGCCCACAAAGTTACTTGTGTTTTGCGTTTCATACTTGCATTTCAGATTGTTAAAATAGGGCCCTATATGTCAATTGTGGTGCTTCATGGGAGTGGGCGGAGCTAAAGAGTTGTTTTGGCACAATAGAGCACTGCAGTGATCATTTTTAATATATATAAAAAAATGTAATACACATTTATAACGCTATACTGTGTTATATTACCTTGGCAGTAAATGACAAAAACCGAACTAAGGCTCCTGCGTGATTTGACATCTTTCTCTCTTCTGACCAACAAAATCAATCTCTCCATGTTTATGTCCCTCTTTTGGAAAGTCGCAGAAACGCTATAGCAGATTTTTTTATTTTGCTATGCAAAAGATGCAAATACAAAAATGATATCTGCTGTCGTCTCCCGTTCACTGCTATAGAAGTTTACCCAACTTTTTTATTTGACTAATCTCATGACATGCCCCATTAAAAAAATAAACGCTTTTACCCAGCGTGCGTGTCATTTTAAAAATGTTTCTCATTAATTTCATTATGTGTTTTAATATAGAAAAAAACTGGTCAGGGGAAAGGTATAAAAGAGCTCGGCCAAGTCTTAAAGATTTAATCAATGTCTCCATAGTGAACTGACTGTTCTCCTCTCTGTGTGTTTCTCTAGGGTCTACTCTGTGCCAGTAGAGCAAGGACAGAAAGCTGCTGTCTAACCGTCAGGGCCTTTTCATTCCCTCTCTCCACTGGATCCTTTCAGGGACGTGCCGCAAGCGTGTGATTTCTCATCCAAACGCATCTATATCTACAGCGGATTCTATAACGTCAGTAGACCAGAATGTGTTGCAATCATGAATTTTCTATGAATCGTTCTTAAATGCACAACGTGTAGCGTTCATGCACATATGCCATATGTTGCACTCACAGAGAAAGTCCTTGGACTGTGCAATACAGCTCATTGGACCTTTTCGCTTTCCACCTGCAATATTTTTCTATTTAAACCAAGTTCAGAACCTTTCTTAAAGGTGAAGTGTGTAATATTTTTCAATCTTTAAATACTTTCTTCTAAAAACTAACCCATTCACAGTTGTTTTCCATACACAGTAACAAACACTGTGGCTCTGTTTATTTGAACACCCTGACACAACAACATTGGCTAAACCAATGGCGTGAGTTTGGGGCGGGACTAATTGTTTCGACTAGCCAATGGTAGACAAACTGCAGCTTTAAGCAAACATTCTCCCGTTTTTTCCATCCAGTACTCTGATGTTAGCCGTCCCCAGTGCGCTAAAGTGATAAACTGGTCTCCGTCTCTCATTATTTGACAAAATAGAGAAATAAGCAGAGTGAGAAAAGCGAGTTGAAAAGTGGCTCTGAACACCCACTTGTCAAGCGGTGAATTAATCAGCCGCTTTAAATGATGTCGTTTTCTTTTTCCTTTCTTTCGCGGCGGACAACTCTTCTAAAGCACTGCAGATTGTAAATAGCTCTGGGATGCTGGGTAGCAGATTAATGTTTCATCCTGTTAGCTTTAATGGGGATGGGAGGCAATCCGGCGGGTGGAAGAAAAAGGATACGGTAAGACACACAGCCCTCGTACAATGGGCGTCCGAAAGTCTACTGGTGAAATGTTTAGCATTTTGCTTGTCATTAGATTATCAATATGAGTGAAAAGTAAATTAGTGCACCAAAAAAAAGTGTATTTTCAGGTTTAAATTTGATTTTGAATCCCAGATCTATTTGGGACCCACCGTATCTAAAGCATTTTCGATTTAAACGAAGACACTATAGCGAGATACTTACTTTTATCTTCCACTTTCTGTCTCTCTCACTCTTCTTTTTTCCTTCCATTTTTTAGATTAAAATAGAAATCAATCAAAGCCCTTTTAATCTGAGTCTGAAGACTCATAGTGTCTCGGCTCTTTATTCTAAATTTACACAACTTTTTTTGGGTCCAAACAACACTGGACCCTATTGACTTTTACTATACCCAGACAGCAACATATTGCCCGCCCAGATCCGGCCCACGTCTGGTATGTGTGGATTACCACGTGTACCAGATGTAGACCAGATCTGGGCCAATACTATATGGGTATAGGCATAAAATCACATTTTCAGGCAAAAACATATTTTTTGTGTTCCACATAGGAACGTTAGTCAAACAGTTTTGGAATTACAAACTTTAAAGTTTATGAAATAACTATATGCCCACCCGGCATCTGTGTATTACAGGGCTGCTAACCCAGATCTCTAAAAGTGTTTCCATTTCTTTTCTAGCTCTAATTTCTGTTTCTTGATTACCAGCTTTTTCTTGTGCTTGCTGGTTTTCTATTTAAATCTAATCTTGCGTGCATCAGACAGCTTGAGCTCGTTACTTTGACGCGTGTGGGCGTGTATAAAGGCATTAGTCTGTAATATTAATCAAGATTTGCAATTTAGCTATTCTGGTAAATCATTTGCTGAAAATGTGTCCTTACTGACAATAGCATTTCAGATAACTGGAATTGGAAAAAAACAGACTAAATAAATAAATAAAGCATTTCAGCTCTTTCGAGTCATTCTGAAACCCTTTTTTTTATATAAAGATATGTATATATTAAAACTGTTGGGCTTCATTAACTCCAACAACTTCCTCTTGGGCAGGTGGCTTTATTCCATGTGAAGGGACTTTATACTACTTTAAACTTTAAATAAAATAAAAGATGTGTTTGATTTTTCCCCATTCAAGTAACCCCACAAATGAATCAGCAGTGCAAGATAACCTTCAGCTCACATAGATTCACATTTCAATTCTGTTCCTAGTTTCTCTTGATGTAAGAATGGAGTGGAAAGTGCAAATGTAGATTTTCCTTCTGAAAGTGGCTCTCGACAGCGTTTGAAGGGGAAATCATAAGAGATTGTATTGTATTTCCTGTCAATGGAGGCTGTTTCTGACATCAGCGCTTATTTTCTTTTATGTTATGTAAGGTATTCTGTCAGCATAAAGGTATATGACTTTTTTGATAATGTAGTAGTATACAACACTCCCAGTACTTGACCTCTGCTAACCATTTCTGCTATTCATGGACATTTATGTGATTTACTGAAGTTTAAATGCTAATGCCAATTGCTGTATATATTTTATAAGACAACTTGTCATCTATTTGTTGTATGAGACTTTTATTTTAAATAAATATGATTGTTCTCAACTGTGCTATTATGTATTTGATTTAAGAGGAATTATATATGTATATATTATAATTAGTATGTATAATAATTATATGTAAATCTGAATATATAGATACAAATCTGAATATATAAATGTAAATACTGAATATATAGTTACTGTATAACTGAATATATAAATGTAAATTTAGATATATAGTTATAACTCAGAATATATATTTATAAATTCTGAAAATAATGTTATAACTGAATGTATATACATGTAAATCAGAATATATAGTTACAAATCTGAATATATAAATGTAAATCTGAATATATAGTTATAACTCTAAATATATACATGTAAATCTGAATATATAAATGTAAATCTGAATACATAGTTATAACTCTGAATATATAAATGTAAATCTGAATATATAGTTATAACTGAATATATAAATGTAAATCAGATTATAGTTAACTCTGAATATATAGTTATAACTCTGAATATATAAATGTAAATCAGATTATAGTTAACTATGAATATAGTTATAACTCTAAATATATACATGTAAATCGGAATATATAAATGTAAATCCTGGATATATATAACTCTGAATATATATTCAGGATTTATAAATATATATTCAAAATATATATTTGCGGCATATCTCATTTTATGCAATACGGAAGAAAAACAAAACCTCTCTAGAATTTGCATGTTCAACTATTGCACATTTACATCGACACCTTGCTCTGTTTTCCGATACGCTAATGGTAAATATCACAGAGAGATGGTTTTGATATTTTCACTTTCCCTGACATCATCATATACTCATTTTCCACTGCTGACAGTCCAACTGAGCTCATGCGAGATAAGTAATATGAAACTTATCACTTATTTTGCTGTATTTTTTCACAAGGACAAGACGTAGATGTTGAATTCAGATACATGAATCAGAGTCAAACGGTTTTTATTCTCTCCTCTTGGGAGAACTCATGATAAATGTGTCTGGAAGCCTCTTGAGGGCGCTTGTGAGCTGCACAAACGCTTCCCTCCAATTTCAAATGATTGACACACCTGAGGATGCACGTATTGAAATAATAATAATAAAACACAAGTACAGGCCTGTGTTGTACAAAGTTTGACGCTTAAACAGAGCTGTTTGGTGCAGGAGAGCAAAGGGATGAAGGGATTTTGTGTCTGAGAAGCGTGATTACGTTGGGATCTGCCGAAGTCTCAGCCGGTGTGTTACCGTTGGCGTTTAGTGCTGCACGATAGCACACATCTTATTCCCCGGCGCTTCAGTGTGACAAACCCGGAGATCAGTTTGAAATAATGAACACGTTCACACACACACAACCTCTCCATCTTGTACTTATGATGCTGTTCTCACAAGGGGGAAATGTAAGTCTGTAACCGCTCCTTTGTGTTCTCCTGCTGTTCTTCTGTTTATTGGCGAGCCGGCTGATCAATGCCGGGAAGAGTGTTAACTGCTGGTCACCACGTATGAACTAGACACCCAGACAAAAAAAAATGGTCAGAAAGATGTTGAAAAGAGGGAAAAAAACAGAAAGGTTTTTCAAAGCCAACAAGTCAGTTTAAAGTCAATCAGTTCACTTAGAAGTCATTTTGATCATTCATCAAGGCTATGTAAAAAAAAAAAAACAGCTACAAAACTAGGAAACTGATTCGTCAAATTTGAATGACGTATTTTCGCCCGTAACAAATCCGATTTGTGATCCGATTTTGCACTAATAACTGCCTTTGAGAATGCTCTTAATAAATCAACTGGAAGTCGCTTTTATTAAAGTTGGCATGAAGTTACGATAGTTAAGGAAGTTTTTCATCTTTTTTGATTTTACGAATTTCTTCTGTGAAGTACATGCATTAGAAAAAGAAATAATACATAGGGCAGAACTTGATTTTCATCGGGAATTGATTGGATTGATATGGTTTCCTATTGGCCGATCTCATGTGAGTGACAGGTTGCCCCGCCCTAATGCCAGTAAACACATCATCGGAAGAGAAGAGATGTTGTTGGAAGCTGTTGTGATTAAAGATTTCATGGTGACTTTAAAAGTGTGTGCAAAATAACTTCCTGCTTACAAAATGTAACCTTTCCTCCAAAGTCATATAATGCAACATTATAGCCCTTAGGACATTACATATTTCATTAAATATAGCATTAATCGGCTGTTAAAGCCTTTAGCAGGTTTTCACATCAGCTCCGTGAGAGGTAAGGCCACGTCAACAACTGCTTTCTTTCCAAGTAAAGCGTTACCGTTTCTAACTATTTTGCAAAGAAAGAAAATGATGCCCTTTTACCTTAATAGCCGAGACCATTTGGAGGCTCTTTTCAAAGAGAAGCATGTCATTACTCTTCTCTTATATTACTAAAATTATATACTGTTTTGTTGTCTCTCTTGCACAAGTCAATTCAGTTGACATTCTGCCTATGCAATTGCTGTGTATTTTCATTTTTAAATTTCCATTTTGAAGTGGCACAGAAGGGTGTATAATAAGCACATTAAAGTTAAACTCTTTGCATTCGTCATAAGTAGCGAGATTAAAATCATGTGCTTTGGAACAATCTATAAAATCCCTAATGGCGTCTAAACACACATCATGAAGTTACAAAAGAGGTCAAATGTTATTAGCCACCCAGTCATTGAATGCGTTCAAGTAAACAATGGCTATTGAATAGCATTCTAGCATACTACTTTTAATATTGCTGCAGTATGTAGCATGTATACTATGTAAAGTACGAACATATATGCATATGCAACTTGAATTAACTACATTTGCCTAAATGTTCAGTTTACAGGAGAGCTAACAGCATGGACTACTGCACCCCATAATACGTGTGTGTTAGTATGCCATTGACTTGAACTTTAAACATCACACAGACACAAACACACTCACACTAGAGAGATTTTGCTCACCTTCCTTTGCCAATTCGACACCGTGGGATTCGTTTAACTTTGCCACCTTTCAGACGAAGGAAGAATGGAAAAAAGTGAGGAAAGATGTTTGAGAAATTGAAACGTGACTGTTCAAAGCAATCATGACTGAAACTTGAAGTTGGGTTAACTTACAACCAAGCACCATGATTCCCATCACGAAAAGAACTGCAGCAATAATCAACCCTCCTTGACGCAGAGATGTGTAATCTGAAAAAAAAACACAAGTCATGTTATGCATGAATCAGAATGCAAAGCGCACGCACACACACACACACACACACACACACACACACACACACACACACACACACACGCACACACACGCTTTGAAGTAACAGTGAACATCAACCGGGCCGGCATAAAACACCCTTAACTGATGACTCTGGAACATATTCAAGCACTTCTAAACTCAGTTCCTGGGGAATGAATGCAGAACAGAGGCATCAACGGGTCATGGCTAATGAGGATATTTCTTGAACATCAGATGCCCTGTAGCTGCCCTAACAATAGGAAGTGATTGAAACAGCGACTGTCGCCAGGTCATAAGCTTTCAACTACAGCACTTGAGACAGTAAAAGCGCTCATGCTCGGCACCTCTGTGCTTCTTATAAACACAATGCTTTCCACTGACAGGGAGATGGAGTTCCTCTGGTCTTTGTGTGCGGACGCACACTGTCAGCGGCTCGTATGCCACTGTACCAGAAAAGCCAGCAGACAATTAACACCTGAACAGCACAGTAGTGATATTAAAAATGAAACTGCCACATTTCGTGTTTAGTTGTTAATGGGTTACACAAGACAGGGTTTGTTAACTAAAACACTGCGTCCAAAATATCCCTACTTCCTATAGGCGAAAAACTATGTGTAAGCTGATTAGTAGGTCCGAATTCATAAAAACAACAGGATAAAATTACACGGATGACCTGCTAGTTCCGGCAAGATTCTGAAGTGCGTACTTGATGGACACTTTACTATCCCATGAGGCCACAGGAGAAGATTTGTGAATGAAAGTGAAGCGACGCAACTAAAGCCATACCGTACACTCTAAAAAATGCTGGGTTGTTTCAACCCAATTTTGGGTAAAATATGGACAAACCCAAACGTTGGGTTACAAATGTAATGAAAAAATTTAACCCAACAGCTGGGTTTGTCCATATTTTACCCAAAATTGGGTTGAAACAACCCAGCATTTTTTAGAGTGTAGGACACATCATGACATTGGGGACTTTAAAAGTCCCCCTGTGGTGAAAATCAAGCATTTAATGTTGTATATATGTCTGTGTGGTGTTTTTAATATGCTTTAAGACAAACCATGAGCAAATTCATGGTATTTTCTCCTTAAAACTGCAGTGAAAAAAGACAGCCTTAAAAACGCGGTTTGAAATCGCTGGTGTTTCTGACATCACAAACTACCTTGTAACCAATCAGGTCAACGAGTGGATCTCTGAGCTGGTGTGAGTGAGTGGAGGCGGGGCTAATTTGCATATTCACAGAACAACATATAGTAGCCTACTGTAAATGAGGCAAGGGTGTAGTGTAGACTTACATTCAAGCTATTTTAAGGCACGAATAATTTTTTTAAAAGGAAAAAACGTTTAAATATGTAATTTTGGTGATCAAAGATGAGTTTTAAGGGATAAAATGACTGACTACAGGGGGACTTTAACTGCTGCTGGTGGAAGTGCAACGCCAGCCGGAAGTTAATGGTTAACTGACGTAGCTAAAGAACTGAAAATATAAAAAGTAAAAAGCTACTTCAAAATAGTACTTAAAGCTATAATAGTATACATAATACTAAAATAACACTGTGATCAGATTACTGTGATGTTTTATCATCCATCACGTGTCAATCAAAAAGTCCAATCACTTAAAAACGTTCTAACACAACTCTTCCCAAAAAACACATGATTTATAAAGTATCATCCACGCCTGTCGCACAAACAGTGCGGGGCGATTTGCAGGCTAACGTTTAATACTTCAGGTTATGGGTTTTGTTCGGGTGGTAATTGTGATGTCTGCATTAGTAAGCACTATTAATTACTGAATGATTGAAATAGATACTTACTGTATTTAAACGGCTCATCCCATCTCTTATCTGTCGAGGAAAATGTACAAATGTAAGTTTTTGCATAATACACATGACCCGAAGACAGTCTATGTGCCTATAAAAGGTAAATGGACTATCATTTTCATGATATGCAAAATAAGCTACAACTGTATGTGTGGGTGTGTGTTGGCATATTCGTGTTCACTGTGATGGGATCCATGAGCCTGCTGCTTCTAATGGGACGACACAATCAGAGGGCTTTTCCTTTCACCCGTCCACCTTAAATTACCTCCAACACACATTTCTATGGTCCAGTCAGGGTTGAGCCAATGGGATGCTGTTTATCAAAATGACTTAATGACTTGATGGGTAAAAAGCAGTGGAGAGAGAGAGACTGATATGGGTTTTTCATATTTTAATATGCTATAACCATGATGGAATTTAAAGGGATATCTTACCCGAAAATGATGTTATGAGAAGCATGTCATTATTTATTCACTATTATGCAATTTCTAACTAATTGTTTTTGTTTGAATTAATTAATTACTACTACCATGAAGAGTATATGAAACAATTAATCACAGAAAATCTTTAAAGTGTAATAATATTTCCAAATATTACTGTATATTTGTTCAAATAAATTGCTTGGTAAACAAAAGAGACTTCTTTCAAAAACATAACAATATCTTACAGACCCTGAAATTATATATATAAATATATATTTTTTATTTTTTACTGGCACAAATGGAAACTACCACCTCCAATATATCATCTATCATGAGTGAAGAGTCAGTATAAGCAGAAGAGGAGGAAGATGAGAAAGTTTACCCCACACTTTTTCTTTGGTGGTTGTGGTGGTGGTGCTGGTTTTGGTGGTGCTGGTGGTGGTGGTGTTAACGGCAGTTGCTATGAGAAAATGAGAGGGAGAGGAGGTCAGAGAGAAAGACAAGGAGAGACACCTAATCTAGCATGTACACTCTTTCCTCAAACTCACAGAATTATGAACAGGAGTGAGCTTTTGAATCCCGTTTTTGTCCATAAATGTAAGTTGACAGCAAAGACTTTCGGTGTGAAAAGCAGACGCTTCCCCTTATCTCATTCCTATGCGTTTGTCCGTAATTGCTTCTAATTAAATTCCAGCAGCACTCGTTCTCTGTCCGGCCCTGTCTTTCAAATTCAATTCTTGCATATTTCAATGGCACCGCTCTCCCAGGATATATGGTTGGTTGATTCTTCATAAAGCATATCAGCTCTCCACGAGAGTGCTCCGCAATCCCGCGGAAATGCCGCATTATCTTTAAGCCTCTCAGCGTGGAAAGAGCGTTGAGCATTTTCTAATTACCTGCTAATTAGTTTCTAAGTTATGTGTGCCCTTGATATGAATTGCATGAGTAAAGAGGAAGCCTCTCAGCTATTCATGCAATCCTCGGCTCTGTTACCCTCCCCCAATCCCGCAATCCCGCAATCCCACACTGAAAGTCCTTCTGTTTGAGTGGAAGGTTTTACCGAAGCTGCACTTCAGTCAGGGGCATCAAAGCTTACGCTGTCCGGCAGACGTCTTGTTGGGGGTCACGGCAGAGGTCACAGTTGAGATGTTTGTGATCGCCACAGACACGGTGAGGTTTAACTGCTGTGCATATGGGCTCATTGTCACCCCTGTCGCATTCAGGTTAACTGGGGGAACGAGGAGAACACTTTTTTGTGATTGAATTGTAGTCGAAACAAACAGCCCTGGTTTATTATGCCACCAGAAATCAATTCTCTCCGAGATGGATCGAACTTTACAGAGTATGTTATCAAGGTAAGGGAGACCAGGGAATGTCGATACACATTTTGTACTTGATCTGTAACTCAGTTTAGCTCTATTGGAAACACTTAGATTTAAAACAGCAAACATAGCATAGGATAAACTGATAACAATTCTATAAGACATAATAGGCAATCCTGGAATTGTGATGCGGGGCAATAAAAATTTAATAAAAAAACACAATACAATTAAAATCCTACCATGACTCACGGGTCCAGTGGTGTTAGACGGAGGTGCAGTGCTTTCCGGCGGTGTGTACTCTGTGTTTGTCACATTCTCAGCTGCGTAACCTTAACAGACAGAGAATGACACACATTTGGGCTTTGGTGAGTAAAATAAATAATCTACTTCTTCAAAGACAGAAAAAGTTTGTGTGGATAAGTCTTCAGGCAACTATCTATACGTGTGGTCATTTGGATGCTGATCATACTCTCACATATTTTGGAGTTGCCGTAAAGTACGTTTTCTGGGATTCTGTTCAAGATCTTGGGATATTGATTTCCCTGGGGAATTTTCAACAATGTGCCTTGGCAACTATTCAAGTATTACTTTGAAGGCTGATGGCTATCTTATGATATTATTTATAGCGTATAAAAAGACCAGAAAATGGCATTAGCAAACCCCCTATCTATTGCATGGATGAACTGACTTGACTTGAAAAAATATTCATTTCAAAGTAACAGTGAGAAATTAAAGTTCGTATGAATATGAAACAGATAAAGATAATAAAGAAGACTGCAATATTTGTGTAATATAAACAATGAACTGAATTAACCGAGGTCTTAAATACGGAGTAATCAACGGAAAACAGAACAGGTGCGTAAATCAATTAACAACCAAGGAAACTAACGATGACTATGAACTATATTATATTAAATTACAGAATATTATATTCACTTTAAACTGTCAAATTAAGAAGTAATATATATAGACCTATTACAGAAGGAGTGAGGGAGAATGTGATAGGCTGTGTTCAGTGGCACTCTCATTAAGACTAAGATATCTGAGATTGTCACAAGACGATATGAGGTATTTTTTTATAGAGCATAACCAACATCTCCATCTGACACCATAATGACTTATGAGTGTTTAAAGAACACATTCAGCACAATGATGGTGGCTGGCTCCAGAGTTCAAGATTACACATGCAGCAGATGAATGCAAATGTATTCTGAGTCTGGCATAATAACAGCGTGGTGATGTAGAGTGCAGTGGTTTGTAATGAAGGCAGGCCTCTCATAGACCCTGCCACCGAACAAGGACTAATTGTGGTCTAGCAGAGATGAGTCGCAGCATTTTTTCTGCATGCATTTTCCGGCTACGCGCAGTTTTTCCAATGAATCCCTTCACAAGATGAATGGCCACACGAGACTGAGCAATTCTACTGGCAAACGCTGTGATTATTGCAGAAAGGCTATAATCAATCTTTTATCTGAAGTTTTCATCTGAAAAAAAAGCCCACATATTAGAGCCGCTGGTCATTTGCGGTTTTTGGTAATGTAGGATTTTATTAAAAATAGGCTTTATCAGATTATGCTGACAAATGTTTATAGTGTACAGCCTACGTGTAACGTAATGAAAAATGGAGTGTGTGTGTGTGTGTGTGTGTGTGTGTGTGTGTGTGTGTGTGTGTGTAAGAGAGAAGTAGAGAGGAGCAGAATAGTGATAACTCACTTCTGAAGACGAGTAACAGAAAAAAGGACACCTCTCGCAACATGATCTGAAAGAGAGAAAACACTCACAATCACAAATACACAAACAGGTTATACTAAGAAAACATGATGTGTTCCATGTACAAAATTTCAGATTTTCCCACAAACACCTGCTGGTATTTCAGCATTCTATTCTCTTTATTGCACGTTTAAAGCAATGTGAAATTACCTTTTTGCAACCATTTTTACTTCTATACTGTGACTTTTTTTATATGTGAGAAACATGTTTGATCACACTTTAATTTAAGGAACACATATTTACAATTAACTGTGACTTTTGCCTCAATAAACTCCTAATACTGTAATAACCTTTATTCAAAATTACTAATTTACCTTTAGTAAGGTAGTATTTGAAGTGGTTATGTTTAGGTATTGAGGGATGTAGAATGTCATGCAGAACGAGGCATTAATATGTGCTTTATAAGCCAATATGCTAGTAATATGCAAGCTAATAAGCAACTAATTAATAGTAGGAATTGGTCCCCAAACTAAAGTTTATTCATTAGGTGTTGTTTGTATGGTTGGATAGTAGAAAAGTGTGTTGTTATCTAAATGAACCAGACTTAAAGGGATAGTTCACTTTGAAATAAAATTTTGGTATGTTTTAGCTTACCTCAAGGGCATCCAAGATGTAGGTGTCTTTTTTTCCGCAGTAGTTTCAATTTTAAAATTTTTAGGTCAAACCGTTCTTGTCTGACAGTCATATCATGCAGGTCTATGGTCACTGTCTCAAAGAGCATGCACAGAGTCCAAATTAAAACAATCCCCCATCGTCCAAATTAAACAATTCCCCATCGTAAGTACACATTGATGGCCTAAGACACGAAACGAGCGGTTTGTGTGAGAAAACGAACAGTATTTATATAGTTTTTACCTCTTGTAACACAGCCACGTCCAAGTGATCTGAGGGCGCGAGCGGATCCTGGTGTCTGACGTGTGCGCAGACTGGTGCATAGATGTATACACTAGATGTCGCCTTGGCTACGGCAGTTCATTGGAACGAATGTCTTTAATGCGACATCTAGTGTATATATATCTATGCACCAGTCTGCGCACACGTCACACACCAGGATGCGCTCGCGCCCTCAGATCACTTGGACGTGGCTGTGTTACAAGAGGTAAAAACTATATAAATACTGTTCGTTTTCTCACACAAACCGCTCGTTTCGTGTCTTAGGCCATCAATGTGTACTTACGATGGGGAATTGTTTAATTTGGACGATGGGGGATTGTTTTAATTTGGACTCTGTCCATGCTCTTTGAGACAGTGACCATAGACCTGCATGATATGACTGTCAGACAAGAACGGTTTGACCTAAAAATATTAAAATTGAAATTACTGTGGAAAAAAAGACACCTACATCTTGGATGCCCTTGAGGTAAGCTAAAACATACCAAAATTTAATTTCTAAGTGAACTATCCCTTTAATGAGAGTTTGCCAAGACAATGTCTAATGCACTACCACTCAAAAGTTCGATTTTATAAAATAAATTATTATTTATATTCAGCAAGGATGTATTAAATTGATCAAAAGCGACAGTATATTCTTACAAAATATTTACTCTTGAAATAAATGCTGTTCTGTTGAACTTTGTATTCATCAACAAATCCTAAAAAATGATATCAACAAAAAAATATTAATCAGCACAACTGATTTCAATATTAATAATAAGAAATGTTTCTTGAGCATCACATCAACACATTAGAATGAAACACTGAAGACTGGAGTAATGATGTTGAAAATTCAGCTTTTCATCACAGGAATAAATTACATTTTAACAGAATTTAGGGTCATTTTAGATTTCATTTGGAATATTTAGCAACCGTGTACGTGTCATTGTGCTTTACGCTTCTCTCATGTTGCCCGTAAACATTCTGCCCATGTAATAAGAGCGTTTGAGACGAAAGGTCTTGACATTTCCCAACTTACCATTAGCCAATCAATCCTGAGATGTGGATGTTTTTGAAATTTGTGCCTTTTGATCCATTAAAGCCAAACAATAGAAGGCTGCCAGTGTTTCTGATGGGAGGGGTTACTTAGCAACAGTGCATAATACAAACACTGTATTATGACACATCAGATGACAGGCCGCCATTACAGTCACCAAGCTGTCCATTAGTATAATCAAACAACTGCAGGACCAAAATACAGCAATCCTGTAGGTGTGGAGAACCGACTGCAGCAGACTTGGCCAAAACTCACGGCTTTGAATAACCAATGATTTCAGAGTAATATGGTGTCACAGAGAGTGGGGTAAGATGTGTCACTGGGTAAACTGTGTCACCCCTGTATTTATAAAACTGTGCACATATATTTAGAAAAGATCCATTGCAAACAAGGATGCACATGAGAAAAACGATATGTAACTTTTTTTCCATGTCAGATTTTCTATATCATGCAAGTTGTTAATATAAACCATGAATTATTCAAATTTGTTTTTGGTAATTTTTTTTTGTAACAACGCAAAAGTCTTCACTCTTCACTTTTAAAAGCATTCTTTCTCAATAAAAGTACTTAAAGCTGGAGTCCGCAGTTTTTCCTTTTTGTCGCCATCGCTAGTCGAAATCTGGAATTGCAGTTATTATTATTCGCAGAATTTTCAACTTTACGTGAGTTGTGCCTCGGCACGGCACAGCGCGGATGAATCCAATGTTTTGAGGAGAATGTGCGGCTGTCAGTCGCTGCGCCGGTGTGGATACTGTCATTCAGAATCACAGATTCTACTTTTTTTAAAGAATTTTCACCGGAAATGTCATCTGAACAAGTAAGTAACATCCACTTTTATTCTAACCAACTAAGGAGAAAAAGCATTGCAGTAAATCGCGCTGATTAAATCTTACGATCGCATATCATATCGCGTACGTCAAAACCGTGCAAATTATACTTTGTTCTCAAATTGTTAATGTTAACAACATCAGCATTGCGTGACTATGCCCTTCCGATATTTATCCTTGTTTTCGCATGGGCCGGTTGCAGTCTATTTTTTTTTTTGAAGCCATTCCGAAGTCTTTTGCATTTTACAACGGTTGAATCTCGTCACTGGTTGTCGTTTGAACCTTTCTGAATCCGCCATCAAATTGATAAGTTTAATTATATCAAGTGCTGTGAGAAAAGGCTACAAATCTCCACCTCCAACATCCTCACACGCAAGCTTACTAGCCGAGACTACTCCTTTCTGTGTACAGATGTGACGTAATGACGCAAAGACATGCTCGAATTTCCCGCGGAAATCCACCAGTACCACTGGAGTTAAAAACATTATTACAATTTACAAACTTACCGTTTTGAATCGAGCTAAGGCACGTAGATAGTTTTGAACACTGGCTGGTTATGTACTTGCTCAAACAATTATTTTGGATAATTTTTAACCCAAAAAAGTTACGGACTGCAGCTTTAAACAAAAAAAAGAAAAGTTAACTTTTGAATGGTAGTTTAGTTCTGGTGTAAACTATGTCAGATGCTTCAGGGTAAGTTGTGCCAGCGTCAGAACATACAGTGATACCGAGATTTGCATTCAAATGCAGTAAATAATGTTGCATTCATCTGGTTGACAATAGGGGTCAATTGTTCTAATAATGTGAAGGAGAAACGGTATTCAAACGTTAATGCACTAATAAATGCACTAATAAATGCACTAATTAATAAGATCACAAATAACAGACAATCATTAACAACCAATACAGGCTTAGGGTTAATATTTTTTGAAGGGTTGAAATTTAAATTACAATCATTTAAATAGTTATCTCTACCTAACAAGTTATGGTGCTGTTTGAATAGTTGCATGCTGTCTGCTCTGATTAGGTAACTATTAGGTAAATATTACAACACATTGTGCAATGATCTGCATGAGAGAAACAGCTTCCTCTAAGCCGGCAGAAATGTGTCCCAATATGTTCTGCTGAAACCGGCACATGGAGAACACAACCCAGCAGGAAGCCATTTGCATCCATTTATTGTTTAAATGTATCAAACTCAATTAAGTTATAAACTTAAGACAAGTAATGGCTGTTGACATGTCAAAGATGATTAATGCATCAAATCAAAGCTTTAGGCTAAACATTTTCTGAATAAATGAGCAAAACCAAACTGTGATACAGTTATCTCCACTTTCCCCTACAACAACAACAACAACAAATAAGAGGGGTTGAAGTGCCAATAACAAAAAAACACATAGTACTCTGCAGTACTTCCTGTAAAGCGTGAACTGCTGCACGTGTTATAACTGAAGATCCAATTTAAGTAAGCATTGTAGGTTTTGAAGGTTTAGATCAAGCTAATCTTTACCATCTTTTATAACACTATTCGATGCAGAGATGATTCTGATTCACAAAGAAGTGGAGTGAATGTCTCAATGGATCTACCTATTAATGACGGCAGACTGGCAACAGTAACATTCCTGTGTTAGCTAATAAAACAATGCAAACTTGAATATTGAACTTGAAACTGATACTGAATAAATGCAAGAGTGTCTGTGACATTATTTTCATGATAAATCGAACAACGTCATATAGTACATGCAAAATAGATGTAAATTTAGATTTTGTGGTGAAATATTACCTATAACATTTCTACATGAAATACACAGAGAAGCCTTTATCTTTTAAAACTATTCCAAACACTCCACATTTATTTGTCCCTTTTCCATAAATTTGAATCTTTTATTTTGTGGCCTCCAAGACCTTTTTTTTCATTAGAAGTAGCCACTTTGATATATGGAGGGCGAGCCTGTATTGAACTGTGGCTGTGTAACTGCAGGTGAGTGAGTGTGTTTACCTGTTTCTAAAGACAGATCGTCCGCTGGGTCTTACATGATCGATGGATCAGATACAGCGAAAGGCTGGTCCACGGTGACCTCACATGCTTGGAGCACGTGTGCCTTCAACAAAGCATATATCTCTACTTCTCTCTCTTTTTCTAATGCTTACTTTGCATTTCATACTCAACAAGCTCGAAACATCTTAAAACAAGTCTACCTACAAATATTGACTTTTATCTGACTTACCTTGGTGCTCATTTTGATCTAGCGTATCACATCCAATCAGAGTTGAACAGAGCGCAGCATCTGTGGGTTCCTCGTAACTGAGAGAAAATGGAAGCTGGGCAAAGGATTGACGACGCCCTTGTTGAACTTCCTCTAACGCTCAGTCGTTCTCACTGCTGCCGAGGCCTCTCACTCCATCCGCATCTGCCAGCCCTCTTTTATGCCCGTCTCATCAGCTATTGTCTACAATTCAAACTGTGTTAATGCCAGCCTCTCTCACATTGTGTGTGTTTCATCACTGTAACTCATTGCCTAGGCAGCTCTTCTGCCTAGGCAATGAGTTTCTCAAAAAATTAGCGTTCAGTAAGATTTTGTTTGGGCGCAGCCGCGCAGTACCAAACTTTTCCATGAGATGAAATAGAATGCGGTCATATTTGACTGCAAACAATACAAGTTTTATTTTTTTTCAGGGCCATTTAGCCTTTTTACATCATGTCCATTATTTGTGTGTGTATGTGTGTACTGTATGTGTGTGTGTGTGTGTGTGTGTGTGTGTGTGTGTGTTCACATAGCAAGTGCCAAAACCTTAACCAAGTTTTGTATCATGCCGATGAAGTAAAATATTAAAAATTCAAAAATAAAAATAAAATAAAAAAAATCCTAAACTAAATGTACAATTTTTCAAAAAGTGTGTAATGCTGTTTGAGCATAAACAACACGCCACTCGAAGTTCAAAGCAAAGGGAAATATTTATACGATTTATAGAATATCATGACAGAATATGCTAATATGCTAAGTTGCTGAAAAATGCTTGATTTCATTCACTATAAAAAAAAGTAAAGTTGTAAATTAAACAGATTATTGTGGTGTGTTTTACAAGAAAAAAATATTTCAGTCTTTCTACTTCAAAATTCCATGTATAACTCAATGGGCCCTATTTTAACGTTCTGAAACGCAAGTATCAAACGCGAAACGCAAGTAACTTTGTGGGCGGATCTCGGGCGCTGTTGCTATTATACCGGCGGGATAAATGACTCTTGCGCCCGACGCAAATCTAAAATGGGTTGGTCTGAAGCAGCTACATTATTCATAGGTGTGGTTTGGGCGTAACGTGAAATAAACCAATCAGAGCGTCCTCTCACATTCCCTTTAAAGAGCAGGCACGCTTTTTTCCATGGATTGCTATTATAACGGCGGATTTGCCGGTGCACGACAGGAGCGGTTCACAGCAGAGGAGACCAACGTTCTCGCCAGGGCCGTAAAAGACAGAGAAGTGACAATGTATGGGGATGATGGGAGAAACCCAAATTAGCTTCGGTTAAACACGCGTATAATAATCTGGGTAAATGTGTAATCTAGATGTATGCCTATTTTTTAAACATCTTCACGGACACAACAATGATTTCCCTTGTGAGTTAATATTTTTCCTTGTAATAATGTATGATTTGCAAAAATGAAAACTGCAGCGTCTGTTTATATTAGAGAATTAAAGTGTATGCGCGTTGTTCACACGCTACATAATGGCCAAGGACGCGCCCTTAAAATAGCATATGACTAACGCGAAACGCGCCACTGACTACTTTACACTAGGTTTTTCCTGGTCAGTGGCGGAATTGTTTTCTCAAACTGCAAAACAGCACCAGGGAACTTTTGCGCCGGAACACCCCTCCTCTTTTCGCTGAACCACCCCCCGAGCGCAGGTTAATTCCCTAATTCACCGACGTGCGTCTGTGGAGGGAAAAGTCCGCTGTGCGCGGGTGCAAAATAGGAATGATACATGCATTATTAAAACTCTTTGAAAATGTCTTGTACTGAAATCTGACTTGATCGCTTGCTTTAGTCTTAAGCAGACTTAAACAAGACAAACAACTGATATATTAAAGATTTGATCTGAGAATATTTTCTCTTAGTTCACACTCTTCTCCTTTAAATGATTACCTGAGAGTGACATGCAGCAGTGTACAGAGATCTCTGAAACCGAGAGGAAGGAAACCACGTAACCACAGCTAAATGTGGTAACGCAATAGAACACTACGTTCCAGAGGTTGTCATGACAGCAAGGCCTCCTATGTCAACAAATTTGGTTAGATTACAATCACAAAACTATTGAAACTTTTGTTTCTGTTTAGATGTTTTTAGCCTCCTCAAAAGAGCTGTAATGAACATCAAGCGATCTCTGGAAACCCTCCTCCTACACACTCCAACATTTCTTGAGAAAGAAATTAGATTGCACAATTCTCAAATGATCAACATCTTCATCGCTCTGATTCAATAGTACAGGGTTAATCATGGTTGACTGAACCCAACTAGACCACAGCTATTATATGTTCTCCATATTTAAACACCTACACATGATATGAATCACACTGTAAACTGTCTGTTCTGCAACAATAAACAATAGAATATTTCCAGAATTCAGAACGCCTCGTCCCCATGTCACGTTCTCAACGCTAACCCCCGCAATCCCAGGATTCCTTTCCTTCCACAGAATGCTGCAGGTTGTCCAGTTTTGCCTTTGTCTTTTCTATTTAAAAATAAGACTTTTTAAATATGCTAAATAAAACAAAATTTATTTATGTTTTGCACCCTGTTGCTATGTTGTTGCTAGGGTTCTCTGGGTGGTTGCTAGGAGGTTACTTACTGATAATTGTAATATCTGTTATTATAAAGTGTGCTGCAGTTATGGCTTATGTGGCTTTAAATTCTCGAGCTCTTTAAAACAGGATGGATTCTGGTTGGCTATCAGTGTTTTTATTGTTCATCAGCTGGAAATAAAATGGCTCTGAAATCAATTACAATGATATTGTTCCCCTCTGGTGTAGTGTTGTAGTTGTAGTGTGGACTTCTTTTAGAGATTTTAGAGGGACTATTAAAACTTTATAGTTATTGTTATAGTTATAGTTATTGTCCTTGGTGTGAACGTACCTTAAAGGGATAGTTCGACCAAAAATAAAAATTGTTAAAGTTGTTCCAAACCTGTATGAATTTCTTTCTGCTGCTGAACACAAAAGAAGACATTTTGAAGAATGTCGGTAACCAAACAGTTGATGGACCCCATTGACTTACACTGTATTTGTTTCCATACAATGGAAGTCAATGGGGTCCCTCAACTGTTTGGTTTCAACTGTTTTATACATGTTTGGAACAACTTAGGGGTGAGTTAATGAAGACAGAGTTAAACATTTTGGGTCAACTATCCCTTTAACCTGTTCCATGTCTAGGAAAACAATCATTCGTTGGAGTGGATGCTAATTATTGTTAATTATCTTTATACTTAATGTTCATGATTGGGCATTTACTCTATAAATGTAAGCCGATTATATTTTTTTTCCCTGCCGTTTTATCATTCACCATCGAAAAATTGTAAGTCTGAAAAGCAGAGGACCAAAAAAAAAAGTAAAAAACAAACAAACTTACTAAACATTTAAAGTCACTATGAAATCAAAATGGACATTTATTTTTCTGGAATAATGCAGTATTTATTATACAGGTGAAACTCGAAAAATCAGATATGCATGATTATACTTTTCATAGGGCCAGCATTTCTGTATTAAAAATCATTTTTTTATTATTGATTTCATGTAATATTCAAATTTTCTGAGAACCAATAAAGGCTTGAAATATTTAACTTTGCATGTAATGAGTCTATATAATATATATTAGTTTCACCTTTTAAGGTGAATTACTGAAATAAATTAACTTTTGCACGATATTCAAATTTTTCGAGTTTCACCTGTAAACGATTTATTCGTGCACATGATTTTTAATTTTTTATAATTCATGTGCCCTCATACTCTTCATAAAAAAGAACCCCCCTCCCTCTTTCAGCGACATCTCTTCTCTTCTCTGATGATGTGTTTGCATGACGAGAGGGCGGGGCAACCTGTCACTCATATGACATCACAGCAATAGCAAACCACAACAATCCAATCAATTGCCAAATGAACAGAATCAAGTCCCGCCCTACATTTTTTTCTTGTTCGAGAAGCCGTTTCCCTCGGATATATGTCAAAAGGGAATAATTTCTTATTGCAACTTCCATTTCATGCCTACTTTACTAATTAGGGTAGAAATTTCAAAACTACTTTTTTAAAGGTTTTTACAAAGTCTCAATGGTCTCGTCATGTCAATCCACTAAAAGTAATCCAGACTGCCTAAAAAAAGTGTAATTTCCCCAAAAGCTTTTTTATTAACTGAAGTGGGACAGATCTAGTTAATTTCTTCCCACTCTAGCATTACCTAGCATAATGAAGAGAACAGACTTTTAACAAGGACGTTTATGGAGCACCACTTAGCTTTGAGTGCATGTCCTTGCAGTTGACAGAAAAAGTGGCAATTAGGGACCAATGTAGCCATAATTTGTCACTGGTCATCACAGGATGGGACAGACCCATCATTATGAAATGATAAAAAAAAATAACTAGATATAAAACAACAGAAACCATGTATGCATGTAGAGCATGCATACATGTATGAGTGTGTCGGTCCAGTAAATCTATTCAAGTGCATTAACATTTAGACTGATTCAACTCCTAACTTTGTGGACTCATTTTGAACTTCCCTTTTCTCTTTAAAGGAATAGTTCATCGTTCGGTCATTAAACACTAGAGCCTCATGTCATTTGTTTTTTTGTGAAAGAATCTTTCAGCCCAGTTTTATGAACTGGATCAATTGATTCATTCAAAAGACTAACCTCAAAAGAAAGTTTTAAATAAATAATGTCTTAAATTTAAGTCTGTTCCCAAACAAAGTTATCGTATGACTTCGGAAAACGTAGTTCAAAAGTCATATGAACCACTTTTATGATACTTCTATGATGCTTTTTGGGAAAAATGTGTGAGATGATTCACATTTTATCTTTTGGGGGAAATAAATGAGAAAATGTCCATTGTTTTCCATTTTTTCCCTTTGCGGCTGCTTGAAAGCTCTGACAGAGAAGTAACACTGAGAATCATAGTTGATAACTCATCGATGAGACTTTCTTATGAATATAATAAATATAATTAGAGTGAAAAAACATTACAAATGTGTACAATGCAAGGAATCAAACTGCTTTTGATGGGCGAAGTGGAAAAGAAAACGCCACCAGATGAGTCTTTGATTGCACCAATTTGTCTGAAACACATGTCTGGGTTATTATTGCATGTTTTAGAGGTAATTACCTGATTGAAATCTTCTGAGGTGTTCAGTAAGCGCCTGTGCAGAAACGTCTTTCTGGTTGTCAAGTGTCCTGAAAAAAAAAAAGATATCAAAAAAAGATTGACGTTAAATGGGATATAAATCTGTCAGAGAGTTTAGTCTGCCATAGACTGTCAGTTTCAATCACTCTCACTTTCTTTAATGGTACTATTTTAATTACTGGCTCTCGCATTTGTTTTGACATAAAAATGGATTATACCTTCAATTGTGATGCTCGTTAAGGAGAGGTGTGCTAGAACTTTTAAAAGTGATATGATTTTGACCTGGTATGAATTCACTTTTTTTATTTTATATCATATATTATACAATACACAGTCATGGTGTTATGTAATAAACATAGTGCCGTCTAACAGAACAAGGCTGAAATGCTACATTCGTAAATGTCACCGCAAAACCTGTGCATTGAGAGCAAAGCCTCCTGGGTAATGTCTGAGAATAACCATATTTGCAGAACTTTATCATCTGTGATTACGGGGATAAATTGTGTTTGCTCACTGTTTTGGCCAACTCCACAATGCTCTGATTGCTAATGTACTGCGTTTTGTGTCATTTTCAGACGATAAATGAGCAGAAACCAGGAACCAAAACATACTGGCGCCGCGGAGTAATGGGAGATAGACTGCAAGCCAAATTCAATCAAAATTCTTATTACCTTAGTTCGTCTTGCTTTATTATTCATGTAATATTAAAATCTGCAGTGTGAAAAGGCAATTTTGACAGAAAACTTCAGCATGCAAATTCCATTATAAAACGCTGCTAGTTTGCGCTGAAGTGCTTAGCTGACGACAAACAGTGTTTCCCAGCAACCCGCGGCCAGAACCAGAGAGTTAGATGCGAGTTGTGACCAGAAGGACGTGCGACTAAAACCCAACATTTGAGACTCGAAACAAATCTTTGAGACAAGAATAAAGCAACATACATTGTAGCCAAGACAGAACAGTTTACATCCACCAAAAAGCACCAAAGATACACCATAAATTAGCCGGATTCCCCTGCTTCCCTGTCCCTGATGAATAACCTGGGATTGTGATTAATGGCAAGTCATCTTTTATATACACATATAAAAAATAGATTAATCTGTCCTCTGCAGATAAAAGTAATTTGTCACTTTTCAAAGTTAGGTGAAAAAAAAAAAAAGTGCCGAGTCAAGCGTTCTGTGGGCCTTTAACAGCGGTGACATAATCTATGAGTGCACAGCTGCAGCTACAGTAAACCTACTGGATGTAGTTTATTACAGCGCATACCCACAAATCCCCGCGACAGATTTGTGCATGAAAGCTGGTTGGCCGTCGCTGATCACGCTGACAGAGCGAAAATCTGCTTTATTGTGGGACACCAATCCTGATTTGAGCTAATGCTTCAACGGAAATGAGGAAGTGACAACATGCACTTACAAACCAAGACTAATTGCAGGAAATATTCATTAATTCTCTGTGCCTTTTATATGGAAATTGATCAAAGTCTAATTTCCCTGGGTCTCTCAAGACAATAGCCTATTCTTGTTCATTTTTGTTATACGATGACCACAAATTAGTATCAAAAGGATATTTTTTTTAAAATAAAAAGACCATTGTAATTAATTTAAATAAAGTAGCCTAAATAAATAATAAATTATAAATTGAGCTAATTGAAATATAATTACATGAACTGGACTTACATTTTCTTAAAGTTAGCATGAAACGGAAGTTGCAATCACATTTTCTTCCTTATATTGTGATGTAGAGTAAAATGGCTTCTCGAACAAGTCATAATGTAGGACGGGACTTGATCTTGCCCACCGGGAAGTGATTGGATGGTTGTGGTTGTACCGGCCTCGTGTCAGTAAACACGGCATCAGAGAATGCAAGAAGCAAGGGAAGTTATTTTGATTCAAGATTACAAGGCACCTGAACAATAAAAAAAAAGTTCTGCACGGATACATCATTTATAATAAAACTGCATTATTCCATAAAAGTAAGAATTTTTTAATTGTGTGACTTTTTTTTTTACCCATGATGTAAAAATCCTATGGCCCATCCCTTAAAGTACCGGTAGGGTAATAGCACACCTCTAAAGCAACATTTGAGGTTCAATATAGCACAAACGAACGAATGAAACTTTACATTTCCCATTTGTTCTGATATAATGAACTGTGGCTGCAATAACCTAAAAGAGAAGTTTGGCACTTTCATTAGAGATGGTTAGACAACAATTAGAGATCTGAGAGGATCTACCCTACGGCAAAACACTGTTTCGCCACGCTACATGGTAACATGATGATCCAAATAAAGGATTGTTTTCTTTTCAACTGGCGTGACAACACACACGTTGATAGAGTTTGTTTGTGTGCGTGAGCATGTGTGTTTGTGGGCTAGGACTCATTATTATCATGTGACAGATTACAATACAAACTAAAGTGGGGAAGTTGGAGTGAGGGCTCTGTTTGGTGTGTGTGTGTGTGTGTGTAATTTACGTGACTTTTCTATGCTCTCAGCTCAAAAGGGGAATGTGAACATACAAGGGGAAGTATGAGGTTTTTTTCGTACAGAACTGACTGTTATCCTCTCATCTGCGGCAGCCTCCTTGTCCATTACCTTGTTATTGTTTACTTATAAAGCATCATATCTCAAGTAAGCAATTTTCTCAGAATGTTTCCCTGATGGTCATACAATTTTCTTTTAACTCAAAGTAATTCTCCAAGGATTACAAAAGAAGAACATATTGTATAATACGAGCTGGAGATGGTGTTTTGTGTGGGCTACGCCTGGCTAATGCTATACTTGCCAGTTAACTCTTTCTACAGCATTACATTTTTATATATATATCTGAACACACTATATATCAAAATAAATAACAGAGCTTCTTCTTCAAATTTAATTTATTTTTTATATATTCTATCTGGCTATCTGGTCTCGAAATGTATTTTTTACATAATTCATGGATTTTCTTTTTTTTTTTTTTAAGTTTGAGGTTTTTTTTAAGTTTAAGTTAAGGGTTTTTCTTTTTTAGCTTTTTTGTTACTACTTGTTTAAGAATGTTCAGTGAACATTCAAAAGTAATTTGCAAAATGATAAAATGTAATGTTCTAAACGTTCATGAACTGGACATTTTTGAATGCTCAGTGAAAATTCTGAAATAATATTTTCATGCCTTAATGTGAACATTAACAAAAGCGTTTTTTTGAATATTTTTTTCATAGCTGAAACGGGCCTTTACCTTGACCTCTGGATGGTGCAGTTTTCGAGATGAGTCACAAATACAAGACCAGCAGTGTTCATTACTCCATATTCATGAGCATGCCGATACATTATAGCCTAGACTCTTTTAAATAAATATAAATTGCCATACGTTCATGTAGCCTAATATACATGTGCATATAATACATCCATGTGTATTTATATACTGTGATGTCACGAGAGGCTGGGTCCTGGAAGGACGCTACATTCCCCTGAGATGGCTGCAACCCCGAACAGCTATGGCTCCATCTGCTGGTGGAGTCGGGAACTCCACCCCTCAATACACAACATTCCCGCACACCTGAAACTGATCAGGGTCTGATGAGCTGAAGGGCTTTTTAAGGGTTAGAGACACAGTGAGTGAGTGTGTGAGTTTTGGGAGAGAAGCTTCAGGCTGTGCTTTCTGTGGAGGACCGGACCAGCCCACAGTCATTTCCACAAAGAACAAGAAAGGTTGGAAATACTTATCATTGGAAACATCAGACCTTTGAAGGACTTACTGCTGGATTGGCCACGGGCTGCAGCACTGATTGGAAAAGGTTGGAAAAGACTGTTTATTTACCTGAGGGAATCAGGATTATGATTTCACCACCAGAAGAGGCATCATTTAAGTTTTGACTGTTGAAGACCAACCTGATCCTTAGTTACACTCTTGAGTGTGGAAGACTGTTTCTGTTAATTCCCAAGACCTTTAATAAAGTCCTTGTTTATATTTGAACTTTGTGTCCCTGCACTACTTGAACTGTCCCGCTAAGAGCTGTGTAGCCTCTCATGACGTCACATATGGTGGAGAATGCGGGCAAGCTCAAACGTTAATAGTGCATGTCAGAGGAGGACACTGAAAATTTGATTGCCCACTTTTCCAAATTGACCGTAGGCCCCCCACATAACAGAATGGAGGAAATTTTGAAAACCCTTATTGCTGGCCAACAAGCTCAGGTGCAAGCAAACGTGGCTCTCTTGGCGGAACAAAAAAGAGCCAACCTTCTAAAAGCAGAGGAATTGCAGCTACAGAAACAGATGGCCGTCCGGAATGTCCGCCCAATAAAGGCGAGTGACTTTATATCCAAGATGGGGGCTACAGATGACGTTGAGGCGTATCTGCATGCCTTTGAAGCCACGGCTACTAGGGAAGCCTGGCCCAGGGCACAGTGGGTTGGACTGTTAGCCCCCTTCCTAACCGGGGAATCATTGAATGCTGTCCGGGACCTGGGCCCCGACCGGGTGACTGACTATGATGCCCTGAAGACTGAGATCCTCAGCAGAAATGGGCTCACCAAGTTTGGTATGGCTCAGCGCTTCCACAGCTGGGCCTTCCAACCAGACCAGCCTCCTCGTGCGCAGATGCACGAACTTGTCCGTATCACGCAAAAATGGCTGGAACCGAAGAAAAATACGGTAGCTGCGGTAGTGGAAGCCATTGTGGTGGATCGTTACTTGCGGGCCCTGCCTTATGAGGCGAAACGGTTCATCAGTCAACAGGCCTTGACCACGGCTGATCTAACCGTGGAAGCTGTAGAAAGGTATCAGGCCACAACAGAAATGCTTCGTGCTTCCAGAAAAGAGCCCAGGAGTGCGTCCCCACCACAGACGGGAGGAACCCGTCTAAAGAACCCCAAGGTTTCCAACCCAGCCACTTCAGGAGCTGTCCAGGCCCCAGGGGGAGCCAGAAGCCGGCCGGGTCCAGGAAGAATACACCAGGAGAGTGAAACTCGACAGTGTTACCGGTGTGGGGAGATGGGACACATCTCCTGGCAGTGTGGGAAACCGGCAGATGAGCCTATGCCTACTGCTGAGTCCTCCAGCTCACCAGCCGCCCACCGTTTTGCCTCACTCGTGGGAGTCATAGATGGTGGCCCAGACCGACCCCCCACCTGCCCGGTGACTGTGAATCACCATGACGTGGAGGCCTTGCTAGATTCAGGTAGCCGGGTCACCCTGGTGCGTAAGGACCTGGTGGGTTCATCGTGTCTAACACCAGGGAAAGTCCTCCCAGTTTCCTGTGTCCATGGAGACACCAGAGACTACCCCATCACTGAACTCACAATGACCACTACCCGGGGAACCATACTCACGGTGGCGGGTGTGGTTGATTCCCTACCCGTCCCTCTCTTAATTGGACGAGACTGCCCAGCCTTTTACCCGCTGTGGAGAGAGACTCAGGAGAGGCTAGGCCGTGTACCTCGGAAGCGGAGAGGTAAGACTCATCCTGAGAATACTCAAGTGCAACCCTCAGAATCACCCACTCCGGCCTGTGCTCTTGCAGGAATGGCGGGTGCCCAGGCTGACACAGAGACTGGTCCAGACACGGGAGAAGAGAACATGGCCCAGGAAAGTGCTCCGATCTCCAGTGAAGAGGACGTCCGAGGCACCAAAGAGCTTCCCCCTCTCACAGGCCAGTATGGTACAGCCCAGTTACAGGATCCCACTCTTACAAATGCCTTAAGAAATGTGCAGGTTTTAGAGGGAGTAGTGCTAGGGGATAGGACAAGTCCTACTTACCCCCATTTTGCAGTAAGCCGAGGGTTAGTGTATCAGGTAGTAAAGAAGAACGATGAAGTGCATGAACAGCTCCTCGTACCACAGGCCTATCGGGCCACCGTACTTAACCTAGCACACACGCACCCGCTAGGGGCCCACCTAGGGGTAGAGAAGACTAAGGAACGAATCATACAACGCTTCTTTTGGCCAGGAGTACACAAAGAGATAGAGAACTACTGTCGTAGTTGTCCTGAGTGTCAGCAGGTGGCGCCAAAGCCCACATATAGAAGCCCGCTCATTCCCTTGCCCATTATCGAAACTCCTTTTGAGAGGATTGGACTGGACATAGTTGGGCCCTTACCGAAAAGTTCCAGGGGGCATCAGTACATTCTGGTCATCCTGGATTATGCATCCCGATATCCTGAGGCCATCCCGCTGAGGAAGGCTACGTCCAGACAAATCGCCAAGGAGCTGTTCCTTCTTTCAACTAGTCTGGGAATCCCAAAGGAGATATTGACGGACCAAGGGAGTCCATTCATGTCCAGGGTGATGAAAGAACTCTGTGCTTTACTGAAGATCAAACAGCTGAGAACCTCAGTCTACCACCCCCAGACGGACGGGTTAGTCGAACGTTTTAACAAAACACTAAAATCCATGCTGCGGAAGGCGGTTGGGGAAGATGGGCGCAACTGGGATCAGCTGCTACCATACCTACTGTTCGCGGTGAGAGAGGTACCTCAGTCTTCTACGGGGTTTTCACCCTTTGAGCTCTTGCTTTCCTACAGACCCAGAGGACTGCTGGACATCGCCAAGGAGGCCTGGGAGGAGCAGCCATGCCAACAGCGGACCTTGATTGAACATGTCGGGGCCATGAGGGAGAGAATGAAGGCCATCTATCCCATGATGCGTGAACACATGGAGACCGCTCAGCGACAACAGCAAGCCTCCTACAACAGATCTGCTCAACCCAGAGAGTTTAAGCCGGGGGACAGAGTGCTGGTCCTGGTGCCAACCGTTGAGTGTAAATTCCTGGCAACCTGGCAAGGACCATATGAGGTCATTGAACGTGTGGGAGAGGTAAACTACAAGGTAAGCCAACCGGATAAAAGAAAACCTGAGCAGATTTATCATGTTAACCTCTTAAAGAAGTGGCACGCCAGGGAGGCGCTGTTCAGCTGTCTACCCCCCACAGAGTCCAAGGAACCAGTGCGAGAAGAGGTTCAGGTGGGTCCAAACCTGTCCCCACATCAACGGCAGATGGCCCTGGAACTCGTGGATCGTAACCGAGATGTCTTCTCCTTCCTCCCCGGGCATACAGAGGTGGTCCAACACGAGATCCGCACCATGCCTGGCCAAACGGTAAACCAGCGCCCATACCGCGTGCCAGAGG
Source organism: Phoxinus phoxinus (assembly GCF_949152265.1). Taxonomy (NCBI): domain Eukaryota; kingdom Metazoa; phylum Chordata; class Actinopteri; order Cypriniformes; family Leuciscidae; genus Phoxinus; species Phoxinus phoxinus. The sequence goes on along the minus strand of NC_136879.1, from coordinate 21,075,565 downwards.
CTCGTAAACTGGCTATTCAGGAGGAGGTAAGGAAGATGCTGGAGCTGGGAGTCATCGAAGAGTCCCAAAGTGCTTGGGCAAGTCCCATTGTACTGGTTCCCAAACCCGACGGGTCAGTACGATTTTGTAATGATTATCGGAAGTTGAACGAGGTGTCTGAATTTGATGCATACCCAATGCCTCGTGTTGATGATCTGATAGACTCCTTAGGGCATGCTCGCTTCCTAACCACTCTTGACCTCACAAAAGGCTACTGGCAGGTGCCTCTGACCCTGGCGTCCAAGGAGAAGACGGCCTTTGCCACACCGGAGGGGCTCTACCAGTATACCCGGCTCCCGTTTGGTCTCCACGGAGCACCTGCCACGTTCCAACGCTTGATGGATCGAGTCCTTGCTCCCCACAAGGGGTACGCAGCGGCATATTTGGATGATGTGGTCATACAAAGTCCAGATTGGGCCAGCCACATACCCCGAGTGCAAGCTGTGGTTGATTCGCTCAGGGAAGCAGGGCTCACAGCGAACCCAAAGAAGTGCAGGCTGGCCTTCAGCGAGACGAACTACCTGGGGTACACCATTGGGCGGGGGTTGGTCAAGCCTCAGGAAGCCAAGTTGCGGGCCATACAGGACTGGCCACAGCCCGTCACCAAGAAACAGGTGAGGTCGTTTTTGGGCCTAGCCGGCTACTACAGACGTTTTATTATGGATTTTGCTACCATAGCTACACCTTTAACAGAGCTGACAACCAAACGCCACTCACGGATGGTGAGATGGAACCCTGAGGCGGAGGCGGCCTTCGTCAACCTGAAGCGAGCTCTGTGCTCCAGTCCGGTCCTGGTGGCGCCAGACTTCAAGAAAGAATTCATTGTCCAGGCGGATGCTTCAGAGGTGGGTCTGGGTGCGGTACTCGCCCAGGCACACGGCGGTGAGGAACATCCTGTTCTCTACCTAAGCAGGAAGCTACTTCCAAGAGAGAAGAACTATTCCACTGTGGAGAAGGAATGTCTCGCTGTAACCTGGGCCCTGGAGTCCCTGCGTTTCTACCTCCTCGGCCGACGTTTTACGGTGATGTCTGATCATGCCCCTCTGCAGTGGATGGCCAGGAACAGGGAAACTAACAGTAGAGTTACCAGATGGTTTTTGAGCTTGCAAGCATTTAACTTTTCGGTTGTCCACAGGGCTGGCAAGTGCCACGGCAATGCGGATGCCCTCTCCCGGCGTGACGCCTTCTTCACCTCCTTCACCCCGACGAGGACGTCGGTCTCGAGGGGAGGGATGTGTGATGTCACGAGAGGCTGGGTCCTGGAAGGACGCTACATTCCCCTGAGATGGCTGCAACCCCGAACAGCTATGGCTCCATCTGCTGGTGGAGTCGGGAACTCCACCCCTCAATACACAACATTCCCGCACACCTGAAACTGATCAGGGTCTGATGAGCTGAAGGGCTTTTTAAGGGTTAGAGACACAGTGAGTGAGTGTGTGAGTTTTGGGAGAGAAGCTTCAGGCTGTGCTTTCTGTGGAGGACCGGACCAGCCCACAGTCATTTCCACAAAGAACAAGAAAGGTTGGAAATACTTATCATTGGAAACATCAGACCTTTGAAGGACTTACTGCTGGATTGGCCACGGGCTGCAGCACTGATTGGAAAAGGTTGGAAAAGACTGTTTATTTACCTGAGGGAATCAGGATTATGATTTCACCACCAGAAGAGGCATCATTTAAGTTTTGACTGTTGAAGACCAACCTGATCCTTAGTTACACTCTTGAGTGTGGAAGACTGTTTCTGTTAATTCCCAAGACCTTTAATAAAGTCCTTGTTTATATTTGAACTTTGTGTCCCTGCACTACTTGAACTGTCCCGCTAAGAGCTGTGTAGCCTCTCATGACGTCACAATACATACAAATATACATTTATTATTCATTCATTTAATATTAAAAGGTCAAATTTGAAAGTGCTAAACTGAGACCTAATTGGCTGTTGCAATGTTTAATATTAAATACATTTGGTTATACTAGATATGTCTTTTATCTTATTAATTTCAAGCATAATCAAGATGCTTCTCCTGCACCTGGGACTAATTTACACCTGCATTTATGAACCTTTGGACATACAGGCTCCAGGCTCCATGTACACATGGAGAAAAGTGTGATGAATACTAAGAGTTTCTTTTAAAGGGTTGGTAAAATGCCCTTTTCACAAGATGTAAAATAAATATCTGATGTCCCCAGAGTGTGTGTGTGAAGTTTTAGCTCAAAATACCTCACAGATATTTTTATATAGCATGTTAAAGTTGTCAGGGTTAGCAAAAACGCACCGTTTTGTGTCTGTCCCTTTAAACGCAAATGAGCTGCTGCTCCCGACAGAGAGGGCGGGGTTTCAAGAGCTTGTGTGTGTTAGCAGCTCCGATTACCTCACGCATACACACACTAAGGCCCTGTTTACACGTACATGGATATTTTGAAAAACGGAGACATTTCCCTTCGTTTGTGCCCTTCGTTTACATGCAAACGGAGAATTCGCCTCTGATTCCGATTATTTCTAAAAACTCCGGCCAGAGTGGAGATTTTGGAAAACTTTGTTTGCACGTTTGCATGTAAACTGAGAGAACTGAACTGAGTTTTAGGCAGCCGACGTCACAGTGTGTGACTATTTTCGGGATTCTGATTGGCTAACGTGGGTTTGAGCTTCTCGTTACGCTGCCACCTACAGGTTTGGCATGCTCTTGTCGGCATATACACGGGTTCGTGTAAACAAACACTTTTCTGAAAACTGACAGGTGTGCACAATGTTATTTTTGAAAACGGAGAGGCGTGAAATGTCCGTTTATATGAAAATAGCAGTCAGAAACTGTTCTGCCTTTTATGTTTAAACGGAGTCAGATAATGATGGAGTGATTTAAGAAGAAGTGACAACATGTAGAACGCAACAGGACGTCTCTGAAAGGTTAGTTGATGAATTTATGTTGCTGACGTGGAGTTAACTATCTTCAATTAGCATATTCTGTCATGATAATCTATAAATCACTCGTATAGGAACTGTTGTGAGATGCCCACAGAGTGACTTTCTATTGCATGTGAAAAGACGGATGCTAAAGTTTGAGCTGACTCACAAATGTGCTCGACTACAACAACTCTCCCTCTTCTCAACATGGTCTGCGTGTTCCCGGGGGCGGGTTTATGTACATTTTAGGGTTGCTGATGTCACTAACCCGTGAGGAATGTCGTGTAGTCCATACCAGCCGTTTGTTGTAGTCCTTTTCTTTAAAAGCAAATATCTTCCTTTGCTTTGAACTTTGAGCGTTGTAACTTTGCAGATGATGTTTATGCTCAAACAGCAACATTACACACTAACTAAAGTTAGAAAAGTGAAATCATACTCAACCACCCCTTTATTATCCTGCTGTACTAGTTGACAATCTGTTGTAAGACTGGTTTATTGATCTGAGTTGTATACATTATAAAGGAGAATGAGAAGAAAAAGCATAACTTTTTTTTTTTTCATGTGAAATCACATCCGCCTGGAAGCCAAAGATAATCACAGATGGCTTCATTCCAATCTAAGAAATAATCTTTATGAAAAACAACGATGCCCAGATGCTCTAAATATCATGGAATACTAAAAACGCAGGTATTTCCTCCATCACAAAGCACCTGCGATGTGGACAACATTAAACGCGGTGGAAAGGGACAGTAACCATGGCAACAATAACTTCCCCTCTCCAGACATCGTGGCTGCTTGAGGCGTTTGACATGGTTGGTGAACCGGTCAACAGGGCAAGTGGATTGTGGCTACACAGAAGAGAGGAGATGAGATCGGCCCACCTCAAGCCAGGTGTCTGAACAGTTGTTTTCACATTAGCAGCGTTGGAAGTCTGTTCCCTGTCACGCCGGCGCCAGGGCGCAGGGTCACGGCCGGGTCTCCGTGGACATGAAGGAAAATCTCAGCATTAAGGAGCATCGGAGAAAAAGGGAGGATTGCAGTGTTAGTTCTCGTGCCAAACAACAGCAATAAAATCTCAGAAATTAGAGCCGCAGAAGACAATGGGTTATAGACTACCTTTGATTTACAATTAAACAAGCTGTTACGCACTGGCATCCTTCCCAACCTGTAATTTACCATCCACTCGTGATAAGCCAGCTTAGTTGAAAGCATCCAGCAAAGCAGACAGAAGAAACAAGATGGATTTTAAAGGAACAGTTCACCCAGAAATAACCACACCGGTATGATTTTCTTTCTTCAGTGGAAGACAAAGGAGATGTTTAATCTAAAAGCTGCTTTCCCCCCCTCATAAAACAAAGGTAGATAGAGACAATGGACTGTCGAGATCCAGAAAGGAACAAAAAAGCACCACAAAAGTAGGCCATGTGATACTTGGTACACAATGGTAACCCCCCAAAACGGCAACATAACAGAAACCCCTATAAATTCCAACATAACAGAACATTAAACACTAATGGATCTCCATCTATATTAATTCTGTGCAAAAACACACAAAGTAACACTTAATTTCAATACTCTCAGCATTCTGGGAAAATCTATTTTTCCTCTCTCGATTTCCTAATTTATTGTTAAAAATATTGATATGAAATTAGTAATAATTGTAGTTTTTGAAACTGATCAGTATCATTTCTCCATTATCAAATATTTTGATTGAAATGTCATAAAAAATATTAAGTATATCTTAAAAATATAATATGTTGGTCAAATACCAATTTCCTTTTGTTACAAAAACTTAAATATGCAAAATGACCTGTTGGAAATTTAGCTATTTATTTTTGGTATGTCCAACTTAGACAATCATTTAAGTGATATTTAAATATTTAATAGATAGTACACTTATTTAATATTTTTTTTTAGGATACGTTTATGTACTAAAATGTACATAAAATTATGTACTAAAAACGGAAAAGTTCTCCTTCGCATTTTTCACGTACAAACGGAAACGTTGTCACAATAATCCCCATTAACACAGATCTGTGAAAACAACTGAAAACACTGTATTATTCATGCCAGGCCAGTAGTTGGCGATGTCACTTTCTAAAGAAAAAATATACGCCTATGGACTGAACGCTTGTGACAATACCGGTGTCGTTTTCAAAAACTTGCACTGTTAAACCTGTTTTTAAAAGTTTGCATTATCAGGCCCCCGAAACGTCGTTGTCGTGTAAATTAACGACCAAAACGCATAACAAGTTTTAATTTTTTTGTTGAAACCGGCGTCGTGTAAACGGCCCCTTAGAGAATGAGAGTATGCTGTATTTTAAGTCTTTGGAGCTTGACAGCACTTTTTTTTTCATGTTATATGAAAAAGCGCAGCATGAACGTTCTGCAAAACATCTAGAGTTTCACAAAAAAATAATATTGGAAGGTAAATAAATGTAAAGATTTAAATGTTTTCTCTTTAAGGCAACCTTTTCCTTTTCCAAGCCAATGATTTCTTCTCAGACGAATAAAAAAATTCACCCTTTGCCTAGTTTCCCTGTTTAGCTTCTTGTGATGACATATACATGATAACAACACAAATGTGTGTCAAAGAAGGCTGTTGTTGATGTTGTTATTGTTGTCGGCTTCCGCAGACTCAAGGACTCAAGACTTTTATCCCTGTTCTCACATTCAAAGACTTCCTCTTGGGACAAAGCTCCACGCTTTCCAAGAATCCCAAGAGGAACGCATGCCATCAGGCAAAACGATTAAGTTCAGCATAAATAATAGCATGCTTGATAGTACCTCATCGCTTAAAAACTACATTACATAACGCGTGTGTTCTTATCAGGTTTTTTTTTTATTACTGAAGGTAGATGAGAACACTAAGTACTGTAAATGCTAAACTAGGCCTCAGAAAGATAAATAAAGTACGGACAAGGGTCACACTAGTAACTAACATATAATCAAGTTCTTAGTAATACAAATTAATGACCTAATATGCAATTACTAGAATAGCTTGTAATTGCACATTGTTATTGCTATTGTAATTGATATTAATGTATACGAATGGACTCATTTTTAAAGGTTATGTTAAAATACTTCTTCTCTACACCCAGGCCTATAAGCAGAGACATATGTTTTTTGCAAACAGAAATTAGGTTGTTTTGAAAGAGATTAATTACATTTACATGCATGCATTTAGCAGAGCATATTTATTCATTTTAATTCACAATTTAGAATGTTACAAAAGATTTATATTTTAAATAAATGCTGTTCTTTGGAACTTTCTATTCATAAAACAAATGTAATTACAGTTTCCACCAAAAATATTAATCATCACAACTGCTTTTAACATTGATAATAATAAGAAATATTTCTTAAGCATGAAATCATCATATTAGAATGATTTCTGAAGGATCATGTGACACTGAAGACTGGAGTAATGATGCTGAAAATTCAGCTTTGATCACAGGGATAAACTACATTTAAAAATGTTTTTACTGTATTTTTTTTTTTAATCAAATATGTAGTCTTTGTGAGCATAAGAGAACCAAGACAACCAAACATTTGAACTATAGTGTATAAGTAAGTCATTCGTTGGATGATCTCCAAGGAACCAATGGTGTTAGTTAGGGGGCGGGGCTATCTGCTTTCCGAACAATGACAGACAAGCGGAGTGTTTCGAAGCCCTGTTTGATGTTTTAAAAATGGGACATACTGTATGACAGTAGCAGATGAAAAAAATAAAATAAATCTATATTTACTGAACACATTAAACATTTAGGCCTAGAATGTAACAACACGGCCAACTTATTTTAGACAACTAATAGGAAAAGTAAAAGTAAAAATGTTTTATCAACACGTAAACCCAAGCCAGTCTAGACTGGCGCATCCACCAGCCCCACTCTTATTAAACAAGCTCCCCTCTGAGCTCAAACGGCAAGTCCGTGTCTCTCCTTCGTCTGTACACCATAGAATCATAAACTCCGGCTGTAACGTCCACATCAGCTTTACCGTACACCCTTCCCTGTGGAGAAAAGTGCAATAAACGACAGCTATAAATAAAAGAGAAACAGCAAAGTGACAGAATCTATTATATACAAATATTCTGCAATACCATAATTCAGAGCTTGTGTATATACCATGTATCCTTTGAACTAAAACTGGGAATTTATATATGAAATGTACAGTTATGAGTTAGAGATCACACATTTGGCATTATATGCATCTAATGTTTGTTGGTTCACACACCAACCTCATGGTATGTGGAGACTGGTGCGCGTGGATCCGAGTGGCCAGCAGGGGGCAGCAGTGAGTAGCTCTGCAGGTCCTGGGACGTCCCCCAGCCTCTCACCTCCTCATAGTCATGAGCGAGAGGGCTGGTGCCGAATCTGCCATCTGGAGGGAAGAAAACTCAGCACATCAATACTTCAGCCGTGAACCTTCAAGTTGCAAAAACGTTTGAACGTTTGCTCAAATATTGAACACTTACTTTGCATAAAAACAAAAGAGCTTTTAAAAGCAGAGAACTTGGTTGATGAAGTGATCTAAAAAGACTCCACTCACACATTCAGAGTGAAAGAATATATGTCTTTGTAGGCAAGGATCACTATTACTATTACGCATACTTAAGATGGGGACACAATTAACGACTGTAAGGCCGATCATGAATGTAATTCGATACTTACGATTGATCATGCCCAAACGTGCCGAGTTGCATTAAGTCGGTGTTCACAGTCGGTGTTTAAAATCTGCTGCAGTCGATGGAAACAGTTTGTAAGTGTGTTCAGTTCAATCTTAGAATGCTTCAGCTAGTTGTTAAGTGTGTTCCCGGCATAAGGTATGTTCAAATCCCTAACTAACTATTAAATTAGTTACATGCTGTTTGTGCAATAGGCGTGAATGATAAATCAAATCATGTGGCTTGATGCGAGATAAGCTATTCGTCTTCTAAGTGATTTTGCCTGGCAGGTGATAAAACCGGTGAACAAATCCCACAAACTTACATCTAGGGACACACAAACACTCTGAATACCCTAGCGATGGGCTACAGACACTCAGAACACCTTAGCAACTGCATAGTGATGGGCTATAACCACTCAGAACACCCTAGCAACTGCATTGCAATGAGTTACAAACACTCAGAACACCATAGCAACTGGATAGTGAAGGGCTACAACCACTCAAAACACCATAGCAACTGCATAGTGATGGGCTACAAACTCTCAGAACACCCTAGCGACTGGATAGAGATGAGCTACAGACACTCAAAACACCATAGCAACTGCATAGTGATGGGCTACAAACTCTCAGAACACCCTAGCGACTGGATAGCGATGAGCAACAAACACTCAGAACACCCTAGCAACTGGATAGCGATGAGCAACAAACACTCAAAACACCCTAGCAACTGCAGAGTGATGCATTACAAACACTCAGAAAAGCCTAGCAACTGCATAGCGATGAGCAACAAACACTCAGAACACCCGAGCAACTACATAGTGATGAGCAACAGACACTTAGAACACCCTAGCAACTGCATAGCGATGAGCAACAGACACTCAGAACACCCCAGCAACTGCATAGCGATGAGCAGCAGACACTCAGAACACTCTAGCAACTACATAGTGATGAGTTACAAACACTTAGAACACCCTAGCAACTGCATAGCGATGAGCAACAAACACTCAGAACACCCTAGCAACTGCATAGTGATGGGCTGCAACCACTCAGAACATCTTAGCAACTGTATAGCGATAAGAAAAAAAACATTAGCAGTCACATAGAAATGCCCTGGCAACCACCTACAACACCCTTTTGTGGCACTGACATTAGAAGTAAAATATAGTTTATTTTGGGGATTTTTGCTAAATAGGCAGGAAGTTATTTAAGAAAGGGAGATTATATGAACCTAAAAAATATAAAAAGTTAAGCTTTAAATCCCTGTAAAGTGTGCATAACCACATTAAATGTAGTCTCACCATGATCCTCGGGGCCTTCAGGGTGAGTATACAGCGCAGGACTGTAGTAATAATGAGAACTCGGCTGCTATTGAGATGTAGGGAAAAAGAAAGGACATCCTCAGTAGCAATACATATTGTTTGTGAATTCAGTTGGGATCTTTTTCATTACAAGGCAGCAAACGTTCTTTTTTTATGTATTTTTATCTGAACGTTTTGCTAGAACAGCCCTTTCCATTGGCTGTGTGAGTGTCCATTGATATACCCGTCCGTAGCTCTCATAGACGCTGCTGTCAGGCTCAGAGCTGCTGTCGATGAGGAGCGTTCGCTGTGCCGAGGCGTTGATAAGCTCTCTGCTCGCATAGCGTGTTGAGCTGCTCGACATGGACCTGCAGAAACAGAGAAACTTCACATTCACAAATCACAACTGCAAGTTAAAAAACCAGACAAGAAAGAAGAACTTATGCAACCAGGGAGGAAAAAGTAGGAAAATTGGAAATTAATGGGAAATTATTAGAAGGTTTAAATTTTCAATCACAATTTATTCACTTAATGCATGTTGTATACATACACAGAATCATCATATATAGGCGTGTATAATTTTGGCATTCATTTAAATTTATACACACACACACACATAGGCCTATTCCATATTAATATATTCAAATCTGTTGATACATTAAAAATAATATAAATTATTTAATGTTACAAACTAATATAATTTTGATCCGCTTTCTTACCCGTATTTCAATTAGGCTATAATCATCTTAACCACGAAGTAATGCCCACTTTTCACTATCAACAAATATATAATGTATATTTCTCATTGAATATCCTGGGATATTTACTGCTTTATAAATGTCATTTTCTGTTAAATTTAAAGGTACATTACAGTATGTCACTTCTGGCCCTCTAACAGTTAAAAACAAAACTGCATGTACAGTATTTTGCAGAAGAACATTGTTTTGGTTGTGCTTAGGCTCTGCGTGAGGAATATGGTTATCCTACTGCTAAAAAAACCCCCCCACTACTAGGCTTTAAGAGAAATAATCCGTTTAGAGGATCTCAAGCTGAAGATGTTACTGTAGCTTTACCCATTAATAGACACGGTACTTCCTTGAAAATAAATTCCAGCACAGTGTTACAACAACCATAATGAAATGACCCTTCACAATAGATAATGCTTTACAATCAACTCTGTTAGAGAGATACATATGGCAATTTATCTCTTCAATAAAATACTTTACACACATATTGAGTAATATAAAACACCAACTCCATGTCCCTTTGACAACATTTTTAAATCCCTCAGTTCTCATCATCTCTGTAAAGCCAAGCTAATGTTGATTCTTGTTTCATTACAAGCTCTGTCACGTTCTCTTTTTCCCAGCAGACTCTCCTCTGTTCGGTGTTTGTTTAAAATGGGTGATTCCCCTGAGATGGGGAATCTTCTTTGCTCATTGTGACAACTAACCTCTGGCACTTCCACACGCCTCAAAGTAGCCGGAGCAGCTTTTCTCTATTTAGGCCCCGATCACACCAAACGCGTTTTTCAGGTTCGAAAACGCGAGGTGCACAGCACTGGCCCATTACACAGAACAAGCAGTGCGCTGTGTTTTTTATGTTGCTAGGCAACCATCGAACGACTGTCCTGTCAGTCAAGTAAACGTTAAATCAGCTTTTTATTAACTTTATTTACTTTCTGTTAACATTGTGGTAGTTACGGTCCGTGAAGTCGTTAGCCTCTGGTAACCCGCGAGAGCGCTACAAGTTGATCCTCTATCAACGCACTCTCTGGGCGTTCAAAGCAACTGTAGCTTTCATCACTACAACGGAAGGCCCGCCTCTCCATTCATTCGATTGGACAGTGGAAAAACACTCAATGACGTCAGGCGCTTTTCCACTCTGAGTTAATTTTTTTTCAACTGCAAAAACACGAGGCGCAGAAGGCGGTAAAACGCAAGGCGCCTGGTGCAAATAAACAGCGCACAGAACGCTCACTGCCATAGGAAAACAATTTTAAAAAGGCGCCTCTCACGTCTGGTGTGATCGGCTTAGGTGTGATCGTGTGTCCACCAAAGCGTTTTTTCACGCGGATGGCTGAGTGATCACCGTTTTTGACAGGTCGCCGAGAGTTGAAGGATGTTCAACTTTGGTTAAAACGCCGCGCTCATCACTGTCACTTTACCCAAACGACCAATCACAGTGGAGGAGGGTGGTTTACCACACCGACCAACGGATATTCTGTATCATAGCAACGAAGCGTCTCAACTGAAAAAAACTGCGCTGCCAAAACGCTCTCAAGCGCACATAGCTCGGCGTTTTCAGCTGGCTAAAAACGCTTTGGTGGACATATGTGACTTACAGATGTGACGGGCGAGTGACACAATTTCCTTTGAAAACCATCCCGACAAGTCTAAAATATAAACACATACAAGTTACCATAGTGAATCATGGCAAGACAAAAACACGTTTTGGAAGAATGATTGATCTCATTATTTAAATTGAGTTAATTTTACACAAAAACAAAGTCACATTGTGCACCTTTCAAGTTACATGCACTTAAGTTACACACCTAAGGTTTCTCTTTTTCCAATATCCAACTAAAACTCCCAAACTTTTGTCTATTCTGCCTGTTTTTTTTTTAAGCTCATGACTCTGTCAAATGTAGGCTGGTGAAATAAAAACTCTGTACTTCTCTGGAGTCTATTTATGGAGATGCAAGCTAAGCAGCATTTCTATACACCGTCTTGAGGGCTTCTATAGCCACTGGAAGCTGGAAGCCTCACCCAGACAGGCAGAAGTTGTTCTGAATGCCTTCAAGCCATCACAGCATGCTGGTCTTGCTTGTTAGTGCGGCTTTCTAAGCCACACAACACCATTGCTATTGCTCACATTAAGGCGTAGGGGCTTGTTCACTCTCCTAATCCCAAGCATTACACGTTGGCAGTAAATAACAACCTAGCAACCAAGTAACAAGTTTTGCGGTCACATGTTCATGAGAAACTAGTTCGTCTCTTATGTTTTCAGGGTGAAGACACCTCAGGGTCAGGGGCTGAGTGGGCATACTTGCAACAGAACTAACACGACTGACCTCTTCTCCTCGCTTTTCGTCTCCTGTGAAATGCTCCTGGTGTCCTCTGGAGGCAAAAACCAAAGGAGAGTGGGCTGTTAGAGGGCAAAGGTCACAGCATGACAGAAATGAAAGGACACCAGAAAAGACTGAACACCAGAAAGACAGAACACGAGATTGTTTGTGTACGGAACATTCATCATACACCATTTCAATTATTGGTTCCTCCCTACAAATTGTGTTGTGACAGTAGCTTTAATAAACTGATAAAAAGGACCGTCCAAATTGAAAGCGAGAAGAGAGGACGACAGGTTCATGAATAGAGGAAAAGGGGGAAAAAAAGTCGTGAGCGAGAGATGAGAGGGGAGAGACAAGACACCTGACAGTTTGAAGGAAGGGGCGAGGCGAAAAAAAGACAGATGGGGTGAGTGAGAGAGAGAATGACAGAGGACGAAAGGGAAAGGGGCGAGATAAGGGGAGAGACGAAGGGAGGAAGTGACAGCTGCCGCGGAAAGGAGAGATGGCGGGATGATGCAGATGGCTGAGGAGCCAGCGAGCGAGATAAGAGAAAGAGAGAGAGAGATGGATTTAAAAGTGAGAAGTCATATTAAGATTCAGACAGTTCATCCCTTTTGCGCTGCGTGCTGTCGCTGAGAGTCGACCAGTCTGGGACACGCTGTCTAACAGCGCAGAGTAGAAGCGCTGACACGCTGAGGAGTTTCGCTGTCGGATACCTTTCAGGCTCCGCCCTCTTTTAAATCTGGCCAATAGAAAGCAGCTCAGCGGATTTAGGAATAACAGGAGGCCGCCCACGACCAGGATCACCACGGCATACACAGGAAGACCACGACCTGTTGAGGAACAAGTGTTATATAACAAAACAAAACAAAAAACTGTGTGTATTTTATTAAAGGGATATACAGTCAGTGGCCCCAAATAGTATCTGGACTCTAAAGACAAGTGACTTTTCAAGCTAAACATTGTATGGTTGTAAGTATGGTTTTAAACGTGTAAAAACAATACGGTAACTGTTTACAATTAAGATCAAAATGTTGAAAGTATTTGGACACTTTCTGGTGGGTTTCAATCACACAATGTTTTTTTTTTTTTTTGCTAACTTCTGACCAATTAAAAACTGTCTGGACAGGAATGTGAGAAAGTGCAGCATATAATTTTATATAATAATAAAAAAATAATAAATTAAACAACACAATAAATCATTATTTATAATATATTATAAAAATGCTAATAATGATGATACTTAATATTTTTGTTAAATGTTATTATTAATTAAGAATTAACTATTAAAAATAATAATTTTCATTAATAATCTTTTTTAAATATATTTTTTTTATAACGGCTCATTTACTTTGTCCAACCAGCGCTGAATACTGAAACTAACGCCAATTTTCTAATAAATTAATTGTAATTAATTGTAACCAGTTTTATTTTAGTATCATTGATGAAATATTATACTTTTTGTTAATGTATTCAATTAGATTGTATTTTTATATTTTCTGTTTTAATTGTCTTGTCTGTCTATATACGAGTTTTAGTTTATTTAGTTTTAGTTATTTTAGTTCTGCACTTAATTAAAAATGAAAATGTTGCCTTGCGACTTATACTGTATATAATTGCTTTATATTTTAAGTTTAAATAATTCATTTAAATACAAATAAATATTTATTTTATTTCAAGTAATGCATTCTTTATGGTTTTAGTTAATGATAATATCTCGATTGTAACTTTTTTTAAAATACTTTTTAAGTACTTTTGGTGGAAAGGTCCTAAAAAGGAACATACTTAAAACATCCACTAAAAATCACACCAGTTGCTTAAAGGTATTTGCAAAAACAGCTCAGAATGTGTTAGCTGGCCTTACTTAGAGCATCATTTTTTGCTACTTTGGTAGATATTGTCAAGCAGTGCAATGGCATTTTAAAGCATGACTTAAGAATTCAAAGACTTTTTGGGCACAAGATACATATATTAATGGCAGCTGTGCCATTGTTCATGAAGTTGAAAGATGTCATGGATTGAATTTGCACAACTATTCTCTGTCACCGTCTCGTTGGATTTGCAATATGTCACTGTTTTGCAGAACAGAGCGTACAGATTTGACACGCTCGAGTCATGCCTCGCCGCGTGAAAAGACCTCCAATGCCGCATGAACTAGTTTATTCACATAGACGAGAGACGTTGATAAATCTCTCCCTGAAAGAAAAAAAAATCCCTCACACAGTGTATCATTCCCAAATCAATCTGATGACATAGGAACTATCCAAGGAAATTGAAAACCCTAATGAATCTTTTCTACACAAACCCAATCAAAATGCAAAGCAGTATCCGGCGGACCTCGAATTTGCCGCGAGCTAATGTCAGTTTATTCCGTACCCCGAATCAAGGGTCAATAACTGCCACTGTGTCCCATTAAATGGCACCAAAGCGTTCAGCTCGAGCAAAACTGCACCAAACCGCAGAAGAGAAAACACTGAGCCCCAAGGCTTTATGAAAGCACATGAAACAGGCCGGTAAAGGCCATGGAAACTGAAGTACGAGCTGAGAAATTGATCTGAATTCTGGGGTGTCAGGCCTTTTCTACATTTGATAAATAGCAGCTGCAGTGAGCCGGAGGAGGAAATGCAGCACCTGCAAAAGCTGAATCCTGGTCTTCTGGCGAGACCCCACCGTCAGCTTCCTCCGCATCTGAGAGAGAAACAGAGACGAGGTAAATCACTTAATGCAGAGGTTACGGAGCGCGGTCACTTTCTCCTGCTCTGACCACGAGTCTAAGCTCAGAAAATCAAAAACGAATATCGATTCACGCATTGTTCTTGCTTGCGATGTGTTTAAAAACACGCTGTGTTGTGTAGCACCTACAGCACTAGTACTCTGCATTAGAGTCCATTAGAGTGGACGGCAAGTGCAAAGTGGAAAATAATGAATTCCAATGTGTAAAATCAAAGATTATAGACTTAGTCTAGCCTGAAAAGCCCCACTGTGATATGTAAAGACTTGTGTCAGAGTGAATGGCTTATTTAATTTGACACACACGAAACGAGGTACTTGAATGGACTGTACAGTACGTTCACACCCTTGTTTTCATTTGCATTAAATGACACATGGCTTAAACCGAGTTGAAACAAGGTGATTGATTGCAGGATCAATCGCATTACATATACCTACGAAACTCACTCGTTTTCATAGTCTTGTTATTGCCGAATGCTTCTCAAGCCGTGTGTGTGATCAAATGGAATTGAGGATTTGTTATTGGAGTTTTAGTGAGAATTGTACAAACTAACCTGTTAGTTGTTATTCAATCCATATGCAAGTACAGTGAATGTGGACTGAAGCTTTCACTCTTCAAATAAAATACAACAATTTAAATGTAATGCATATTCAAATTTAAAGAAACACTTTACTAAACGTTTGGGATAAATAGGGAATTAATACTTTTCTTCAGCAAAAATGCTTTGAATTCATCAAAAGTGAAGGGAAAGACATTTATAATGTTACAAAACATTTCTATTTCAAAATGTTTTTGAACTTTCTATTCACCAATCCTGGAAAAAGGCACCATAAAAACACATAAACTGATGATGATAATAATAAGAAATGGTTCTTGAGCAGCAAATCAGCTTATATGATTGATTTCTGAAGGATCATGTGACAATGAAGACTGGAGTAATAATGCAGATAATTCACTCAAATATATTAAAATAGAAAACAGTTATTTGAAATTGTATTAATATTTCACAATATCACTGTTTACTGTGTTTTTGATCCAATAAAGGCAACCTTGGTGAGCAGAAGAGACTTAAGTGACATCAAACAGGGCAATTACAAAAATGTAAGACATTTTAGCAAAAATAAAAAAGGGAAAACAAATATTTTAGGTCTGTTCTTCACAGAAAGCAACCACCGTGTGTTTTTGTTGTATGTAAAGCTTAAATATTCTTAAAATATCTCCTTTTGTGCTCCATGGAAGAGATGGGTTTGTTATGATGAAAGTGAGTCAAATATATCAGAATTTCCCTTTAAATAGCTCCTAACTGTTAAATAACTAAGGTTTGTCAGTTCTACTACCAGTGAACTCTGTGGCAGAGCCATGTTGTGTTTTCAGCACTTCCGTCAGCTGCCTGGGCTCATGACTAATTTGTTTTGCAAATCAAATGCTATGACATTACAATTGCAGAATTCATTATGTTTGCCGAGGGAATGTAGCTTATCATCATTTATCATACATCACACGGTTTTGTTTTCTGTCTCTCTCCCTCTATCGCTCGATTTTTCTCCCTCTCCCTCGCGCAACCGGGCAAAATACCGACTGAAATATGCATTCAGAAAACACACTGGTGCACTGATTGGTGCAGACGTTCAGTCATTCGGCTTATTTGCATGAGACTCAGCCGTGATCTTTGCCTTACAAATGAGATGTGATCGGTCAGATTGATGAATGGCTCATCAAATCAGCGGAAAGTAAAGCCTGTATCTAAACCTACAAGAAAACCCGCCGTGGTCGGAACCCAAATGATGAATAATTTGGTTTATGTGTCGGGAAAGCTTTATTAGACAGGCTGAGCTGAATTTACCAGCAGTGGTGACCGTCAGTATTTTGTTGTTGTCTGCATAGCTGCTCTCTCCCATTGCATTGAGAGCGTTGACCGAAAAGTTGTACGCAGTGGAAGGGTTGAGGCCCTCGACGGTATACACCGTAGCTGTCGGAGGAAACACGTCCACGTACATGAAACTCGCCGATCCTGACCACTGGTACCTGACAATAAAACAGATGCTAATGTTTACATACTTGCATATGTTTTTTTTTCTTCTTTATTATTCATTTACATACATTTCTAAATTAAACTTGTTTTCCTTTCATTCTTTATTCATCTTGTGTTTTTAAATGACACCTGACTTGAGTCCAAAAGTCTGAGACCACCAATTTGTATGACCAAATGTATTATTATCACATAAACATCTATGTGAAAAGTTGAATGTAACAAATATCAATTGATGTCCTTTTTTTTTCTTTTTTCATACATTTTCATATTAAACTTGTATTTATTTTTGTATCCTTATTAATTTCTTAAATTCTATTATATTTCACTTTCATACAATGGGGTCCAAATACTGATGAAATTACTTCCATTTTTCCACTTTAATTTTACATATGAATAAACGTATCAATCATTATTAATTTCATTAGTGATTTGTCAAAAGGTGAATATTATCTGATGTTTGGTTTGTAAAACCTGATTATCATGTGACCCAGCATGATTTGAGAACGATCCAAAAAAATAATTACCGGTAATGAATAAGACATATTTAAGTTTCTGTATTCAAGGTGCTCACCTTGAGTTCAGGATATAAATATTTCTTATTAATTTTACGTCATAAATGTCCCGTGTTCCCTTTTGAGGGATCTCAGTGCTGCATTATGGCGTATCTAAAGGGACAACACCATGATGAAGTCTCGTTCCCTTCTGAGGGAACCGGGTTACATGTAACCCTGAGTCGTTCCCTTTCGAGGGACCTCAACGCTTCATTTTGTCGTTCCTAGCGTCAATGCCATGACGCAATGCATCGTTCCCTTCTCAGGACACTAGGTTACATATGTAACCCTGAGATGTTTCCTTTTGAGGTTGAAATTGCACTTTATTATTTATGTATTTGAAGTTTAAATCAGATTTTGAATCCCACACTTTCAACGTGATCTCAAACTTTTGAACCAGACGGGACTGAATTACCATGAAATAAACCTATACCTTTCCTATCAGGGAATCATATAGAAATTATAGTGTCATGGACTTATATAAGCATTTATATCAGCCAAAAAATGTCTGCTGTGTTGTGACACTAGACTGAGAGATAAAACATATCCACAACAAACTCCACGTTTAAGACACCTCACAACTGCATTTATGACAACGTCACCTGACACGGAAGTTCTGAGTCAAACCACCGTCAAACCCGGGCATCCACTCCAGAGTCACGGAGTTATGGTTGACACGGAGCAGCTTCAGGTCGGACGGGGGATCGGGGTGATCTGAGAGAGACGGAGAACACAAGCTCATTAAAACAAGAAAACACAACTACTGCCTAAATCATTTAGCACTGCTTCCAGAATGTGTATTTAACAGGGGTAGATAGACTGAGAGAGAGAGACAACGAGGAAGAAATGAACAGGCTACTGTACGGACAGAAAGAAATATGCGTGTCAATACACTATGAAACTGGTTAATTATCTTGTTGGCTCTCTTGGGAGGAGGTGAAGGGGTCAATCCGAAATAGCAAAGCAGGGAGCAAAAATCTGCAGCATTCTGTTCCCCAATTGAATGATGATAAGAAGCGAATACAATTTATTATCGCTGTGTCAGATTAATTATGAATATTCACGGCAGTAAAATCAGAGAAGGAGGTGTGGACAAAAAGAGGCGGATATTGGATTGTATTTCATGGTTTTTATGATAAACATTAAAACGTGCCTGACTGAGTCGATTCCAGAGACCTGAGAGAGAGAGAGAGAGAGAGAGAGAGAGAGAGAGAGAGAGAGAGAGAGAGAGAGAGAGAGAGAGAGAGAGAGAGAGAGAGAGAGAGAGAGAGAGAGAGAGCGCGAGAGCGAGAGAGAGAGAGAGAGAGAGAGAGAGAGAGAGAGAGAGAGAGAGAGAGAGAGAGAGAGAGAGAGAGAGAGAGAGAGAGAGAGAGAGAGAGAGAGAGAGTACAACAGAACTACCTGTAGCTATCGTGGCAGGGAATCAGTGAATAAACTGACTAAATATTATAAAATAAAAAAATCAGTGTATGATAAATATTCCGAATTTCATCTCTCTATTTTTTTTTTTTAGCCACGAGTTTCCAAACGGTAATTGAGAGAGCATTTTTTTAAAGAGATTTTCTGATAATTATACTCCGAGGAACTCTCAGTGCTGGAGAAACGGAGAAGTGGTTTGTAACGTAAAAAAGTAGCATCATTAGTATTACGAAGAGAGAGGGAGGCAGTCATTGTGTGTGAGAGGTAGACAGATCGATCCACCCAATTGTTCTGTAAATAAAGGGGACAGACTGAAAACGAGCGGATGTTGATTACCACAACTTCATAATTAATTGGTTCCCAGGTCGAGAACAACAAAATCTCATTGCAGGGCAGAAATCTCTTTCATGGCTCTTGCTCATCATCTTTGTGTGCGTTTATGAGTTGGAGATAAGAACCGCGACACCCAGACGCCGGTGTCTGTTTGTTTTCATTTATTATGCTTTTATTTATTCATACATTTATGCTAATTCACTTTCACCTTCCAGTGGGGTTCAAGAGCAGGTGACCTGACCATGCAGCTCAAGCTGACCGTTCCAACTTGGCCCTGAACCGCTCACTTCCTGTTTGTACGTACTGGTGCTGAGGAGCTGGATGTCCAGAGAGTCTTCTCCCATGCTGTTGTGGGCAGTGCAGGAGAAGATGGCATAGTCCAGAGCTGCACTCACGTTTATGACGGTCAGAATGCTGGTGTGGACGGTACCTGTCACCACCGTCTTCTCCTCGAACCTGTAAGAGGTCACATCAACACTAAAATGAGACATTCAGTATTAAAGCACAGTCAAAAATTTTTGAATTTCTCGAAGGAATTTAAAGCCATGCAAGGCAGCAAAAGCAACAAATCGTATATAGATAGGCCAATTACATTTGGGTATGCAAATTAATGCAGCGCACACACACACACACACACACACACACACACACACACACACACACACACACACACACACACACCGTTTTGTCAGTAATTTTCATTGATGAGATAACCACTGGATTACTATGAACTACTTCTATCATAGATTTTGTTCTTTTTTTAAATCTTAATTATTCTAATATATATATAATTTCTATGTAAAAATATATAAAATATATGATTTAAATATATAAAACACTTGTATAGACTTCATCCAAACTTTTTTTTATTTATTTAAATGTAATGAATAAACTATATAAAATAATTTTATGTATGTATGTATGCATGTATGTAATATGTATGTATGTATGGATAAATTGACAGAAAGACAGACAGACAGATAGATAAACAGTTGGATAGATGGATAGACACTGTCATTACACATTACACACACATACAAGCTATTTAAATGGGAACTCACCATTGACCTCTACTGATCTTACATTAGGCAAATTATAATACTATAGGCTAAAAAAAAAACTCTACCCAAAGACCCAAAGTCTATTGTTATCTTTTTTTAGTAGACATCTTTTTAAACTTCCCGACAGGACGTAGCTACAACAAACCAAATACAACAGGTCTTGACAACCAATGCTGGATGAAGCTACTGTATGAAAACATATAATGAAAATGTTTAATGAAAACCGCGGATCAACCTGGGGTTGCCCAAGTCCAAAGGGAAT
Organism: Phoxinus phoxinus; assembly: GCF_949152265.1. NCBI lineage: Eukaryota > Metazoa > Chordata > Actinopteri > Cypriniformes > Leuciscidae > Phoxinus > Phoxinus phoxinus. The sequence goes on along the minus strand of NC_136879.1, from coordinate 21,055,203 downwards.
CCATTCTTTGCCCAGGTGAAGTGCACACGAGGAACACCCTGTGCCTGACACACCACATTAGCATCATTGCTGCCGTCCCCTCGGCTGGCCACCTTCCTCCACTGCGGTCCCTTCTGAAGCTCTGGAGCAACTGCAGGAACATGGAACAAGTGTTTTGAAGACCAGTACTCATTTACAGGAAACTGAATATAGCCTACAGTACCGGTCAAACGTACGGGGTCGGTAAGATTTGTTTATGCTCATCAAAGCTGCATTTATTTGAATAAAAATACAATAAAAACTGTGATATTGTGAAATATTACTACAATTTAAAATATAATATATTTTATATACTACATAATATATTTTAAAATGCATTTTATTTATGTGAATTTACAGCATCATTACTCCAGTCTTCAGTGTCACATGATCCTTCAGAAATCATTCTAATATGCTGATTTCGCGGCTCAAGAAACATTTATTATTATCATCAATGTTGAAAACAGTTGTGCTGATTAATATTTTTGTGGAAACGAATTATTTCATGATTCTTTGATGAATAGAACATTCAAAGCAACAGCATTTATTCTTAGTATTTTTTTTTTGTAACAATGTAAAAGTCTTTACTGTCACTTTTGATCAATTTAATGAGTCCTTGCTGAATAAAAGTTTTTTTTTTTTTTTTTTTAAACCTTACTGACTTACTGAGTTTGAATGGAAGTGTATTCTTTTTGTCATACATTTTTTTATACTTAAAATTAGTCCACACAAATTAGTCCACCTTATTCACACAAAGTATGGCTCCAAAATATTAATATATAGCATACAAATCATATGCAGTGTTAATTTTAGACAGTTAAAAAAAAAATGTAAATCCTTTAAACTGAGTCAATATTTTATCATTCCATTTTGTTTAATGTTTTATTCAAACTAAAATGACATCTAAATTAAGTCGATGAAAATAAGTTAAATTTTAGTTGATGAGAAAGTGCAAATTTCAAAAAGTCTTCTACATTAATTTAAACATATTTAATAATTTCACAAAAGAAATCAAAACCAATTTTCATTTACGAGATAACCACTGGTAACATTTGTGTTACCATGTACAATGTACTAAAAATAAAAGTTTTTTTTCCACATTAAACAAGCATTGTACATGATGTGACTCACAGCGCACGATGAGCTGTCCTTCTACACTGCCTGGAGGAGCAATGCCGTTGTCTGCTGTACACTGGTAAAAACCTGCCCGGTCACGGGTCACCTCATATATAGTTAACAAACCAGTGCCTTCATCTTCACTCTGCTCTCCCAGATCATCTACTTCCTCTTCACCCTAAAATAAAGCACACACACACACACACACCAGTAGAACAGGTAAAAAAGCCACAAACTCACAAACAAAAAAAGTCAGAAAGAGCCAAAAGCAGGCACAACCTCATACCAACTTCAATTTTCCCAAACGCACACATAAAAACGAGAGAAAGAGGGTCGGCTTGAGGTATCACAGACACTGACTAAGAATATGGGGAACTATAGACGCACAAATGGTAGGAAACGGCCGCAATATAGCGTGCTAACACTGAGAAATGTGGCCTTTGGAAAGGAGGCTTTAATGAAAGATATTTTTCTCCATTTAGGCCAGAAGTATTAAGCATAAAGGTGAGACATTGTTGTAGTTAGAAGGGTGAAATATAGCACCTCTATTACAGAGTAGCTGTGACACATGCTGAGAAAAGAGAAGTCAGAGAGAAAGAGGGCGTTCGAGACAAAGAGGAGAGATGCGAGAGATAAATAGAGGTGATAAAAAGAGAGATAGTGAGTTAACTCACCTAACAAAGGACAATATAGCGGGAAAGGGTGAGAATAAGCAAAAGAGAAAGGGGGGAGAAAGAAAAACCGACGTGACAAAGACATCACTCACCATCCACTTCCATGAAAACATACTGGAGGTGATGGGGTTGGCATCAGCGACACACAGTAAGTCAGCGGTGTCTCCCAAGTTTACAGACACAGGATCAGACTTCATATGAACAGTCGGGGCATCTGGAAACCATACCAAAAGATCAATAGGTTGTTATCGCAGAATAAACCCCTTCAGAGTGATGCACAAACCTGATCACCCTGTCTGGGTTTATAGATAACAACCGGCTGGATGTACATTATCCCTTATAATGTAATGTAATGTAATGTAATGTAATAAGGACCGGGAATCGCAAATTTTTTTTTTACTAATTAATTGCACAATTTGCTGTAATTAATTGTAAATAATATTAAACATCAATATATTATTCTTCATTCAGTTCCCTCTCAACATAACCAAATTTAACAGATGTAAAAAAAAAAAAAAAAAAAAAAAAAAATGTTAATACCATATCATAATATCAAAATAAAGTATAGTCCTACAAAGCAATTATTACCAGAGCATGTGATCAGAGCAGGTCATTTTACCCTTGTTGTCCAGCATGGCTATACCAGCTCAGTAGGGCTATTGCAAACAGAAGTCTACTACTGAGAAATTTCACGTTATTTGAGCGGACTTTGCTTTTCCAGTGCGTGATCGGTGCATGATTGGAGCGTTTGGGCCATACACGACAGAGCAGAACGCGCAGCGCAAACACGGAGCGGAGCGCCGACACACACACGGAGCGGAAAAGACCCGCTCGTGAAACCTGATTGCCGAACACGGAGTGGCGGGGTCGGCATATTTTCGGCCTTTTTTCCTGTTTCGGCCCAAAAACAAAAATTCCATTTTCGCCCGATGATTCTCGGCGGCCGCAAATTCACTGCATCCAGCTTCTATGGTATTTGAATTCAGCTTTGCTAATTGTACACAGAAACTTTGTTTTGTCAAACGCGCCATCTTTTTAAATGCAAACATTTCAAATTAAATAACGCGTTAAACATCTCAAATTAATCACAAATATTAACGCGTTATTTCCCCCAGCCCCAAATATAATACTCTGTTATATATATATATATATATATATATATACACTGTAGTTTGTTTTGTTTATTTTTTTCCAATTTTATTAGTTTTTTTTTTAAATATATATACTTAGCCTATATTTAGCTTCAGTTCATTTATTTTTATTTCTATATAACATTTATATTTTATTTGCGTTCTATCTCAATTAACGAAAATGTTGTTTAATACTGTAGTTTACTAGGTTCTGGGTGGTTGCCAGGGCATTGCTAGGGTATTTTGACATATTTAGTGATACCAATATTAATATAATTACTCCAACTAACATATTCACCCAATATTTGTCTGTGCTTTGTATATTTTGTGCTTAGAGTCGTTCGAGTCATTAGCATAACAACACGCTAACATCAAGTCTCTGGTGCTTCATACAGTATAGGGTGTGCTACATGTGAACATTAACCACTTCCCATGCAAAACTACATTCTGGTTAAGATACTTCCTTTAAAGCCATCTCACTAGGTGTTCAGCCCATAGCAGCGGCCCTTTTGTCAGGGCCATGACAGTTCAATTTCCACCTCAGCCAATTTCAACGACAGCACAAAAGATTTCGTAGGAAAGTTAACTTACGGAGTTTGATTTTCTAAATGTGGATTCTTGATGCTAGAGTTGCCATTGTTTAAGTCTCGATACAGTGTGTCTCTGCACTTCCTGTTTGAATTATTCACAGGGTGTGAAAAAAAAGCCTTTAAAATCAAGGTCTATTGTGATGTCGTCCCCATTATGTGCAGTGTAGGAACACTTTTATTTCAAATCCTCCGGTATTCCTACATGGCTGGTTGCAAACAGTGTTCAAGTCGCTGTCACTACAGCACAGGCCGCACATGTTGGAACAGAGGTAATGCTTACTGAGGCAAATTAATAACACCCTCGAAAGGCTACAGAACTAACGCCCCCTCAAAAAGTATCTGTCACACTCTGTCAGGATAACTGTATTATTAAAATGGATCAGAGAACATTAATGAAGAATTGCATCTGCAGAAGCAAAGTAGATACTAATAATAATAATAAAAAATCCATTAAGAAGCTTTATTCATCCAGCTACGTATAACTATTTTTATAGCTGAGCACAGCTGACATTTCCAGATGCTTGTACTGACCAGGTAAGGGCTTCACAGATCTATAATGATACAATGTAAGAATTGCTGAATTAATTTGTCAATAATAATTACATTTACGCCATTTAGCAATAAAGGTTCTCTCTTCCAGAGCTCTAAAAAAACAACCCTGTATATACTCACTTAGTTTGAGCGGGAGTAGTACTAAAGGTTCTAGTTCTCTTACGTAGAGTTCTCTCGTACTGCGTCGAAGAACGCTACGGGAAAGATATTTCTTTGTCGAGATTGAAGCCTAAAATTAATCCTTAATTTTGTAATAATGTAAAACGCTTTTCTGAAGCATACAACCTAGGCGGAGCAATACAGCTCACCCATTGGCTGCTCTGCCAGAAAAGCACAGCCTATGCGAGGCCAGGACGCTGACCAATGAGGGCGCTTCGCGCCCTTCTGCGTCACCTCCCGCCCAAACAGGCGTGGCCTAGGCCTATAAATACGAGCATAGCTGTCTAACACGCCGATTTTCTAAAATTCACGAGCTACACGCATCGTTGGATTGGATTCGAGCCGCCACAGCCGTTTGGAACAAGCACCTCAGCAGGACGCGCCTCTTACCTGAAGCCGCTGGTCTTCGCCGCCTTCAGCCGCCGTTCCCTGCTGCGCTTCTCCGGCGTGGAATATCCTTTACATTATGTGTGTGTGTTTTGTGTGTGTGTTCGCCGTCGCGACACACAGTTTTTCCACCACTAAAAGAGCCGAGCGTCTTTTTCAAGATGCCTCGCACCTCCTGTGGCTCGTGTAGAGCCCCGCTCAGCGACAGGGACCACGTGCTTGTGTTTCCTGCCTGTGAGTATCACGCAGCTTCAGCTCTCGTCGATGGCGGCTGCCATCGCTGTAATTTGATGCCTACGGTGACTCTGCGGACTCGCCTGGCGTTCATTTACTGAAGCTGCATCTTTTCCGCCTGCTGTAGTGCCGCGCCGTGAAAAGCGCCGTGCTTAGCAGAGCCCGGAACCTCCCTTCACCACGAGGTGCTCGCCGCTGCTGCCGCCAGCTTCTCCGCCCGCTTCGCTGGACTCTATGATCGACGGACAAGGGCCGCTGTGTGCCGCCGCGTCCGTCATGAACGAGGAAGGTGAAGCCGCGTCTGTGGAGGAAGACTGCTTTTCTCTCCCGCTTCGGATGGGCGAGCTCCGAGGATCTCCCCTCCCCCGCCGCTCATGAGCGTCGACGGAGAAAGACCAGCATCGATGCGCTTACCGGCTGGATGGCTGTTTTTCTGCAGAGGAACGTACGTTACCGTCCTCACGACCCGCGCCCCTTTTCTTCCTGAATTCACGAAGAAAGCGCGGAGTCCCGGAAAGCCCCGTCTTTAGCCAGGATGCGCACTTCTGCTTCGAGGGAAGCTACAGTGTTAAAATCCCGCCGCGGCCGGATTTCACTAAAATGTCTCGCTCGCACAGTCCCAACATACGCGACCGTGCCAGTGTATTTTGCAGTCACCAAATCAGCATCAATGCTCGTTTGCCTGCACACAAACGCCGTTTTCACGACGCCCCAGGTAAATCTGAAAATGTATTTTCTGGTGTCCCGGCCACGGCCGATGGTGTAATGTGTGTATCCGTAATGCCCACGACTCAGTGCCCATTCATACACACAAGCACAGCCCTGCACAATACAGGGCTTGCACACATAAAATCGACTCGTGTCGGTTGTGCTTCACATGTAAGTTAGTGAACGTGCCCGCTTTTTAGTGCCCACAATCACTACACACTGCATGTCCCGTGGTTTCTGTAAAAACGAAACGAATGCACGGTCAGTCGGTTCTGATAGACAGTACTCTCTGTGCTACACGGTGTCCCGGCCACAGCCGATGATGTAATGTGTGTAACTGCAATGCCCACGACCTAGTGCCCATTCATACACACAAGCACACCCCCACACAATACAGGGCTTGCACACATAAAATCGACTCAATGTCGATTGTGCACTATATGTAGTGAGCGTGCCCGCTTTCAAGTGCCCACAATCACTACAAGCTACATGTCAACATGGTTTCTACGGAGCTCGCACCGCGTGCTCTCTCTCTCAGCTGAGAGAGCTGAGCGCGCGCGCGGGCTGCCCGCTCGATAAGCGCGCCCCCGCATCACGCCATGTTACAGCACACGACTGCTCTCGTGTCGCCGCCATTTCGCGACCAGAGCCCGGTTTTTCAACCCGTGCAAGCACAGCCCCGTACAACACAGGGTCTGCACACATAAAAACGACTCAGGTCGTTTGTACTTTACATGTAGTGAGCGTGCCCACTGTCCAGTGCCCACAACCACTACACACTGCACGTTCCGCGGTTTTTCTGTAAAAACGAAACCAACGGACGATCAGTCAGTTCACAAACACAGTATTCCCGGTGTTATAAATGTGCCCGCTACCACGCGCCCACATTTATTCACAAATATACGAGCCCTACGGGCAGCCCCGTTCAACACAGGGTTTGCACACTTAAAATCGACTCAGATCGATTGTGCTTTACATGTAGTAAGCGTGTCCACTGCCAAGTGCCCACAACCACTACACACTGCACGTTCCGCGGTTTCTGTATAAACGAAACTAACGAACGGTCAGTCAGTACACAAACACAGTGTCCCCGGTGTTATAAATGTGCCCGCCACCAAGCGCCCACGTTTATTCACAAGCATAACGAGCCCTACGGGACTCGTCCCGCGCGCTCTCTCTCGACACAGAGAGCCGAGCGCGCGCGGGATGCATACTGTGTTAAACATGCCCCCCCGCCTCACACGCCACGGCGTCCATGTTACAGCACACGGTTGCTCTCGTGTCGCCGCCATTTCGCGACCAGGGCCCAGATTACATTCAACCCCTAGTCACACGTGCAGATGCATGGGAAGGACTTCCCGGGGTCTCAGAATGGGTGCTAGAGACTATAAAAAGAGGCTATTCGCTACAGTTTCATCGACACCCTCCCCGTTTCACGGGAAAAGTCGAAACCACGGTAAAAACAGAAGTAGCACATCTACTTCGAGCCGAAATAGCGAAGCTATTGAGCAAAGGGGCCATAGAGCCTTTATCTCAAGCTCAGAGCGAAGGGGGTCTGTACAGCAGATATTTCCTGGTACCGAAGAAAGACGGGGGTCTCAGACCCATTTTAGATCTAAGGCGTCTGAACAAAACGCTAACAAAGCGGAAGTTCAGAATGCTCACGACCAGAAGTATCCTCGCGCAAATTTGCCGAGGAGACTGGTTTATGGCAATAGATCTGAAAGACGCGTATTTTCACATACAAATTGCGTCACGTCACAGGCGATTTTTGAGATTCGCCTTCGAGGGCCGGGCATATCAGTACACAGTCCTGCCATTCGGCCTATCCCTAGCACCTCGTACATTTACAGTGTGCATGGACGCGGCGCTGGCACCCCTGAGACTCCGGGGCGTTCGAATTCTGAACTATTTGGACGATTGGCTAATTCTGGCTCAATCGCCGTCAGAACTCGCTCACCACAAGACACTAATACTCGATCACCTCGAGTGCTTAGGTCTGAGAGTCAATTGGGAGAAAAGTTCACTGTTTCCCAGTCAAAGGATCTCCTTTTTAGGACTGGATCTGAACTCACTGTCTATGACAGCACAGCTGTCATCACAGCGCAGGCGAAATACCCTGCAAATGGCGAAATCCTTCCTCAGCGGCCACATAGTGCCACTCAGGAGATTTCAGAAAATGCTGGGCCTCATGGCCTCAGCCTCAACAGTGCTGCAGTTGGGCCTGCTGCGCATGCGCCCACTACAGTTCTGGTTGAGAGCGCGCGTACCGCGCCGAGCATGGCTACACGGTCGCTATCGCCTCAAGGTCACTCAGGAATGCATTTCAGCCCTGACACCATGGAGAGCGTCAGACTGGTACCGGTCAGGTGTAAGCCTGGGGACTTCCTCGAGCCTGAAGGTGGTGTCCACGGACGCGTCCACCTCAGGCTGGGGAGCACTGCTCGACGGCAGTCCGCTCTTTGGCCAGTGGTCAGAGCGAGCCGAACTACCGCACATAAACTGCCTGGAAATGATGGCAGTGGACTTTGCGCTGAGGCGCTTCTGTCCCCGGATAAAAGGACACCACGTCCTGGTCCGCTCGGACAACATGTCGGTAGTAGCCTACATAAACCGCCAGGGTGGCGTGAGATCCCGGAACCTATTCAGGTTAGCGGAACGCATACTGGTGTGGGCCCAGCACAACCTACGCTCGTTAAGAGCAATGCACGTGCCAGGCCACTTGAACGTAGGCCCGGACAGACTCTCACGGAACAACGTTCCCACGGGAGAGTGGTCCCTACACACACAGACAGTGCGTCTGCTGTGGAAAACGTTCGGCAGAGCGGAAATAGACCTGTTTGCAAACCAGGAAAACGCTCATTGCCCAGAATTCTTTTCGAAGAGCGCGAACGCGCTGGCCAGAGTCTGGCCCCGCCGCCCGCTCTATGCTTTTCCTCCTGTCTCACTCCTGCCTCAAGTGCTGGAGCGTATCAAGGAGAGCGGATGCTCAGTACTGCTAGTTGCTCCATTCTGGACGAATCAGACCTGGTTCCCAGCTTTGATGCGACTGAAAAGTACTGCCCCGTGGCCGATTCCAGTGAGGAGAGACCTCCTCTCACAGGCCAAGGGCTCGATTCTGCATCCTCACCCCGAGCTTTGGTCCCTACACGTATGGGCCATAAACGGGTACCCGCTAACCTCCCAAGAGGAGTGTTAGACACGATCAAACAAGCTAGGGCTCCGTCTACTAGACGGCTCTACGCTTCCAAATGGTCGGTGTTCTCTGGATGGTGTTCAGATCAAGGTCTGTCACCACTTCAGTGTGGAGAACCGGAGATTCTCTCCTTCTTGCAAGAGCTATTGGATAAGGGAAGAACCCCATCCACGCTCAAAGTCTATGTGGCTGCCATATCAGCGTTCGTTAATCCAACGCTTGGCCGTTCACTAGGCAGGAACGACCTGGTGGTCCGCTTCCTGAGAGGCGCCAGGAGGATAAACCCTCCAAGGCCTCCTTCAGTCCCCGTTTGGGACCTTTCTACAGTGTTGAACGCTATGAAAGGGGCCCCTTTCGAGCCTATTCACTCAGTTGACATGAAACACCTGTCTCTCAAGACCGTGTTTCTTTTGGCTCTCGCTTCAGTGAAGCGTGTGGGAGACTTGCAAGCGCTCTCAGTGAGAGCTTCTTGTATGGAGTTCGGGCCAAACGACTCTATAGTCGTATTGAAACCGAAGCATGGGTACGTGCCTAAGTCCCTCAACACACCGTTCAGGGCTCAGGTCATCTCCCTGTCGGCCCTGCCGGCCTCAGAGGACGGAAATAGCTCCCTTTGCCCGGTCAGGGCATTAAGAGCTTACGTGTCCCGCTCCGCTGTTTTTCGACAGACGGAGCAGCTCTTTGTTTCGTTCAGCGGGCGCTCCAAGGGACGAGCCGCAACGAAACAGAGTCTGTCTCGATGGGTAGTGGACGCCATTGCGCTAGCCTACGCATCTAGAGGCTTGGAATGCCCTTTGGGCATCAGAGCACATTCCACGAGAGGCATGGCCTCTTCATGGGCTTGGTATAGCGGAATCTCGTTACAAGATATCTGTAAGGCGGCAGGCTGGGCCTCCCCGTCTACATTTATTAGGTTCTATAACCTAGAGGTTCCTGCGTTGCAGGCTAAACTGCTCTCGGTCTAGAAGACTATGTGTAAGTGTTCCTGCCCCGCGCTGCGGCCCAGGTCACTTCAATGTTTAAAATGTATAAGTGTTCCTGCCCCGCGCTGCGGCCCAGGTCACTTCAATGTTAATATGTATAAGTGTTCCTGCCCCGCGCTGCGGCCCAGGTCACTTCAATGTTTAAGCATCACTCACTGACAATGTGTCCCATGAGCATGCTATTACCCCTCATATATATCTATATTACATATATATGCTATTATGCCTTAAGAGGCACTACTATAAAGGGATGATGCTAATTTAGCCGCTCTCCCTATACTTCTTGGGGTAGGCACTTGTATACCAGGGCGCGCGCGCCCTTAGGTGTCTGTGTCGGTCCAAGAGCACGCACGGCGTTTTACATGGGGTTCCCGTAGCGTTCTTCGACGCAGTACGAGAGAACTCTACGTAAGAGAACGTACTCGGTTACTAACGTAACCTCGGTTCTCTCTAGAAGAGGGAACGAGTACTGCGTCTCATGGCCGTGCGTGTCCGCGCTGCGTCGCTTCATTGACGAAAATCGGCGTGTTAGACAGCTATGCTCGTATTTATAGGCCTAGGCCACGCCTGTTTGGGCGGGAGGTGACGCAGAAGGGCGCGAAGCGCCCTCATTGGTCAGCGTCCTGGCCTCGCATAGGCTGTGCTTTTCTGGCAGAGCAGCCAATGGGTGAGCTGTATTGCTCCGCCTAGGTTGTATGCTTCAGAAAAGCGTTTTACATTATTACAAAATTAAGGATTAATTTTAGGCTTCAATCTCGACAAAGAAATATCTTTCCCGTAGCGTTCTTCGACGCAGTACTCGTTCCCTCTTCTAGAGAGAACCGAGGTTACGTTAGTAACCGAGTACGTTTTAAATCATCATTTTACATCTTTAAAAATTGGATTTGTACAATAAGTATGGAGAAAAGGGATGGCTATTTATTTGATGGCGTGCAATAAAACCTGTATATTAGGTATAATTTTACACAATATCTGCAAGTCAGTGATTCTCATAAGTTTTCACTACTATAACCCATTCTGTGCTTTCCATAACTTGCTAATTTACATGACTTAAAATTACCCAAACGCCATCGTTTTATTTGTTCTTTGTGTTCATGTTTAAATATCCTCTATCCTCCATCCATCCATCCATCCATCCATCCATCCATCCATCCATCCATCCATCCATCCATCCATCCATCCATCCATCCATCCATCCATCCATCCATCCATCCATCCGTCTTAAAAGTCTTTATATTTTTTTAAACAAATCAAAGACCATGAATAATATTATTTATCATATATATATATATATATATATATATATATATATATATATATATATATATATATATATATAAATGGACTATAGGTATAATAGATATTATAATTATAAAAAAATCTAAATAAAATGTACAAATTATTTGAGAAGCAAGTTGTGTTGAAGTTCCTTGAACAGTGGACCTAAAATGGTCGCCTCAGGCACGTACGGTAAACCCCACCAATGCTGTTCTTCTGCCTCATCTCCACCCCTGCCCCCAGGAGGATCATATCCTCAACCAAGTGGGCCATTACCACCAGCGTAATCTCTGGCGTGTTGGCGTGTACAATCCTCCTCTGCATTGTTCCTAACGGGCAGAAAGAGGGGGGCCTACACGGAAAACAGTGCCATTGGTAAAAGCTATTCAAATGGCCCATACATAATGAATATCTACCACTGTCAGATGCTATTGTACGAGGACGAGGAGATCCATTAGTGCAGAAGGATTTGCAGGAACATGCAGGCCTAGATTTGAAGAAGTGCTATTATTAAATCATTAAGGAAGTGGGAGTGCTCTTTCTTTCTTTTCTTTTTTCTCCCTCTCTCTCTGCGTCCCTCTCTTTCTCTCCATTTCACTTTCAAGTGTGTGTACGTCTGTGTGGGTTTGAATTGGCAAATAAATATGTGGTACAAATATTGAGAACAACATAGATTGGCTTTGCAGTGCAACTTTTCTGGTAATTTATACTGAGGGAAACAATGTGTGCTATTCTGACTGACAGCCTTTTAATGATTAAATGAGATTTTCACAGTACTGTGACAATACATTCTGATTAGATTAATAAACATGTATGCATATTACATTTTAGTATTAAATGCTAACATCTTCAATTCACGTGGCATCCGAGTTTATTAGCTAAGACTGTGTCACCTCTCATGCTAATATGAGTTTGTTTTCCAATCAGCTGTGACTGTCAACAGCGTCAAGTCATTTTGGTGTCTATTTTCAATCACACGGTTTAGTCCCGGCCACAGTGAAATTTCATAGGTTTCAAGTCCGGCTTTACGAACTCCTTTTTTTTTTAAACATGCAGTGGCGCCTGAGACGACTGTACTCAACTCTTCAAATTAATACATTTTCAACTTCAAAATTACATTTTCAATACATTAATTAGAATAAATAACATGAATAAACATATTAGCAATAATGGTATTGAAATATACCATTAAAATAACTATTTTCTATGTTAATACATAATGATGGCAAAGCTGAATTTTCAGCTTCATTATTCCAGTCTTCAGTGTCACATGATCTTTCAGGATTCAATAATGCTGATTTGGTACTCATTTATTATTATTATTGGTGCTCGATTATTAATAATGCTTCTTATTATTTTCAATGTTTAAAACGTCTTTTGCTGCTTAATATTTTTGTTGAAAACCATGATACATTTTTTTTTTCAGGATTCTTTGATGGAAAGAACTGTATTTGAAATTGACATCTTTTGTAACATTATAAATGTCTTTACTGTCAATTTTGATCAAATTAATTTGCTGTTGCTCATTATAATATCTTATCAATCTAACCTAAACATTTACACCACGCTTTCCACAAAAATATGGAGCCGCACAGCTGTTTTCAACATTCATAAAAATAATAAATGTTTCTTGAGCAGCAAATCATCATATTAGAGTGATTTCTAAAGGATCATGTGACACTGAAGACTGGAGTAATGATCCTGAAAATTCAGCTTTGATCACAGGAATAAATTATTTAATAAAATCATGGTTTCAAATATTTCAAAATCCTTATTTCCAGTTAAAATCGCATATGTGGCCTCAGATTTTTAAAACTCCCCTATATATTTCGATTGGTTGTCCGTTGCTTCCTATAGCATTTTCCTTCCAGGGAGGATAAACTTAATATTCATAAATTGTTGCATATGGCCTAGTTAAGACAACCCATTCTAACGGCAATTCGTACAAATTTTATGAGGTTTAATTCGTACCAATTCATACGACCTCACTCGTACGAATTTGTAAGATTTTTGCTAAATCGTACATATTTTACGAGTTGCCAAATTCGTATGCATTCATACGAATGACCTACCCCTGACCCCGCCCCTAAACCTACCCGTCACGTGGGTTTAGACAAGTCGTACGAATTCGTACGAGTGAGGTCGTAGAAATTCGTACGAATTAGCCACCTTTTAATCACTCGTACAAATCTACATGAATTGGTCATGAGATAGCGTTGAGTTAAGATGAGGTGTCAGAGTTAGTTTTGAGTTCCTCACACTGTACATCCAGTTTGAGCTTTGTCTGGTTCTTCCCCTCATCGTTGGAACACTCTATGATGTAATCGCCCCCGTCTCGCCGAGAAACGTTCGCGATTTCCAGGGTCCAGTCGTCGAAGTGATAACGAGGATCTCTTTCTGTCGCAAACATGCAGAGACAAAACAGGTGAATCACAGAACTGCGACAATACAGTTTCACAAAAACAAACACAAAAGTTCAAATCCTGCACATAAACAGGTGGCCCATCCGGTAAAACTCGTCTCCCGGGGAAACCTCTTTGGAGGAATACCACAGGGAGTTGCTGAGATGCTTTCAACATGGAGATGAAGACCGGAAATGCTGAGACGCATTCAGAGCGACAGCGATGCTCATTTAGGCTGCATACATTATCACGAGATCACATCTGCCAAAGGTGCCGTGCCAGAATCCACCGATGTTTTATTTAGAATGCATATGGCAATGTGTGTTTGCGTCTGTTTGAGTGTTTAGAGGGGTGAGGGTGACACGGCTCGTAGTGTCATGTAGTGTCGTCTATTACCTTTCACAAGCTTCTCGCCCTGGAAAATCCACTCGCAGGTGATTTCGTCCGGATTGGCCAAGACTTCGACAGGAAGTGTGGCGGTTTCATCCTCAACGACCTGGACCAGATCGGGCTGGTCATCCGAAAACTCTGGAGGAACTGCATCACACACAATGACACACGGATGTGTCACATACGTTTGAAGGTGCTAATGTGGAAGCAACATCATGTTGAACACAGGAGTCAGTTACACAAAGCAGAGTGCTTGTCACACCATACGTACCGTAAGCAACATATTCAGCACATAATCACTTCATACATTAGCAGCTCTAATTCAAGACTAACACTTTCTCTGCACTGACATTAACACACCAGTATTTTCATTAATGTAACCATGTCAATTTAAAAGGCACATTTTAAGCTCAATAAGCTCAATTGGTGACACTTACTATGTTTTAAAATATTAAATTGTAATTAAAACTAATAATTAGAAAAAAGGTTAAAAAATAGATTAACTATAATGTAAACACACCCACGTTATTAAAAGTAAAAGTAGATCTAGCTAAAAATAAATAAAAAATAGATCTGTTTTGCAGTGCATTGCCCCCATCTACTTTTTGTAGTCAATGTTGGGGGGTATAGTATCTTTATTTTACTACTGGACAGAAAATAAAAAAATTATATTAAAATTATCATCTTAAAATGGAAATATTGAAATAATTTGTATAAAATACTCATAAGGTCCAAATTAACTGTTAAAGGATTAGTTCAGTTTCAAAATATTTTTTTGCTGATAATTTAGACCAGCACAAGACGAACAATTGTGGTTAAAAAGTATATAAATTGTATTTTTTTTTTTTTTAAATGAGCGATCGTTTCACTAGATAAGACCCTTATTTCTCGTCTGGGATCGTGTAGACACTTTGAGGCTGCATTGAGACGGACATTTGAACCTTCTTTTGAACATTGGGCTAGATGGTTGCCATTGAAGTCCATTCTGTGTAGAAAAAGCCTGGAATGTTTTCCTCAAAAACCTTAATTTCTTCTCGACTGAAGAAAGAAAGACATTGACATCTTGGATGACATCGGGGTGAGTAAATAATCAACAAATATTGTTTTGAAAGTGAACTAATCCTTTAAACGCATACCTTAGAAGTCCTTCACTACCCTCCTCATTTATTTGTTTAAAGTTAGACATCAACCTTCTTAGTATTCCTCAATCAATTCATTATAAACACTATAACAACAAGAAAAAATCTATATAAAAGAATGCCTGTTCTCCCATTCGTTTGTGCAAAAATGGTATAGGATCGCTAACGACCCGAGGTGTGTAACAGTGTAAGTATATTTATTCTGCACAACAATAACTGAATCTTTGATGACTGAACACCGGTAAGTGCAATTCAGTGTCTGATACACAACGATGAAGTGACGTTTCACTCATATTTACAGCAGGCAGAAAACAAAAGAATACACTGTAAAAAAATATACGTAGAAAATACTGCGATAACTAATGTGTGAAGATAACATACTATTTTGAGTTTCTGTTTATTAAACCATTCTTCTTCATTGTATTAACTCAACATTTTAAGGCAACAAGGTAACTTGCTTTTTTAAGTTAAACCAACATTTTTTTTACAGTGTATGAAGTGTCATCAGAAAAACTTGAAATGGTTCAGTGATTTACTGTAGAGCAAGTACTGAACGCGATCAGTGATCAAATATTGATTTTGAAGATGTTTAAAATGATAGTATTGAGACTGTGTTTGACATCATGAATGAGCCAGATGCTGAATGTTCTGGGAAATGAGCTCTGATGAGGACAGTGAGGATGGTATAAAACATCTGCTCAAACTCCAAAAGGTAACAAAATATGCTTTATTTTATTCTTCTGTAAGTGTTACTCTAATAGCAGGAGAGTTTTATATTATTACAACAGGTAAAGATCCGTGTTACACCCGAATACTGTATGTAATAATGGCAAAGCATTCATTTATTTAAGTGTGAAATGCAAGAAAACACTGGCTTTGGAGAGTTAATTATAACTGGACAGCTGTCCGGTAATGTTTTTAGAAATTGCAAAATACAAGAACAATATTCTATTGTTTTGATGCGAAACAAATCCAGGAGATACAGATGGACTACTAAAGTAAGGTTTAAAAGACATTCGGAAAATCACTCATATTCATGGCTAGTAACATTCTTAATTCATATAGGGCAAAAAGCTAATTTTGCAAATGCTCTTAAAAGTGATTTGAGAAAGCAGACGATTTTGCATCATTTTCTTCTCTAACGTCTGAGTGTGAATAAGGCGCGTGATTTATTGTGCTGTTGATCTCTCAGAGGGGCTTCTGTGTCTTTGTCTCATTAATGTACATTGTGTCACTTCAGAGCAAATGAAAATGCAAATGCAGATTTTAACACAAACGATTTACTTACATCTACAAGCAGACACGCACACGCTCAAACGCACACACACTAGGACAGTGAAATATGAAATATCATCTTAATATAATACAATAAAACAGACAAAGTGATCATTTATGGCCTGTTCTTACACAAATCACAAACTGTGGAGATTCTGAAATAGTCGACACACACACACACACACACACACACACACACACACACACACACACACACACACACACACACACACACACATTCCTTCATGCTCACAAAGCGTGTCAGGCTTTGAAGAAGAGGTGGCTGGCTCAGACAAAACAACATCAAAGTCAAACCATAATCATTGCAGACACAAAGACACACACAAACAAACACACACACACACACTACCATATACTCGCTATATGCATTAGCAGGAATAGACTCCTTCAAACACACATCAGAATGCTTGCCAGAGCAAAATAACAGTATATCAATCTTCATACCAGTAAACTACAGCAACCAAACTCATGTTAAAACTAAGGCTATCAATTAAAGGTACAGAATGTAATAATTTTGTAATAAAATATCCAAAAATCATTTGCAGAGTGTGATATATTTCCTGCAGTTGTGCACTTACAATATCCCAAAACTTGCGAAAGATTTTTAATTTCAGAGAAATTCCAATTTTAGATAATGGGTCGTCCCAGAATCCCTGTTCACTGACGTAATATCCGCGTTATCCCTGGTTTCCGCTCAAGAACTGCCATAACCATCCTTGGTGACAG
The DNA here is from genome assembly GCF_949152265.1 of Phoxinus phoxinus. NCBI lineage: Eukaryota > Metazoa > Chordata > Actinopteri > Cypriniformes > Leuciscidae > Phoxinus > Phoxinus phoxinus. The sequence continues at coordinate 21,038,225 of NC_136879.1, read as the reverse complement.
ACGTGGACAACTGCGTAGTGCATAACGTCTAGCTCCACGCTGTTTTTGTTTCGTTCAAACATTATGGACCATGGCAAGCAGACTTTGGGAAAAAAGGAGAACTAAAACGAGGATCAATATCAGCGTGCCGTTTTCGAGATGCCGAGAGCTCCACGTCCTTGACAAACTTCGACTTGACAGAGCTCTTGCATGTACTTTATCAGACAGGTGAGCAAATGTACATAAAACTAATCAATGTTATATAGTTCAGCATGATGAAATGTTAGAATATGATCTGTATGTTATTCTAATGTGGATCTTACTGATAGTCTCATATAGCCAACAAACTAACACATAGAATAACGTTATAGCTTTCAACACATTCAAATGCAGTTTTGTGTGATAGTTTAGTTAGTAGATCAAGTGAAACAGCGCTGCGTTACCTCACAAGTTCAATTTGTCTAATAAAGTAATATTTCAGTAATTCAGCACTTACGGGTAGTTCCTTTATATCCGCGGGACTCTATATGATATCTGTCTCTTATTAGCAATCGCGCCCTGCTTCATACCACAGTCATGATAAAAACATCAATGTATTCACTCATCCATAAACATTATTAGATCCATCGGCTTGGCGATTCCAATTCCATAATTCCGCAGAAATTTTGCGTCATCAACTTACGCCTTTGTTATTGTAAGAGGTTAGCGACCCCTAGCGGTGGAAAAAAATTACATATTGCATCTTTAATGTATAAAAATAACGCACTAGTGAAAAATGTGTATTAATGGGATGATAAATAATGAATCCCTTTCATTTATTGATAAATAAGTAAATACATAAATTAATTAATTTATGGAATATACGGGATAATACGTAAGTAAATTATCCCATTATTTATTGATTTATAAAAATGTATTTAGTCATTGTGTTATTTCTAAATAAATAAATAACAGGATAATTAATTTATTCAATTAATTTATGGGATATATCATAGAAGACAAATAAATTAACCATTTTCAAAACAATACTATTTGACTTATATTTTAAACCATCCTCATCTGCTCAAATGAATAGGATTCAAGCATAGATTTGAAAACAAAATCTTCAAATCTCACCAAAATTCACCACGGTTCTTAAGTCTGGACCTAGAGAAGGACAATCTTACATGTCCCGATGTGAGAGGTCTCGCTGATTAGTGGGGACGCACCAACTTATGCAATGATTCAAAAACCAAAATACATTTTTTTTTTTATTCTATACTTTTTAAGTTTTAAGGGCAACCAATGCAAAGGTGATGTGCTGAAATGTAAACATGCCAGTCTGAAACCTGGCCATTATCCCATTATAAATAAATACATATTGTGCAGAGGCTTACAAAATGGCTTATGTTCAATAATATGGAAATAAAACAATGTACAGTATTAACTTCTAAAGTCACTTTTTTTCATTTTAAATGCTTTACTCAGCTCCAACAAATCATTAAATCGATTATCTGATATGTGCAAATAGTCTGTTGACTATATTTGCATATCATGCGATTGTTTTGATTAAATACTGATCTGTAGTCAGCGGACAGTCCAAGTAATAACACATTCAAACATGCTCAAAAATAATAATACTCACAGAGCACATTGAGACTGTAGAAGTTGTTGACACCCTCGGACAGCACGTTACTGAAGGCCTGGCAGGTGATCCTTTTCTTCCAGTGATGGGAGCCAAGATTGAGGGACAGCTTACTGGTTCGGGACATCCCACCAAATTCAGCCTTTTTAGGAGCCTGGTCAACTCCTTTCAGCCTGAGAGAGTGAAAGTCAAGCTTACAGCGTTATTTCTCATGGATATTTTATACAAAGAAGAATTTCAAAAACATCCCCTTGGAGCAACACTGCTAAAATAGACTATGAATATTCGATAAAGCCTTCCACAGTAACAGTGTTCACCTGCTGTGAAATATTTTTGTTTGCCCGACATGCGTTAGGGTCCCGTGGGGACCATTCGGCAAAACTGAAACCCTATAAAACTCGAAGCGGACTGCTCACGGACACTGTAGTTTTATAGCTGAATTTCTTGTCTTAGGATGGATTTCCAAACTGTCCATCAGCCTTTGCTAACATTTCACACTTTCCTGTTTCTATAAAGAGCTTAGAGCCCTCCTGCACAAATGCTGCTCTTTTTGTACAGATACACACCACAAGTCATCTATTACTGCACACTTCTCAGCAATAAAAAAAACTACCTGGGTTATTTTAGAGCCAGATTCCAGAGACACTGAATGTAGCCAAGTTTCCAACCAATTTTGTTGCACTGTTTTGTCATCGACAAAGTGAATATGCTTTTTAAAAAAAGACTGCGCAGTTTGCTGTCTTCAGCCTGTTTCCATCCAATTGGCCTTTTACAGATACAATGGTGTGCGTGATGATGTCATCCCTAAAAAAAAGCATTTTAGTTGTTTTGTAGAATCGCTAATTAAAATTTTCCCTCAAGTCGTTTCCATAGATTATTTAGCGTATATCGCAAATTACAGGCCTATTATATCTTTAGCATCGCAAATATTTGTAAAAAGCAAAGAGTAATGAGACAATTGAAATTAGCCAGTTTACCGCTTACTATTTTCACGCATAATAGGCCTATTACTAAATTAGGAAATATTAATCAGAAGATCACGTTGAAGTCTGACAGGACTGCATGCGACTGCATTTATGTGACGAGGCCCGTGGTTTTGTACACAGGACAGCTCATTTGTCCTGTACATTTTAGGATCCATAAAATTGGTACAGTAAAATGTTCGGTACATTGCAATAGTCTTTAACGTAAGCCTTGAACATGCCAGTTTTTCGCGACATTTGAAGTATCGACATATCATTTATATGCTTAAGTTAAATGGAAAAAGATTGTGTCAACATTTGCAAAAAATTAGATAGGCATTTCCATCAGGTATATTGGTAAACATTTTGATGCACTAAACCTATTTTCACAAAAAAAATCCTTGGAATGAAACCTGGCTGATGATTTACCTGCGTTTTGTGAATCAAGGGTCAATACTCTGCAGTTTTATTGATATGAATAAATTAGATGGGAGGCGAAATGCCCTTTGGAGTGTTAAACAAAGTAATACAGTATAAGCAGTGAGTGTGTATTTGTGCATGTGTGTAATGATGTGGTGCTGCTTGTATATGTATAAGTGAGGGTTTTAGTACATGATAGGACCCAAACTCCAGCTGATATTTGCAGTGGGATTGCTGCTGCCAGCCAGGCAGTCCAGATCCAGATCCTGACCCCTGCGCAGCTCCTTCTGCTTGGCCACGATCTTCACGCTCACTGCGGGAACTGATCGAGGGAACAATGCAAAACAACCAATTAGAATGCGAGTGGGGATTGCCATAGTGTATCCTCATTTTAAGGCATATTCAAAAACAAGTTGTGCTAATTGACATTTACCAGATGCTTTTATCCTAACTCACAAGACAAAGAGTTCATTAAAGGATTGGTTCACCTCAGAATAAATTTTACTCATCCCTACGTCAGCCAAGATATTCATGTCTTTCTTTCTTCAGTCGAAAAGGAATGAAAGGCTTTTGAGGAAAACATTCCAGGATTTTTCTCCATATAGTGGAATTCAACGGGGAAAAAACGGGTTGTAAGTCCAAATTGCAGTTTCAATGCAGCCGAGGAATAAGGGTCTTATCTAGCCAAACGATCGGCCATTTTCTAAAACGACATTTTAATTCTGAAGTGAACTAATCCTTTAACAATCCCTACAAGATTGATCCAAATATTAAAAGTCCTTGATAAGAAAAGTGTATGATCAACTCTATGAAGACAGTACTATTTACTGCACACACTAAATAGTTGTACTCGTTGACACTTATTATATCACTTAGTAGGCTATATATATATTATTATTTTTTTCAGCCTCTAAGTGCCATCTGAAATTTTCTTCTAAAATTATAATTTTTATCAAGCTCGTATATTTAAATTCAGTAATTTCACTTTAAATTACAATTAATAGGTATTTTCATTGCCATTAAAGTGAAATAACTGAACTATAACTGAATAACTATATGGCCTCCAAATTCCCCAGATTATCTCAATCCAATTGAGCATCTGTGGGATTTGCTGGACCAACAAGTTCGATTCATGGCGGCTCCCCCTCGCAACCTTCAGGATCTGCTGCTAATGTCTTGGTGCCTAACCCTGCAGGACACCTCCAGAGGTCTTGTAGACTAGAGTCTATGCCTTGATGGGTCAGCGCTGTTTTGGCAGCACACGGAGGACCAACAGCATATTAGGCAGGTGGTCATAATGTTTTGGCTCATTTGCTATATGGTATTAAGAGTTAAGAAGTACACCACACTAACCCAAATAACTGATATGTTTGCGCATGTACACAGCACAGTATCACGTGAGTGAGGTTTAGAAACATACACAGAACCCTGAGTTTGCATTGAGCGGAGAGCACTTTCTTGGCTTTGTTGGAGGAGTCGCAGCGGTAGGTGGCCAGATTGTCGCTGGGCTGGAGGGTGAGAAGGAGATCTCGTGACACACCGCGCTCTGAAGACACCTGCTTAGATGCGGTCGGCACGACTTTGTTGTTCTGTAGTTCACACACACACACACAGACATGGAGGATTTTTTAATGGCAGAAATAACAAAACACACTTGTTACTAAAACACCATCAACAAAAGCTTTCATGTCACTACACACCTTCAACCACACCAGCTGACCTGTGGGATTTCCACCACTGGAGAAACAGACTAAGCGGAGAGTTGTACCAGAGTGTAAGAAGACGTTTGGTGGAGGAGCATCTAACCACACCTTCTGAGGAGGATCTAAGAATAAGACGAACAGACGTTAACAGAACTAATATTCCAGTCAGCACACGTGCATTGATGAGACGTTTGAAAAAGAGTGCATCATTATGTTTACATTTATTTATTTTAGACAATGGATGATTTTTCTCAACAATCACTACAGTTTAAATGTTTGGGATCGCTAATAATTGTTAAATGTTTTTGATAGAAGTCCCTTATGCTCACAAACACTGCATTTAGTTGATAAAAAATACAGTAAAGCTGTAATATTGAGAAATAATAAACTAAATGTTTTCTATTTAATATACTTTAATATGCATTTTATTTCTCTGATGGCAAAGCTACATTTTCAGCATCATAACTCCAGAATTCAGCGTCATCCTTCTAATATGATGATTATCAAGAAACTATTATCGATGTTGAAAACAGTTGTGCTACTGGAAACCCTGATACAGTTTTTTTTCAGGATAATTTAATTCATTAAAAAAGAGCAGCATTTTTAAAATAGAAATCTTTTGTAACATTACAAGTGTCTTTATTGTCACTTTTGTTCAATTTAATGCATCCTTGCTGAACATAAGTATTAATTTCTCTAAAACAACAAACAAACAAACAAAACGGTAGTGTATGTCTTCTCTAGGAAACAAACCTATAACTTTGCCTATAACTGTACCAGTAAAGCTACTGAAATATAATAATTCATTTATCAGGGATCATTCCACCTAAATGGAAGATACAAATGTTAGTGGTCTCTCACAGTAAACGATGAGCTCTTCAGATCGAACACTAGAGAAGCGGGTGCCTTTGTTGAACGCCTCGCAAGTCAGAGGAAGACCGTTGTCCTCACGTGACACTTTATGCGTCAAGTTAGACATCGTCATCATCCCACCGTTATCCCCCTGCAACACAAATATTTCATCTAAGACCTTACATTTTTACTGAGAACAATATATGGTCATCGTAAAGAGCCATTATAAGGGAACATAATACTCTTTGGACACAAGAGTGAAAACATCAAATTATACAACCATGATTCACTCTCTTTGATGGTACTCTAGAAACTGATGACATATGGTCATTAAAAACTAAGAAAAAACATAAGCGTTAGAATACATTGTGGCTCTATTATCGCACTAACTGCATAAACAGATGTAAGTGTGCCAAACTTACTGTGAGGATTATTTAGTTATTTGTTCGTTTAGTTACATTTTTATGAACTTTTAGTTTGCTTCTCTTGGTTCCTGTTGTCTCTGTTCGCGCATTCATTAGTTACTAGTGATAGATGTGATCATGACACCTGTTAGTCCTTTAGTTCGTTATCTGTATATATTTAAGTTAGTTTCTCTGCCTTCAGAGTCGGTTATTACTTGTGTTTGAGCTTGTGCTAGACACGCTGTTACGTTGCCATCGGCTCTGTGGATTACCTGTGCTTATTTTGCTTATTAAATACTTTTGTTTTGGAAATTCAGAATCTTCTTCATCTTTGAACCTGACTGAGTGTAACACTTAGGAAAGCCAAGGCTCTGAAATTATGGAGCTTATATTATGACAAAATGATTTGAATTTGAATTGTGTAAATCTGAATTATTTGCAAGTGTAATCTAACAAAATTGAATTTTAGGTGGTAGTTTAAATAGTTCTGAATTTGAATTTTTTTAAACGAATATTGAACATTTGAAATTTAACAAATTGAAATGTTTTTATGGCTGAATTTTATAGACATGTATTTTCAAACAGTAATATTCAGTTTAAAAAAATTCAGATTCAAGTTTTCAAGATGAAGAAATTCAGAACTTCAAATTCAGTTTTCTAAAATTCAATGTCAAAAATTCAAGTTCAAAAATTCAGATCTGACAGAAAGTAGGTCACAGGTCATCCACAGGGAAGAGTAGATGATCTCAGAAAAGTCGAACAGAGCATTTTGGCCAGTTGCCACTCTCTGAGGGACATTCTAAAACGCTTACGTGAAAAACGCTTAACGTGGCTCACTGTACGAAGACAGTGATATGAAAGGACCAAACTCAGTACAAATCATATTAATAAACCATACTTTGTATAAAAAATCAGATGAGCCCAGAATACCTACGCAACGCGTTTAATTGTGCGCTAAGCATTTCCTTACCATAGAAAACCGTTATAAGAAAACGCTTAACGTGGCTTACTGTACAAAGACAGTGATATAAGGACCGTACACATCATATTAATAAACCATACTATGTATAAAAAATCAGATGAGCCCAGAATATGAACGCAACGCGTTAAGCATTTCCTTACCATAGAAAACCGATAAGAAAACGCTTAACGTGGCTTACTGTACAAAGACAAGGACCAAACTCAGTAGCCTACGCATCATAATAATAACAATGTATAAAAAATCAGATGAGCCCAGAATATGAACGCAATGCGTTTAATTACGCGTTAAGCATGTTCTTATCATAGAAAACCGTTATAAGAAAACACTTAACGTGGCTTAATAAACCTTAAACCTGATTTTTTTATACATAGTAGGCCTATGGTTTATTAAGGACCATTTAAGGTTTATTAAGCCACGTTAAGCGTTTTCTTATAACGGTTTTCTAGTATTAGAACATGCTTAATTAAACGCATTGCGTTCATATTCTGGGCTCATCTGATTTTTTATACAAAGTGGTTTATTAATATGATTTGTACTGAGTTTGGTCCTTTAATATCACTGTCTTCGTACAGTAAGCCACGTTAAGCGTTTTCATATCGGTTTTCTATTAAGGAATTTGCTTAACGTGTAATTAAACGCATTGCGTTCATATTCTGGGCTCATCTGATTTTTTATACATAGTATGGTTTATTAATATGTGTACGGTCCTTATATCACTGTCTTTGTACAGTGAGCCACGTAGCGTTTTCTTATAACGGTTTTCTATGGTAAGGAAATGCTTAACGCACAATTAAACGAGTTGCGTAGGTATTCTGGGCTCATCTGATTTTTTATACAAAGTATGGTTTATTAATATGATTTGTACTGAGTTTGGTCCTTAAATATCACTGTCTTCGTACAGTGAGCCACGTTAAGCGTTTTTCACGTAAGCGTTTTAGAATGTCCACTCATGAATCGCCCGGAGGTAAGTGATTCTTAAACATGAATGATTTTGTGTTTATATGTTAGGTTAGCGTTCTCAGCACGTGGGACATTGTCTAAGCGGTCTCTGGTGTTTGTTTTAAAGTAGCCTACATTTTGTGTAAAATTGATTAGAACGCCACCTTGTCTACTAGACCTCAGTTACACAGACAGGACGCGAGCGGCGCGACGCAACACAGCTTGAAGCGACTGTTGCAAAGAGCTGGGACTAGGTCAGAAATAGGATGGGGAATCCGTGTGCTGTTGGGGATTTCACGGGTCGCGTCGCACCGTTCGCGTCCGGTCTAGACTGCGTCGTACATGTAATAGACCTCCGGGCGATTCATGACAAGAGTCAGAGAGTGGCAACTTCTTGAACCACCACCACGTTCGCGCTGGAAAACTTCCGCAGTCCCCAATTGGCCAAAATGCTCTGTTCGACTTTTCTGAGATCATCTACTCTTCCCTGTGGATGACCTGTGACCTACTTTCTGTCAGATCTGAATTTTTGAACTTGAATTTTTGACATTGAATTTTAGAAAACTGAATTTGAAGTTCTGAATTTCTTCATCTTGAAAACTTGAATCTGAATTTTTTTAAACTGAATATTACTGTTTGAAAATACATGTCTATAAAATTCAGCCATAAAAACATTTCAATTTGTTAAATTTCAAATGTTCAATATTCGTTTAAAAAAATTCAAATTCAGAACTATTTAAACTACCACCTAAAATTCAATTTTGTTAGATTACACTTGCAAATAATTCAGATTTACACAATTCAAATTCAAATCATTTTGTCATAATATAAGCTCCATATGAAATGGTTTTAAAAGTTCAATTCAACTACATAAGTGACACAAATTGAAAGTGTAAGCCATCTGATTTCTATGAGTCCTTCTTGGGAAAGTGTTGAAAACAAGATTTGACTTGAATATTTACATTATTTTAAAATCACCATGAAATCAAAATGGACATCTCTTATTTTATGGAATATTGCAGTATTCATTATAAATAATTTATCCGAGCACATTTTTAGAAAAATACATAATATTATTAATATTACGTATAATATAATCCTCATAATCTTCAATCAAAATAACTTCCCCTCCCTCTTGCAGAAGAAAGACTTCTCTTTTTTGATGTGTTTTTCGGCGCAAGGGCGGGTGTCAATGTGTCAATCACATGAGTTCGACCAATAGGAATTTCCTGTTCGAGAAGCTGCAACTAAAAACGAAAAAGAAGGAAAGGAAGGGGAAAAAAAAGTAACCCCTAAAAAAAAAGTAATGTGGCAAGCCTAAGGATGTCCCGCAGATGGCACTGTGAACTAGGGCTGAACGATTAATAATATCACGATATGACGACAACACGATTTTTTAACCTGCGATTACACTCTGGTCACATGACACGCGAGAGTAAAGCAGTCTGCAGATGAAGCATTAAGCCATGCTACGCATATAGACCTGACACAAAGGAAAGAACAGTTTATATTTCATTTATGTAATATTTGTGTCGGCCATATACTATACATTAGGGGTGGGAGAAAAGATTATATCTCCAACGATTCTGGATTGATTCTGAGCTTAGTTTTTAAAACACAGATTAGTGTTGCTTCCAATTCCTCACACACACACCACTCAAACCTTTCATAAAGTTCGGAAAGGTTGATGCGAATTACAAGGACATTTAGAATGCAGTGGGCTTATATATTAAAAATATGAATCACATTCACTCTGATTTATATCACAATATAGAAGAATAGACAAAAGCAAATTCAGTTTCGTGCCGACTATATAATGGTAGGTTTTAATTCTGCTCATTTGCTAAGCTCTAATTTACACCTTCTCAGAGAGTTGACCCTGGCTTCATGGTTACTTACGGCCAAACTATTAGAAAATATCATAAAGAGTAGCTCGGAGAGAAAAAAATAAAAAAAATAAATTAACACCGGCATGTAAATGAAAGATCAGATGTAAAACACCTCCAAATGAACAAGGAGTGTCCTGTGAAGCACAGAGCAGCCTCGGGTCGGCTTTTATTCACTTATGTTTCATTCAAATCAACCTCTGGAGAGGAAGAGAGATTAAAAAAAAAGAAAGAGAGACTCTAAAAGCCCCTGATCTCGCAGAATATTATGTAGTAACTAATAGAATCTAAAGTAAAAGCATAGTCTTGATGGAGACTTTGAATCACTCTCGGTTCAAGGCTCGCCGGCTTTATTTCACACAATAATTGAAAAAATATTCCTTTAATCAAGCGCTACACCTCACGAAGCCTTTCGCTGTCGGTGAAATGGCTCATGTGAGTGTTTAGATGGTAGTTTCTATTGTTGATGAACCTATCAAAAGCAAGACATGGAAACAGTTTCAGAGTGTCAAATAAAACAGTAGTTTTAATTATAATTGACACATTTTTGTAAGAGAGGATGTTTTCACGTCCTCTATCTTGACTGTTAAGGTTGAATACCTCAGAGATGGTAACATTCGTTCTGTTGAGCTCCTTGAACCCGAGCCACCAGCGGATGTGAACCGGTGGATTACTGGAGGACGTGTAACAGCACAGATTGATCTCCTGTCCCTCTACAGCTTCAAAGGAGCCCAGTAACGTTACCTCAGCTGGCTCAACTGTGAGCAAAAGTGATTACCACAACAGAAAGAGAAGCAAGATAAATGGAGTCAGCATATCTTCCCAGCAAATCGTTTAAACACGCTAGTCATGGCACAAAGGATTTGACGCCACTACGATACGTTCTCCTGATGCTCTTACAGTACTGAAATAATGATCTAGCTGATCAATGAAATGGTGAGAAGTGTCTATAGAGATCTTCTAATAAATGCCCACATGGTATCAGTATTTGTGTGACTATGTATTCTCAATGAGCCGTATGTGCTAATGAGAGTAGCTTTGTGATAAGACATGGATATTTGACATTTAGAATTTGTGGTGACAAGACCACCGTTACAAACCATCCTCTGTTAATGAAAGATTAGAGAAACTGCAAGTAGCAGCAAGTATTGACCTGATTAACTTGTCAGCCATGATACAGCCATGTGTAATTGGCTTATGGTAAGTGACAGTGTGTCATGAAAGATCAAGCTTTTGTTTTAAGGCTATGCTGAAAACTACTAACAACAACAGGCTTTTGGCCTTCTTAGAAGTTGAATGGGTTCTTGAGCAGAAGTTTTTTTAAGATTAATTTTGACTGACAACTCACACATGACGGTAAGAGTGCGAGTGAGGGACATTGGTGAACGAGACACTTGGTTGACGCTTTCGCACTGCAGCACAGCATGATTGTCCTCTGGCTTCACCTCCATTCTCAACATGCTACTGGACCTACGTGACACAACGTCCACCTCCCAGCTAGTCGACAGGACTTCCCCATTCTGAAAAAGAGAAAAGATGGTACTGACAGACATACCGAGAGACAGACAGATAGACTCAGAGACGATAGATAGACAGACAGACGGAGACACAATAGATAGATCGATCACACTAAATGCGTCTCTATAACACGCATGTGTTTATCGTGTAATTTATACGCGAAAATGAGTTTTTACGTGGATATGACACGCATGGGTTGGTTGGGTAGGTTTAGTAGTGGTGTGGGGTGCGTGTGTATTATATGTTTGGGAAGAATTAGTGGAGTGGGATGCGTGTGTATTACATGCAATGAAGTGAGTATCAAATGCACGCGAAAACTGCGTATCATATGCACGTAAAAACTAATTTTCGCGTATAAATTGCACGATAAACACTGAGTGCTATAGAGACGCATTTATGTGAGAACAGGCTGGACAGACAGACAGACAGTAGATAGATACTTGATAGACAGACAGATAGACAGACGGAGAGATGATTGATAGACAGACAGATAGACAGACAGACATACTGAGAGATGATAGATACAGACAGACAGACAGAGACACAATAGACAAACAGATAGACCACGAGACGACAGACAGACAGAGACACAATAGATAGACAGACAGACAGAGACACAACAGACAGACAGAGACACAACAGACAGACAGAGACACAACAGACAGACAGAGACACGATAGACAGACAGACAGACAGACAGACAGACAGACAGACAGACAGACAGACAGACAGACAGACAGACAGAGAGAAAAATACGTTTGTGTCTGAAATCAGTCATCCAGTCAACGCCTTTGCAGACACTAACATTTGCATTAGCTGAAAATTATTAGAGATGTCAGGACTGACACATTTTATCAAAGTAAAACGAGAGTCTCCACTGTGAGTCTGTCTGCGGGACACTACATGAATGGAAAAGTAGATTTGGCTGCCTAGACTTCACTTGCAAATGATTTAAAGCTTGACATCTTCTCTCTGTCTCTGAACACAGACATTTAATAAAGTTCTTCGTTGTAGCTCTCAGCTTTCCCCTAGGCTTGCTGATTTTAGTAATTCACACACAGATACACACACACACACTCACACAAACTAAATAAATGGTTGAATTACAAAAAAATACATTTACCATAGTTTCTTAATGTCCTATTTAAGAGAAGAATTTACACAAGGGCAGTCCCGGGTAACATTACCCGAGAGCCACGCTCAGAGTGTCTTTACGAAATGTTGAATGGCCTTTATAAGAAAGCACTGCTTTTGTTCATTCTCCGCTCTCGGCTCAGTCTCTTTGTGAACATATGCACGCTGTTATCTTGAGTTAGTCCTCCGACACAGTCTCAGCAGAGTTTTCAGTGGCACTGAAGCTTTGCATCACATTTATTAAGTTGTTTGAGATGCCAATGCTTCATAATTTCTGAGGTTGGGAAAATGTAAAGAATATAAAACCACTGGTGCACCTGCCAGATTCTAGCTAGCTTCAAATTACTTTAGCAACCTGCGTTCCACTGTGACCTTACTCTGGCATTACATTCATGGTAATTGGCCTGCAAAGCATTTTGGTAAACAGCTCTCACATGGTTGAATGATGCAGCCCATAATTTTTCATCTAACAGCTACCTGCTTAACGTAACATTTGGGCCAATTTATCTAAGTGGCACTTTCCATGAATGCTGTACACTTTGGTGTCCCATGACTTTTTAGAGTTTTTTTTTGGATTGTGAACTATTACATATGTTAGGTAAACTATAAAATTATCATAATAACTACTTTTCCAACAAATCCTCCACACACACACAAAACAAAACGGTTTTGGCCTCTCCCACATCAGAGGTCTTAACCTTCTTGACTATACTGTACCAAAAAAATGAAAATCATAAAATCCTTTCAGCATTTCATATTTGACATAGTCTGCAGAATATTCAATGTTTTATACAATAACAATGTCTTAAAATGTTTAATTTCTTATTTTTAAATGATTTACTATTTAGACATCATTTGGACCATTTCTACAGCGTGGCAAAAAAAAACAACAAAGGAAAAAACATTTATTTCATTCGTCAACTCTTTTAAAGGAAAATTTCACCCAAAAATGAAAATTAGCCCTTGATTTACCTGAAGCCATCCTATGTGTGTATATGACTTCTTTCAGTGAACGCAATCAGAGTTATATTAAATAATGTCATGGCTCGTCCAAGCTTCATAATGGCAGTGAATGGCTGTATGTCTTTGGAAGTCCATTGAAATGTCTTTTGAAAGCACATCTATTCATTATTAAAGTGCTCCACGCGTCTCCCGGGGTTAAAAAAGGCCTTCTGAAGTGAAGCGGTGCGTTCGTGTAAGAAAAATATCCATGTTTAAAACTTTATCGGCTAAAATAACTAGCTTCCGGCAGACGGCCGTATGCATCGATTTACGGCAAAAGAGTAACCCTTGAACATAGAGGCCGCAAATTTTCGGTGCATCAAATGAGAAAGACCCAAGCTAAATTCATGTATTCACACTATAAGAATAAAGAAATAACTCTAGACTTATTGGCTTTAAGTGCTGTGGTGGCAAATAAATCCAATCGACGCGAATCTAGATCACGATGTACTTGAATCGAAACAATATATCCCCATGGAGCTGTTCACTACAGGTGCAATCAATCGCAGAGTGACAAAGCAAGATTTTTTTCAGACCAGTGTGTAGATTTTTTCCTCATCGCCCCGCGATAAAACGAGCCACCCAATTCACCCTTCGCAGGGAGTTTGATTGACAGGCGATCCGACCAATTATCATCAGCCGAATCTTCCATTTTGTCTGAAAAAGCAGTCAGAAGAGTTAGTAGATTATAACGTCGCTGGACTTGAACTTGAAAAAACGGTGTGTACTTACGCCTTTCCACAGTTGAAACAACATTCCTTGTGATGTTCATTCAAGTTTATTTGATGCTATAAATTAACTAGAAGGAAAAGAACTGAGGCACTATACAGAGATCTGTCACAACACATTAAAGAGCCACAAAACGGTATTTATTGCTTACATTTCTTAAAGAAACGACCAAATTTGAAAGGTGAGACTTTGTTTCATATCAAAAGTAACCTGCTCTGTTCTGTCTGTCGGCACATTGTCAGTGTCCTTTTTGCTCCGCGATATATTTTTTCACTGCGTATTTTTGTGGCGTGAGAGCGGCATGGCTTGTCGGACATAGCAACAGTAGCTAAAGGGGGCGGGTCTTTTTTCAGCTTACCCGAGCCGCTGCTGTTGCACAAAAGTGTGAGAGTGGTGGCGCTGTTTTGCAAACCTGTGTAAACACCGAAGAAAAGTATTCCGGAAGAGATAAGAGAATGGATGTTGAGTGTTATCAGTGGTGTCTGAGAACAGATTTATTCTTACATGTTCTTTATACAGATCACCATTTCTATTAATTTGCCACTGAATTATGCGATCTGAAGAGCTTGGAGCGGAATACAGAGCGCTGGTTTCTTCCGTGCGTGTCTGTCATGAGTCAGAGAGCTAATTCGCTCTAGAGCTGTCAATCATATTAAGTATGTGATCATAACTCCTGCCCTTCCGAATGGCGGCGGTGTGTTCATTTCCTCGTTCTGACTTCCACACGGTTGCGCACATAAACAACTGAGAGTAACCCTTATTGTAAAGTGTTACCAATCAAAATAAATGTTGTAACACTTTATTTAATAGTGTCCTTGTTACACATTTTCCATGTAATTACTATAGTAATAATGCATAGAGACGTCCAATTAACCCTAAACCTTAACCCTAATTATATAGTAAGTACATGTAGTTAATTACTATTACTTAGTACTTAATTGTGTAATTACACTGTAACAGGGACACCTTAAAATAAAGTGTAACCGAAAAAGTTTCTTTCATTTATGGGAAATATAAGTTTAATCAATAACTACAAGCCAAACACAAGGTCTTAGTTTGTATCCTGTTCAAGTAAAGGTAAAAGCCAAGTAATTATTTCTGAAAAGGAAAAGGGCAACCAATGAAGAATTTAGTATATTTCTCTCACCTTAATCCAATGCAGAGTGGCTAAAGGGTTGCCCCCGTACGACATGCACACCACCTTTAGAAAGGAACCAGCATTGACCTCTCCATTTTCTAATCCCATGATCACCGGAGCCTGCGGCGGAACTGAACGAATGAAGCCACAAGAGAAAGAAGGGTTACAACATCAATAGAGAGAAGTTTGAATCATTTGTATGCATTCGCAGGGATCACAGCACAGCTCACACTGCTCTTAGTAAAAAATGAAATGAGTGCAGTTCATGTGCGAAAAGGAGGGAAAATATTATTAAAACAAAAGATATTGCCTTTGTTCTGTGAAGATGGGCATCTTTTCATGTTAGAGCCAGTCATGAGAGATGAAATGGAAGAACAAAGAGCAAGATAGAAAAACGACCCCTAGTTTCAGCATCACGGCGTCAGGAAGAGCACGACTCTATTTTAGTCCCGTACAACATTGTTAAATCGAGGACATTTAACGCCAGTGCAGCGGGAAGACATCGCTTGTCCCTTTGATGAAGCCATTAAGAATAAAGAGCGACCCACACACTGGCACCAGTCCATAAACCAAAATAACAGATGTTTAAACTGTAATAAGGCAATGTGGAACATGAATAAATTACAGTGGAGCTGAATAATACATTTGCCATCAAATAAATTATGGGGCAGGGCCGCTCTTTGTTATTGCCCCAATCAGTTTGGAAGCGGACGCGATGGACGGATGAGAGTCTGCCATGACAAAGTGCCGTCTTGCTTACAATCTGCTGCAGATGAAAATGGCCAGTGGAAAGTTGGATTTGATGGGCCAGGCGTGCTGAGTAAGGCAGCGTTGCTGGCCATCGGTTCTGCTACATTAGCACTTATTGCACTGGCTGGGCGGTAATGGAACCATGAGCTGGGGTGAGTGAAGGGGGGCAATGTTTTAAAGCATAAATTTAGCGAGCAGAGAAAATGTGATTGGCGTTTCGGGGGAAGCTTATGCCTGTGAAATGCATCATATCACATGGATTTTGTGCATTAGGTCGCATCGGTTTTCAAAGCTCACCTAATAACATAACAGATAAGCGTACTGACTTAACATGGAATTTTTTTTTGATAAAACATGATGCCCTAAACTGATTCGAAAGGACTTTGGTTTTTCAATTTAAAGTCAATATGAAACGGAAATCAAACCTACTTTGTACAAAATGGCAACCTGCAATTGTTACCTTAAAGGGATTGTTCATTCAAAAAGTTTGCACAAAAGAAGATATTGTGAAAACTGTCTCAGGGCCGTATCTTGCACCCAGCGCAAATGACTTTGTACGTCGACGCATGCATCATTCCTATTTTGCACCCGGACACAGCGGGCGGTCGATCGAAAAGAGGAGGCGTGTTCTGGCGCAAACGTTCCCTGGTGCTATTTTGCAGTTTGAAAAAACAATTCCGCCACTGACCAGGAAAAACCTAGTGTAAAGTCAGTGGCGCGTCATTCAGATGCTATTTTAAGGGCGCATGCTTGGCCATAATGTAGCGTGTGCACAACGCGGATACACTTTGCTTCTCTCATCCTCACAGAGGATATTCATATTTTTGCAAACAATACATAATTACAAGGAAAAATATTACCACGTGAGGGAGATCATTGAGGTGTCCATGAAGATCCGCCGTTTTAATAGCAATCCGCCACGGAACAAGCGCGCCTACTCTTAAAGGGAATGTGAGAGGACGCTCTGATTGGTTTATTGCACGTTACGCCCAAACCACACCTATGAGTAATGTAGATACTTCAGACCAACCCATTTTAGATTTGCGTCGGTCGCAAATCAGAGTCATTTATCCCGCCGTTATAATAGCAACAGCGCCCGAGATCCGCTCACAGAGTTACTTGCGTTTCGCGTTTAATACTTGCGTTTCAGAACGTTAAAATAGGGCCCTCAGTGTTTCTTGTCCATACGATATATATATATACTGTGTATATAAATTTTTTGTTTTTGTTTTTTTGGTATAACCTAATGTATTTAGGTTAATGTAAATAACATTTTTGACTGCCAATCAGCTCTAAATGAAAAAATATGTTTTTTTTCCCTCACCAAATGTCCGGTTTCATATTGTGGAAGGGAAAATGGGTTGCAAATAGCATTTAATGTTGACTTTTATGGTTCAGTGTGTACTCCTGGTACTTGGTAGTTGTTACCCTCTCAGAGTGAATGGAACATTTCTTCCCACAGTGAAAGGACAAGGAGTACTACTTGACAGGAAAAAGGCCCAATTGGCTACGAGTCACGAAGCTGTGGCCATGAACTTGCCACTATAAGAGCAAAAATCTATGACTTCGTCTTGGTGATGTTCATTATTTACAGTATGTACTCAATTTAATTACACTCTGTTTGAACTGAGATTTCAAATACCAAATCAAGTGGCTCTTCACATCACACATGAATAAAAAAAATGCATATATCATATCACTATTAATTATTAAGAGCACTCAATTGTAAACACATTCAGTGTGAATTTACACAATGTTCTTACAGTATACCCTCATGGTCATGCCAGTCTCAAGAGCTCGAGGGGAAGCTGGGTTCTTCGCTCGACACGTCAGTCGCCGTGTGTCATACGAGCTTTGTGCCCGGATGCTGTAAGAGAGAGTGGGATTGACTTACGTTAATGCATTTCACACTGTGACACTTTCTCCCAGTGTTGCCACAATTACCCACAACCCCACTGATCTCATAACTTTTACTCATTTGCCAGTCTGGAGCATTGCCAGTGTACACTTAACTATACCTGGCCTCCAAGATTTGATTGTTCAGCAATACCTTACTCAAGAGTGCAGCGCAAGTGGAATGCAGAAGATACACGTTTCAGATATTCTGACAAAATTCCAAATGGATTTCAGGATTTGCCCATAGACTAAACATTTATGAGGCTGCAGGCAAAGAAAATCCTTGGTCAGTCTAGGTAATTATGCTGCATAAAAAGCTGAAAATAGGTTTTAATAAAGAAAACATGTGGTTTAACATACTGCAATGGGGACATTCGTCAAAAAATGAAAATTCCATTGTCCTTTTTACACGTCATGCCAACTACTATGATTTTCTTTCTTTTGTGGAACACAAAACGAGACGTTAAGCAGAAAGTCCAGGCTGTTCATTTGCATACAATGAAAGTGAATGAATACTGAGGCTGTCAAGTTCTAAAAATGAAGAAAAGAAAAAAGAAGAAGAACCATAAAGTGGCACTTTGGTGCTATATTTCAAGTCTCCTGAAGCCACGAGACAGCTTTGCATTAAAAAAAAGCAGAACTTTAGGTTATAACTCGCTTATAAACGTTCCTCTCTCCAGTCCTCCGTTAGTAATTCTAAAACGCCACTTTAGACCGTGAAACAAAGAAACTCTGAGTCGCTTTATTGAAGCTTATTGTATTATGTAGAGTAAGGAATAATTGACATGCATTATTTTTACCACTTATAGACTACTACGGTATACAAATGATGATGTATTTCAAGACGTTCAAGAGAGAGAGAGAGAGAGAGAGAGAGAGAGAGAGAGAGAGAGAGATTAAGCACGTGTGCGACCTCAATCTGTGCGTCTCTCAACAGTGTTCGGCACCAGCGTCTACTAATAGCGAAACTACGTTTATTTGCACCTCGCTAGTGAGAAACGTCATGTAGCAACAAAAAAACAACAATGATGAACCAGTTGCGTAATATTACATTGAAATAATAACAGTTTATACTTCGGAGATTCAAACTTAACTACAGTGCCTTATGATGGGGTAAGTTAAAATGCTGGCTCAATTTACCCCACAGTATTTGGTTCACTTTGCCCTATAGCTGCCATTTTGGACAAAACTAGCTACAATGGCTAACCAATTCAGGCTAATATTTAGCTAAACTATTTGCATGGTTTTATACATCGCTATTTCACCAATACGAATCATAAATATTTTTAGATTTGGACAAATTTGCTTTGATGTAACAGCCATAACATCTGACAAAGCCAAAAACAGTTTTTAAACTGGTCTTAGAATCAGTCTTCCTTCCTGCCATGTGTTTCTCCTTTTCAAAGTCTGCAGAAATGATGGGTGGTTCCAAAACATATGTTCACATTACAATAAAAGTGTACGGTTTCCAAGATAAAGGGAGTGGGTCAACTTACCCACTGGCTCATCTTACCCCACTATCCCCTAATTTTGTGGCAAATGAAACCTTGGAAATAATTTGTCGTTTTTATCCTATTGTATATATGTATACTACAGTTCTTTCTGGTTCTGGAATCTGATTGGCTGCTACTGGGGGAATATTGCACTGCTCTCAGCCAATCAGATTCCAGAACCAGAAAGAACTGTAGTATACATATATATACTGTATATTAGAAAGAAATCATAAAGTTTTTGAATGACATGAAGGTGGATAAAAGAACGGCTCCTTTAAATGTAAAAAAAAAAAGTGTCATTTTTAGCGACATCTAGTGGTGAGGTTACGAATTGCAACCGACATAAGTTACGGTGGCCGACAGGAAAAAATGTCATCATCTGAGACAGCAGAGAATAGACAGTTAAACAATGAGGTTTCTTTACAAAGACAAATTAAGAAATTAGGTTTACTTAATTATTCAGTGAAAACGATGTTATTGCAAATATTATTGTTATTGTTCATCATTGTGTCAGTGTTTTATTAGATGACTTTGGCAAGCTTCTTTGCATGAACAACAACATAGTTGACGAAACACGTTTGTCCGTTCAGGGCTACCGCAAAAACGATGTCGGCGCAAAATGGCGACTTAACGTGTACGGTAAATAGAACTGTCTCATTCTAAGGTGATAAAAACATAACGGTTCATTATGTAAGGTCTTTATACACCACTCAAAACATAGTTATGTACAGTATATGATATTGCATTTCTGTCAACATCCTCCTAAGTATTACACAATCCACCTTTAAATACCCAATTCACATGTTTGTTAAATGAAAAGTTGTTTTCTTAACAAACTCCATCGACCACTGCTTCTTTTGCCTTTATATACAGTGTTTAAAATCTTATCCTAGGTATTTTCTAATTTCAAAAAGAGAAATTATCAAGGTCATACAGTAAAATGTGAGTGGTGAAGAGGATTCAACTGCAAATAATAATTTTTAACTTCATTGTTCGCACACAAACTTACATGACTTCGGCATGAGTTGTTAAAAGCTTATCCTGTGAGCCTGACATTGTGAAAGAATCGGTTTCCGTCAGCTCCTCTCCATCTGAGAAAGAAGGGGGAAAAAAAGCACAAAAGTTTTAGTCAGTAAGCTGCCTCAGGGTACTTCTTGCCAAGAGATGGTGTGACACAAACTTAGTAAATGAATCATGAAGTCTCTTGGATTGAGTTTACAGCCACTGCTTTGAAAGCTCCCAAAGAGAGTTTTCATCTTTTACCGGCGTTGTGTATCAACAGTAATTGTCTCATAAGAGCTATGCTTAATGGACGTAAGAAAGAGTGGGGCTCTTAAGTGATGGCGTACCTCTGAACATGGTGATTTCTGCAGGAGGTTTTGCATCAGGAGCGATGCAGGTCACCGTGTATTCGTCTCCCTCCACCCACGGCTCATCAGACTCCAGCTGGATGTACGGCTGTGAGGGTGGGACTTAGACAAGAGAGAGAATGAGGAGAAGGTGAGGAGAGATTAACCTGCAGGGGATTGTCACAATATATTATTTTATTGCAAGCTGTGAACTCATTTGGTGTCTGGTTGAAGAGATATTTCAGAGCTTTAAACACACACACACACACATACACACACACACGTTTCTGAGCGAGCTACTTTGGAGACTAAATTTATGGTATTTCTCCATAAGTAAGCTAAATTTGAAGGGTTTTTGCAACATGATAAAAACCTGCTTCATACAAAAAGTAAATGCATTTTTGTATATGTGTGGGGAAGCACATTTAACATTAATTTGTATCATTAATTATAAAAAGCAACGTTACTTTTTTAATTAATATTATATGTACATCATACAACCTGTTATATACTTTTATATCCGTTATACTTATACAATTAATACTAATAATACAATCGAATACATCATATTAATGTTCAAATGTTTTGGATCATGTGGATACTTTTTAACTTTGACTCTTTTATACTTTTATTCAGCAAGGATGCATTAAACTGATCAAAAGTGGAGTGGGCAGGATATTAGGTGGGATCGAGTCATCTATGATGAAGAGTGTAGTGGGCTGGAGAGGGACCAGGGACGAGCTCCGCAGCGAAATTGATGAGCCAGCGCTCCTCAACTGGCTCAATCGGAGAACTGTCTCACCGGACCTAACTCTTCGCTGGATCTGGTGATCGGCTTCAGCCTCGGGACGGCTGTGGCGACCTGCTTTCTCTCTGAGAGAGATGGCTGCTGGAGGTGTAGATAGTCCTGGGGAGTCAGCGATAATGATGTTTATTGTCCTCAACGAATCCCATAGTGAGGGAGGATCCGCACACCCGCAAGTCGTAATCAATGAATTCTCCCCCAACAGTGGCATCTGGCCGAGGATATCGTCCATCCAATTCCAGAAACCCTGTTTCAAAGTCATCCCAGCGCACCTCGTAAGAGAGTTCCAGGTACCTAATCGTCCAGCGACCGGCCGTTTTGTGAAAGCAGTCCTCATAATCTGTTTAGGTCTGTTCTTCTGTCACACTTGTCTTGGTAGTTTACAGAATCATGATGCAGAATATCAGATACTAACGTATACTAACTACACATACGTAAGATGAGAACCGACAATGAACTGAATGAGACAGGGAGTATAAATAAACTTAATGACAGACAGAAAGTAATCAGTAACCAAGGAGACTATCTAGTATGCAATCAAGACTAAACTTAACTGAAGCACATTAAACACTAAAGACAACATGATGTGCAATGATGTGTTTGACATCTTCAATTGGGGGCTTTTCTGATCATACTGTATATTAATAAAATATATGTGTCAGCAAGCAAATCATGCAATTAATTCAACAAATGCTTTATTATTTCACCCAATAAGTGCCAACATTTTTACATAAAAAGTGATTAGCATAATTTTTTGCCATTTGATGACCCTATTTTATTAACAGGTCTTCCGAACTAAAAAATATGCTCAAACTCCCTTTTAGGCAAAACGAAAGTAGTGATGCCTAGTAGTGTTGACGCTGCAAATTAAACTGGGATAGGAGAAAGTATTTCTTCAGTGAAAACATCACATACTTCATTTGTAAGGGTAGATTTAGTGTTTGGTTTACACCGTGTCCTGACCAAAGCAATGAAAGCTCTTTCTTTCATGTTAAGGCCATTCACACTGACAGCGCTTTGCAGAAACAAAGCGACCAGAAGTCATTCATTTTCAATGAGAGCTGGTGATCTGAGGCAACATTAGCGAGAGACAAATTTAAGAAAGTTCATCTTCATGCAAATGCACACTGACAATGCAGAGAATGCCAGTGAGAGTGCAGATAAGTTCTGAGTGGTTTTTAGCATGTTGTTACATTATGTGACTGCAAAGTTATTCTGACCAAGTCTACCGTCTTTACTTTATGATATGGCTCAGGTCCATCCTTCAATGTAAATCTGACAGATTTATACCCTCTTTATTGTCTGGCAGGAAATACAATTGTAAGTCTGATTGCTTTGAAGAGTAATAGCATCCCACTTTTTCACAAGCCAAACATTATCATTCATATAAGTATGTCCAGCTTATAGTAAACTAATATAAAGTAAATGAGTCTCATGAGGTTTGCTCTATGCAAATGAATCAATTATTTGTTAGATTGAATGCATGGATAAATAAATCATACAGGTTGTGTAAAATATGTTTACTTATGATTATCCACTTGTACAGCATAAAAAAAGCCTTTGCGATCATCTATGGTTTATTTGTTTTGGCTATTTCAGTATTTTTTACTGACGTGAATGCATAATTACACAACTCAGATGGATAAGCTTCCAAGGTTCACTTAAAACAGACAATAAAAATAGATCTGACGTTATTGACAAATGGATCCAATTTATCTTTATTCTTTAAAGAGGCGATATTATGCTTTTTTACAAAGTCTTGAATAGGTTTTTATGCTTAAATTTAAAATGTTTTTCACATTATTTACGCAAATCTCTTCCCAGTCTGTCAGTAACACTGTGTTTAGTTCCTGCCTCTATGAAGCCCCTCCTTCTAAAAAATGCAATGTCCTCTGATTGGTCGACTGGATCAGTTTGTTGTGATTGGCCAGCTGCTTCAAGCGAGTTTCAGAAATGTCATGCCCCTTACCATGATCGTTAGTTTCAACGCACTACTAACACTAACTCAACCAGGATTCGTCCCTTTATTTTGTGTATTTTGTTCGCAAGCTGCAACTTTATTAAGGGTGTTAGAAAGTCCGTCCTGGAACGGAAAACAGACAGCAGTTTCCGACGGTCTGATATGACAGTTGTTGCTAGCAGAGTGATGTGAAAAACATCTCCACCTGCTGTCCCTGGACATTATTTATGTTTAGCGATTTTGCAGACAAATATCAAAACATAACCTTCCATAATTCTCCACAATGATAAAATTGTAAATGGCTGCCTGACACGTGGAAATAAATAAGACAAACTTTCTCCAGTGCCTGATTCTCTAGCCGAAATCTATGTCCATATTTGTCCGCTATCAAATCAGTGAATTAAAGTAAATGCCTAAAACGTCCCATAGTAAATCCAGGACCTGCCAGCAGACCTGCCAGCGGAATTAGATTATCAGAGACTACGAACTCAAGCTAAAGAGGGTCAATGTGCTCAGGAAGAGGCTCTCATGGCAAAGGAGGCATTATCTAACCAGTTAGAAAGATGACGCAAGCTGAAAAGAGCAGAAACTGATTTAGAAGTGGCCAAACTGGTGAGATTCCTGCTCAGTAAAGATACAAGTTTGACTGATCCAGAGACTTGAGCATCACCAGACAACACATGGCAACCACCTCAGTTCCTTGTCATTCTCAGCCAACCCACCTATGTTTCAACAGTCTCCCTACCCATTATCGTCCATGATCCAAGCCACAGACTGTTCCAGAGGCACAGAGAACATGTGCCCAATGCACAGTTCAGTCAATAACCGAAACTCTTCGGTTGACATTACAAGCAACTATGTCTGCACGAGTTCCAGCTCCCACAGCACAATTGTGTATGGGTTGCATAAGACTTTGGCAAGCCAAATCGATCCCTTGGGGTTTATCATACCATTCACCAAAAGGGCCAAGATTCTTATTCAGGATCTATGGAAACATAACCTTGGCTAGGATGACCCAATTGAATCCTAACTCGACCTTATACTCCTGCCTTTGCTTGCCTTGCCTTTCCCTGTTAGGATGTTCAAGATGTGAATCAACAGCTCCATCATCCTGGTTCAGAGCGAGTTCTAGCAGATACTGGGTGCTTAGAGGCTGTAACACAACTGTACACAAATACCAACATTCTGATCAAGATTGCCAGTTTTGACGTGCAAAGCCACAGACCCTACAGATGGCTGATCTTCCTCCCAATCGGCTACACCTGCTCAAGCTGCCATTTTACTCCACTGACACAGACTGGTTTAGACTTTTTCATGTAAAGATATTAGAAAATATTTTTTTGTAATTTTGCAGACCTTTTACAGCAACATTAAACACTAAAAATTGAAAATGTAAAAAAGAGTAATAGCCAGCAGTAAAGTGCCGAGCACCCACAGAAATGGCCAATCAAAAAAATCAATTGAGATTCAGAACCTCTCTGATTGGTGGATTGTACATCTGGTCCTCGCAGGATGTAATACAGAATTTTACCATTACATAGCATTACAACATAACCTGACTCAAATGCTTGTACTTTCTGTTTTTTCCCACCATTATAAAATGCATTTTATGTGTTCAACTCTAAAACCATCAGGTACCGGTATATCAGTGAGAGACTGACTCGTGAAAACACTCATGGAACGAATATGTTTTTGTTTGGTTGGTAATGTATTTGCAGTCCAGGGGTTTCTCTTTACAATACATGAATAACCTTTGTGCAATTAATTAATCAAGTGCACCATCGCACGGAGAAAAAAGACTGTACTTTTCAAAAACACCAAGTATAGCCTAATAAGTATGGAGCAAGAGGCATGTTAAAATGTTTTAAGGGGCATTTGTTGCGAATGTGAATGTGTCACCTTGCTTAGCCCATTTATCATTTGCTCATGGAAACATAGGTGAATAAAGATGGTTATACTTGGTTGGTAATGAATTTGCACTTGCAAGTTTCCAATAAACAAAAATGAAAGATGTAGATGCGTTTGTCATCGCAGGGGGTGGAGTATGGAGTGTGGGCAGTGGGCACCCACTGGCAGAAACATAAATCGTCGCCTATGCATAATAGGTCCGCTTTAATGCTTTAAAACAAGTAGTGAAACAAATCTTACTTAGGGCCTCACAAACCCATGCACATGGTTATTTAAGATCTTAACGAAGGGCCTCGCAGTGTTTCTTGGTTGTTTTCTATCAGAGTACTTTCACTTTCAGTGGCCTCAGCACGACACTGCAGAAGCAGACCATCTCATTATCAATTGAAACGCCTGTGTGAATCACAGACGGATGATGAAGCGTGGCCCCTGCACTGTCGACAAGCCTGTGGAAATGCACTAAATGCTAATCTAGCATAGCGCTCTGCTTATAGGAAAAAAAGAGCAGCAGCAACAGTGCTGCAAATCACCTCCAGCAGAAGAGACGCGCACGCCGCCGATCAAAGCGCTCCCTCTTTACCTCTCCGCTGCGCAACTTTCCCCTGCATCGCTCGGGGCTACAGAGCGCTTCTCGCCGCTTTTGACGAGAGAGAGTGAAAATCAGTTTTTGTGCTCTGTTCAAACGAATCGAACTCAAGTGTGGCACTGTCCAAGTTTGCCCGAGTTGCACAGTTTTCCCACTGTGAGCTTGATATTGGATGCAAAAGTGTGAAACGGCATAATTTTTTGGTTGTACAATGTGAAAGGAATATCTTAAAATCCTGCTTATGAACTTAAGGCTGTTCACACAGGAAGCGAGTTAGCTGTAAAAATCCTAGACGGTACAAAGCGGTAGGGAAGAAAAAAACGCAGGTCTTGTGTTATTAAAGGCTGAATTATATAAAAAAAAAAAAACTAAATTTACTTCTGACAACAGTTAAAAAACAGTCCAGACCAAAAGCAAGACCATGTCCTGTGTGAACGGCCCCTGAAACTTTTGACTGAGACAAAGTCTGACAGCTTTCTACACAACACTATAACAAGAAAATAAATAAATAGCATTATGATTACAATTAAAATCTCAATTAACTATAAAATTGGTTATATGCACTAGAATGAAAACTTCTGTTTCTCTAAAAAAAATTTTTAAATAATAGAAGTCATGTATGTATGTGTATATATATATATATATATATATATATATATATATATATATATATATATATATATATATATATAAATATATAGCACTTCATTCTCGCTCAACTGTGTATATAAAGTTTATTATAAAATTATTTTTAATATCATGATTATATTTTCTATAAAATAAATTATATTATATTATATCTAGTATCTAGTTATATAGTATATTACATTATATCTAGTTATATATTTCTTATTTTAAAAATAAATAAATAAATATAAAAATAACATTATAATATAATATAATACTTATTATAATACTATATATATATTAAATAGTACATCAAAATAAAATATTATTAATAGATTATTATTAAGATATTTAATAATAAATAACTTCATTAATTACTAATAAAAAAGAAGAAAAAAAAGAATTATAAATTGGACTTCTAAGTCAAATTATAGCCAAATAAGATTATTTGTGATATTTACTATGTGAACTACTTTGATTTTCTGGCTTCCTTTGAAGCACAAGTCTCTGTGGAACATTCTCAAATTATACTGGATGACAATGATCATCAGTTTTTTTTTTCTCTCAGAGGGGCAAGCTTACATACCCAAAACAATATAAAATCCTTAATTTCACAAAAAAAAAAAAAAAAAAAACCTAGCAAATAAACCAAAGAAATACCCAGTGAGAACTGCACATTGTAATTAGAGCCTCAGTGTTGTTGTTCAGGTAGCCAGTTGCTCCCCTGGAGTTTCTAGGCACTAGGGGGCGTTATTGCTGTGTGCAGCTCGGCACTGAGGAGCGAGGGGCTTCACACCGAGACAGATGGGGCAAGTCTTGGGCTTCAGACGGATTTAAAGGAAGCAATAGGAGCTGTGCGGACACTGATGGCTGAGGAGAGCACTGCAGTGGAGCCCGCTTAGATAATGAGATGCATTTGTTTTCTCTTCTCTTCTGCTCTCCCTTTCTTTTTAACTGCTCACAATTTCCTCTCACTCTCTCGCTTTCTCACCCTCACGCCATCGCCCCCTCACTCTCTCTCTCTCTCATTCTCTGCAGATGAAGCCAGGCTCATCACTTGTTGTGGTAGAGAAGACATTGTTTAGGCACATAGATTTCCCAGTAAAGACTGATGGTGTGCTCACAGACCAAAGCAAGCAGGTAGAGCATTTCTCTCTTTCTCTCTCTCTCTCTCTGCCTCTATGCATGTCTTTCACTTCATCCTTCATTCTCGCTCTCTCAACTTTTGGCTCAGTGCTGGATATATAGCAAAGCTAAAAAAGCCAAAAGGTGCTTCAAAACAACAACAGCAAAAAATACTACAGCAATGCAAAGGTAGCAAAGGTAGCATGTAAAAACAACAGTGTTTCATCACAGTGCAACACGATCAAAGTGCGTATCCATACCACGAATGACATTTATACGCCAAAAATGTTTAGTTTTTTTGTGTCCATATGCTACCCACTGAAAACCCTTGGGTAGGATTAGGGATGGGGAGTGCGTGCGTATTACACGCCATAAAGTGCATATCAAATGCACGTGAAAACTGCTTATCATATGCACGCAAAAACAATTTTTGCCGTATAAATGGCACGAGAAATAACATTTGTGGTATACGCACTTTCATGAGATCGGCTGCACAGTGATGTCATATCTACAACAGACCATACTACTATTATTGAACTAATCTGCTGGTACTAAACTAATGTCCTCTTCTTAGTCACATAACAAAACTATACAGGATATTACCATAGCAAAATAGGTAGATTAAATGCATTCCAATACAATTTCAAGTATACGGATTATTGTCCTGTAGTGTTATAATAACATCATATGTTTCATATTATATTGTTTCTTTTTTCTTTGTATGTGATATTAATGTTTTCCATGTTTTAATCACTTTTTGCATTGAAAATTTGTGATCAGCCTGTAAACGAAGCTTAAAAAACGCGACCTTTCCCGATTTCCTAGGATATAAATGAAAGGTGAATGTAGTTCGCTAGAAAAATCAAAAGGCCGTTAATGCCTCTTTTCCGTTCCATGACACATAAAATAGATGCTTATACAATGTTTAGGATGAAGCTGAAAGAGCCATTCGGTACTGTAGTGCCAATGTGTCATGCAAAGAAAAGGGATTCATTACAATTATACTCTCACATTGTTCGATCTGTATAGTCTATAGTCTCAATTATATACTTTATAATTAAACTAATCATAACAGTGTGATTTTCATGACCTCATCTGTCGCCATGATGCCGGTGAATTGCATACGTACACATTGCTATGATCAGATGCTTTCTTAACGGCTGTTTTCTCACCGCTGTCATTTTTGTTGTGTGTTTCTTTGGTTATTGAGAGGAAAGCATGCAGCACATTTACAAATTCATCTAGCGTCGCGCTCAGCAGCGTGTACGGCATCTTGATGTCCGGTAACAGTGTATCGCTTCATAGGTATTTCCAGCGAAGAAGGAAAAATAACTTTGTCGTGAGTATATTGGGGCCTTGAATCAAGTTCAGTCTCTCGTACGTTACGTCTGCATGAATGCGAGCACGAGCAATAAGTTGCTGGCTGCAGTTCAGTTCACGTCCACAGATGTCGCTAATAACAAGGGTTTCTGAATTCTACATAAAGCCTTTCTAAAAATAAAGTTTTAATTATTACTTATATTTAAATATGTTTGAACTCATTCAGTCTGATGTCATTGAGACCAAATTTTTAAATGACTAGGCCTCTCAGACTGTTTTTAGAAACAACAAGGGGTGCAATGACTGGAACGAGGGGTCTCTAGCCCCCTGGACATTTAAACACCCTCCAGTTACCTCATTCTTTCTCCTTTCACTTTCTGCTGCAGTCAAGCTGCGGTAGAAACCAGGTGTGTGTGTGTGTGTGTGTGTGTGTTCAGCAGTCTGTTCTTTGAGACCGGAGAGAAGGAATGATGAGAGAGGGAGAGGTTGTGTGTGTGTGTGTGTGTGTGTGTGTGTGTGTGTGTGTGTGTGTGTGTGTGTGTGTGTGTGTGTGTATGTGTGTGTGTGTGTGTGTGTGTGTGTGTGTGCAGAGGTGTGTCTGGGTATGTGTGGGGAGTTTTATGTCTGTGTTACTGGGAGCATTAGGAGCCAGAGCATGACAGCCAATGGTTAGTCAGGCAAAGATTATGACCTCAGAGAAGCCCACCTGAGTCGCCCACCACACTTCCTGCGACCTCTCCTCCCTAGACAAATGTACGCTCACATGAACAGAGCAAATACAATGCCAGACATGCACACATACACATTTGTATGCAGAAGAACAGAGCAATGAACACACACGCACACACACACACACACACACACATACAAGCGCTCAGGCATTGAAACATTGAGCAGCGAAATTTGATTCATTAGACAAATGTAGACGGATGGACAGATATGGAAGATAAGAGGCTCATTAGCGCAGACAGATGAACATACCCCTTCAGTTTTTTCTCTCACATACTCATCAATAAACATATAAACATGCAAATGTTTTCCTCATAACCGATTCACACATGCAATAGCCAAGTGAATGAAAAGATAGTCAAAAGGCAATAATTTGATCACAGATGCTCGTTTTCAAGCTCTCTCGTGCACAAATAGACACATTTCCTGATGAAATAAACCAAAACAGCTCCCTCCCACATGGACAATTATATGTGTAAATGAATGTTGATGCAGTTTTGTCATCGAGATGAAACTGTGAAAACAGTGATGCTTACTTAAAGGTGCACTCGGTAATTGTTCCCTAATTAAAAAAGTTTCACATCATAAAGAAATGAAAAATCACTTCAGAAAAAGGATTACATTGTGAGATCTAAACATATAAATGTGGGTTGTCTCTAGACAAACTTTTAATGTTGGTATGACAACGTCATATTTCAAGTTCTGAAAAAAGTTTAAAAAGATAGGTAGGCAGACTTCAGTTCAGTTCAAATATTAGGAAAGTATTTAAGGAAACATTTACAGAACATGTTCAGGCAACATGAGACAGCATTTGCATTCAATGTTTTCTTTTAACACTGATGCCATCTAAGCTGTGTAGACTAATGGTTGTTAACCAATAGCCAAATAGCAGGTTAACATTACCCAACAGTGATTTCAGAAACCGAGCAGGTGCATTTTGATGATAGATTACTAAAAAAACGTATTTTTCCTTGCATCGATGGTTCACAATAAGTCCAGAAACGTGCATTAAGAAAGTAAACAGGGTCGACGTAATGTCAAGTTCACCGAGTCAGAGAAACCGTATTTGGCCGTATCTGAATAGAGATGAACTCCTGCATAGCCAGGTAACTTGAGGCCGATGGAGGGTCATTCATCTAAACTCAAGACTGCTCAAATTGAAAACCGTCTTTTCTCATGCACAACACACACACACGCACGCACGCACACACGCGCACACGCACACACACACACACATCAGAGCCGTGTTAGACCACATGAGCAAACACGGTCTGTTAACAAGCTTTGACCAGACATGCCTCAAAAGGCTTGAATACACTCATCCACAAACACACACATACACACGGTTACACTGGGCTCAGGTGTGAGCTTTGAAGCTAAGAGCCATTGAAGCAGTCCCATTTCTTCTCCTCTGCTCTCTCTCTTTCATTCCCTCTCTCATTTCATCTCATCTTCTCGTCTTCATACCACTGATCTTTCCACCTCTTCCTTCGCTCTGCACTTCTCCTCTCATCTCCTCCCATCTCGTTCCTGTCTGAAGAGTGCAGCAGGTGCATCTGAGGCAACAGAGATAACAGCAATTTCTCCCTCTCTCTGTCTTTCCCGCTCTCACATTCTTCATTTTGAGCCCACCGCATATGAAAATAAACACTTCCAACACTCGACAGAACAAGTCTTGATTTGAGGAAATCAAACCGACATATGATAAACAAAATAGTGTCCGAACCAGTTACCAACCATAATCTAGAGACTCGAATCCACTTCCCTATGACACACAGTCCCAACAGACACTAGCGCTCTCACACGATACAACACTTTCCAGAGAAAATTGGCAGAATTCTTGCTGCTTAAAGGGTTAATTCACCCAAAAATTTATATTCTGGCATTATTTACTCATACTTATGTTGTTCCAAACCCTTTCGTTCATCTTCCAAACACAAATAAAGATCTTTTTGGTGAAATCTGAGAAATTTCTGTACTCTCCACAGCCATGCAATTTAAAAAAAAAATCATAAAAAACAAAAACATAAAACTAATCTATATGAATTGAGCGGTTTAGTCCAAATGAAGAGATGAAGAGACTTGATCACTTTATATGATGAACGGATTTAATTTGATTAACATATAAACATTAAGTATATTAATTCTGATTATAATAATATACTGTATCATATTACACAAGATTAGGTCTATTTAAAACTAAAATGTATATATATATTTAATATCCAAATTACATAATAAGGACTAGATGTTACAATCACAACTGATTCAGTCCGATACCTGTCTTGAGTGGGTTTTACTGTAATATAATATAATATAATATTATATAATATAATGTATGCTGTAATGTAATATAATATAATATATTACGCAGTAATGCGATGTAGTGTAATGTAATATATCTATTCACACCTAAAATATTAGCTTTTGAGATCTGTTTCCAGAGTCGCTGCTCTCAAAGAAATCTAACCGTTAGCATTCCCATTAATCTCAATAGCAGTTTCCTCATAGGCACTCAGATTTAGAAACTTTTGTTGTTGAGCCAATCATCTGATCTGAGAATGCCACATGACTAATCACTCTGGAGCTGCAGGAAAAAAAACATAATCAGCCAACCATTGAGCCTCTTTAAAGCTTCATCATTTCTGGAGGAAGCTGTGTTGGACACAGTTTTGCATTTATATTTAGTCTGAGGCTATGCAGTGAAGCAAAAAACACCTCCGGGCTGGAGCACTAGGACGTGCAGTTGACTTAATGTGAGTGACAATCACGTATATGTGGCACAATTCATGACTCAGATACTGAATGTGGGCGGCAAAGAGATGCCTGAAGAAAACTGAGATCATGGCGACTAAGCGGTGACTCTCATCAGGAATGAGATTCCAGCTCTGCTAGAGAGCCTTGGGTCACGTTATTGCTGGACATTCCGTGTCATATCCGAAAGTTCAGAAATAAAGCCAACTTCTTGCATCTTTCCTTTGAATCAATCAATCAAATGAATCAACCTACGTATCAATCTGTGTATCTAAGTATGTATCTATGTAAGTAATTATGTATGCATGCATGTATCTATCCATCTATCCATCCATCCATCCATACATACATCCATACATACATACATCCATCCATCCATCTTGCATTACTCTCCAAAAAAAAGTAACTATTGCGTTTTTATTGAAAGTAATGTGTTACATTTCTTTTGCTACATAACTTTTGGATTACTTTTTCTTACCTGAGTTGGGCTGGCTTATTTGTTTTTTAATAACCAAGAAAAAACATTTTTTTTCTTGGGCAAATGTAAAGGCCCTTTCACACCAAACGTGAGGGCATATATGGTCTGCAAAGGGGGCGCT
Organism: Phoxinus phoxinus; assembly: GCF_949152265.1. Lineage (NCBI taxonomy): Eukaryota > Metazoa > Chordata > Actinopteri > Cypriniformes > Leuciscidae > Phoxinus > Phoxinus phoxinus. The sequence continues at coordinate 21,005,052 of NC_136879.1, read as the reverse complement.
CGCGAGCACCCTTCTGAAACCTAAAATGACAAATGGGACACACTACGGACTCGTGGACTAAATGGACCGATTAGTGCATGCATATGATACCATTTTTTGTCATTTATGGTCATACAGACAAATGGTAATACATCATTCGAAACTGTAAAGGGTAACACTTATTTGTGTAAACTCACAATAACAACAAAACGTGCTTTTTTAAAATAAAGAATACACAAATAATATGGGCTTTCTGCCGTCTCAGTCTCCATGAACTGAAGCGCATCATAAAGATGACCCGAAACTCAGCGTATAGGCTACTTGCCTTGAAGACATTATAAATATATCACTAGAAAGCTTGAGATATCTACTTTTAAACAAACCAATTAAAATAAAAAACAAATACTCTCTGATTATATAATGAAAGATGCATTTATATCTAAAGGTGCGTCCACTATAGGCTACTGCGGAGATGGCAGCTTTGGAGCTGATACTGACTCAGAAATCATTAGTTTATCAATAAATTATGAAAATATCTCCTTGCTGTTTTTTTCCGACACATTCATAATTATTACTTTTGCTTTTGCAGCAAGCTTTATACCCATATAAAGGCTCGTTATCGTTTAGTATTCCCCCTAGTACATATTTAAGTAATTAAATTAATACAAGCGTGCAATTAGTCGACTAATGGCTAAAATGAACGACTACTAGTTGACTAGAAAAATCGATGGCAGCCCTTTTATCAAAATATATTACTATATATATATATATATATATATATATATATATATATATATATATATATATATATATATATAATGTTCATAATGTAAAATACAATCACACAAAACAAGTGCACGGATAAATTACAAGAAACAAACTTGCAACTGTGAGATAAAGACGCAACTATGGGAATTAAAGTCACAATTGTGAGGTATAAAGTGGTATTTTTAACTGTAAGACGGGAAAAGGTTTTTAAAATTAATCATTTTACACAGGCGAAAATAAGATTTTGTGCCAGATTTGAACCTGGTTGTATTTGTGAAATGCTAACAATGGTTTGCTAGGATGGATAGTCAGGATCAAAGGAGAAAAAGGACATGGCCGCATTATTGTTCAGGATTATAAGGTGCCACTTGAAGTGACAGCCATGGTTATCTTCTGTCTATGTGCGACAGAGAAGAAAAACACACACCGAAGCCTTGAGAAAGCTTCACGGCAGTGCCTGTGGAGATAGCTATTGACGCTGTGGCCACGCGCTTAGCTTCTAGCGAGCCAAGGGTGATTCATCTTGAATTAGGCCATTATAAAACATATCACATGGACATAGGGAATCCAATTAAGACCCTGCCTCATCTTTTAGTCTCTCGCTCAGTCTTCTCTCTTTTTTCCCCCACCTCACCACTCCCCTCTGTAAAGACATTATGCCATTTGGATTGGATTTACTGAGGTAGATTAGAAGCAGACACAGCAAAAATCCAGCCCCGAATGGGTGCAATGGTGAGGTAATGGATGGGAAAATACTGCTGCCTTCAGCACTCACATTTGCAAATGTCCATTTCAAAACATCACATAAACAAAAATTAGCCTATAATATTTCAGTTATATATGGAAACACTAAACAAAAAGTCAAATGGAGTGATGCATCTTTCACATAAGCAGACTATCGGGCTCAAATACATATTGTAATCAAATGAATTGAATGGCAATTAACAAACCCTGAAGTTAAGTTAGTACGATAAAGCATTAGCCTACGTTGTTGTAGCAGATAAGTAAAACCACAAATAGACATTACAAATAGTCACCTGAATAGTCAATATATTGTTTGTTATTTTCTAAATAAAAATGTATTATTAAATTATCATTGAACATATTGATTCTTCCAGGTACTGCCTCCCACCATATCCAACCTGGTATTATCTTTGTTCTGAATCATTATTGCTGTTTCAAGACAGCACTGAAACTTGGTATGGACTGTGAAATATCTGTTTAATCGAAATCGCTGTTTCGAGACAACTCTATGAACTGTAATTTATCGGTTTGTCCTGAAACATCGCTTTTTCAGGACCGCACTGAGACTGTTTAGTTGACCTTTTGGGAATGGGAATTACTGTTCTTGATCACCTTCGTCTTTCCCCGGGAACGCCTTGCTGTGCTGTGAAGCCGTGGGCCGTGCGACCGCCAGACTCACCCGAGCGAGAAGATTCTGTGGCTCCGCCTCCAGCCTCTGATCCTTTCGCTCCACCTCGGCCCATCGACCTGTCGGATCCGCCTTGGCTCCTCCTGCCCTCGGCTCCACCAGAAACCCTCGACTTTTGCGGCTCCCCCTTGGTCAGTCGTCACTCTACTTCAGCCACGGACTTCAGAGACTTCCACTGCGCTCAGTCCCTCCAACCCTACGGCTACAGCGGGTTCCTCCTTCCCTCCAGCTCTGCCTCTGTCCTGAGTCACACCGGCTCAGCCTTAGTCCTCGGACACTCTGGCTCCACCTCGAGCGCTCGTCGTCGCACCCTCGCCATGGTCTCCAGAGCCAGTGGTGTCACTCAAGCCAATCAGCTCTTCGTCTGCGCCCGGGGATCCTTTGACATCGTCTCCATCTCCGTCGGTCGTCACCCGGATGTCGGAGGTCACCTTTACACCGTGGCTCCTCTCGGTCACCAGGCAACTACCATCATCGCCTCCAGGGTCTCATCCGTCTCCTCTCACCAGCCCTTCGCAATCTTCTCGTCCACCTCCTAAGCCCCCGCCGTTCCTCCCTCACCTCTTCAGTTACGGCCTGAACTCGCACCTTCTCAGTGGGGGTGCAATGTCATGATCTGTCAGTTTAGTTTTCATTCTCATGAACTTTTAGTTTGCTTATTATTTCCTGTTGTCTTTGTTTATATTTCCCACCACTTGTTTGTTACCATGGATATTCATTTAATCATCACATCTGTTCGTAATTGAGTTCGTTATCACTGTATACTTAAGTTCCCTTTTACCTCAGTTGTTGGTGGGTTGTTGTTTGTGTCTAGAGCATACTGGAATATTCTGAGTTTATTTTATCTTTAAATCACTTAGTATTAGTCTTACTCTTCATCATCTTTGGATCTTTATATTGTAACATATTTGTAATTGTTCTGATTATATATATTAAACAAATAAATATGAAATTGGATGAATTATATAAAAATAAATTATATCAAGTTTTTAATGTATGATTTTATAATCATATTTGGATATCGTATCAGGAAATTTAAGTTCAGAAGGCATAATTGCAATATTTGTTGCATTGTTAGAAAAATATATATATTTATATATAATCATATAATTTTATACATTTATAAATATAATTCTATAAAAATGCAATTAATATATATATATATATATATATATATATATATATATATATATATGTATTTTTTTATAATATTTGGATTTTTTTTTTTTATAAAAGTATTATAATAATTAAATCATATACAATATATTCTGACTCTTTTTATTGTTATTTTTGAATAATTAAAACACACTAAAATAATATATTAAATGTACAGTCCTATTAAAAGTGCAAACACAATCTGTTGATTGTGATAAATGAGTGACTCAGGCCTGCTGCTGTTGATGCAGCAGCATGTGTGTGTGTGTTTGTTTCTGTAAGTGTGTGAAACTGAGATTCTGTTACAGCCATAACTATCTTCACTCTCTTGTCTTTTCTCTTTTTCATCGCTGTCAATAAAACCTGCTGCTTCCCAGGCAAAAGAAAAGCAGTCACCACAGCAACCGCCCTCCATTACAAACACACACACACACACACACACACACACACACACACACACACACACACACACACACACACACACACACACAGAGAAGAGGAAGTGAACGCTTGATGACTGGTGAAGAAAAGGGGCTTTCAAGACCCCCTGCCTTAGACATGTGGGCCGGCTCCCACCACAGGAGGCAGAAGGGATGGAAGGAAAGCAAAAGTCAGAGACTGAAAGGGATTGAGCAATAGATGGATAGATAGTTTGGAGAAAAAAAAAAGTGTGAAACAGGGAGGATTACGCATGCATTGCAGAGTGTGACTGTGAGCGAAGCCTAGAAAGTGAAAGAATGATACAGTGATGTGACGTGGACCAGTGACCATGCTCAGTAACATCCATCTGCCACACGACACCTCAGATTCATCTTGAAAGGTACGTTACACAAGCAATAAACTACAAACAAATGTATACATGCATGCCTAAACTACGAAAAGTGATGGAATAGCAAACCTTTAAGGTATATGTCATTACTTTTTTTTTCCCCTCATGTTTTTCTAAGTTAAACAAAAGGCAATTCTTTTTGAAGAGCCTTCATGCATCTTTTTCCCCCATACAGCAACAGTTCGTAGTAACTAACCACGTCTGTGGAGTTCCAAAAAGAACAAACGCCATCATAAAAACATACAACATGACATGCATTAACACTTTTGAAGCTGTGCACTAGCTTTGTGTGAGAAACAGATGAAAATGTCGATTGAAATCACTTTAATAATCTTGATTTTGCCTATGATTTGAAAACTAATTTCCCTTTCGAAGTGGAACTTCAACACTGCATCAATCCAACCCAATGGCATTCAAATTAAAAAAGTTTTCTCATAAGAAATAACAACAGATTAGTATAGACACAATTCATGAATGATTCATTCTTTTCAGTTAGTCATTGTACAATGCACTCAAATCAGACTGAACGATTCATTTTTGAATCAGTCTGTCGGGTCATAGTAATAGATTCGACAACTCACTCTCTCAATGATACAATGAGAGCTTTTCTCAAGCTAGCACCTCGCTGAATCTGTCTTCCGGTCATGTTCGAATCGAAGCGAGTCAAGAACGGTTGAGTAATAACATCCTCAGAGCTTGAGTGCTTAAGGAATTGACATGTTGAAACGGCTCCAAAGATCCTCAAATTGAACTCTGATTGGAAAGAACAGCTGCACAGGATTGAACCAATAACTACCAGCATCTTTCACTGAAATCAATTTGACACAAAGTCAAACTCCTTCCCTGTGATGTCAATGCATTTCCTTCAGGTATTCTCGAAGACAATTCGGCCTCAAAGGTTCACACAATACAAAGAGAATCATAGCCAAGTCACAAACTGATATTGCACTGAACCCGAAACTCAAAACTATGGTAAGAATTTCAATTTATTTGTTGGTCCAAAAGTCTTTTCAAATCTTCCATTCTCTCTGTAAAACCATAGCAGCACTTAACTTAACTACCTCCATAAAAGTTTCTACAGCAAAAGACAAAGTGAAACTCGACTGGACCAGTTTTATAAGTATAAACATTTTTAAAAAATGCAATAATAAATGACAAAACAATTTATTAAAATATAGATTTATTTGTATAATAATTTTAATTTATTTTATTTTAGTGTATTTTATAAAAAATATAATTTTTAATAAAAAAGTTACAGTTTGTTTTTGCTCTTTCCAAAACTTTTCTCTCTCTAACACTTAACAGCATTTAACTTGACTACCTTCATAAAAGTTTTTTTCAGTAAATGACAAAGCGAAAAATTATTGATGTCTGGACAAGTTATATACATATAATTACTTAAAAAAAACTGCAATAAAATATAAAAAACTTTAAAAAAACCTTTTTATAATAATAAGTATTTATTTTATTTTATTTTTCTCTTATTATAAAATAATATTAATAACATTTTATACAATATGTTGATTTCATTGGTCAAAACGTGCTACTTTTTGCTCTTTCCAAATCTTCGTTTCTCTCTCTAAAACATTAACTGCATTTAACTTGACTACCTTCATAAATAAATAAAAAATCGGTAAAGGACAAAGCGAAAGATTCTTGATGTCTGGACAAGTTATATAAATATAATTACTTAAAAAAAAATGCAATAAAATATTTATTTTTAATTTTCATAAATTTTTATAATAATAAGTATTTATTTTATAAAAAAATTCTCTTATTATAAAATAATTATATTAATACAATTATATAAAATATGTTGATTATTATTTATTATTATATCACTTGGTCAAAACGTGCTACTTTTTTGCTCTTTCCAAATCTTAATTTCTCTCTCTAAAACCTTAGCAACTCTTAACTTGACTACCTTCGTAAAAGTTTCTACAGCAAAGGACAAAGCGAAACCCATCTGGACATGTTATATTTCACAGTGGAGTTTAAAAAAGACACTAAATTAAAAGAAAAAAGTTATCACCCATGAGCAGGAGAACCTCGGGTATAGGTAAGTCTCAGATGCTGCCCGCCATAAGTGCCCTATCCGCTGTGGCCAAGCGCGCTGACTAATTGGCCACATCACTAATGCGAGCCATCACCGCTGTCATACACCTGTGACCAATGGGACTTTATCTGAAGTGCAGCACAAGGGATTCTCCACCACACTGCAGAGAAACTCCATGGCTCATTAGTACCCTGAATGTGGCTATAGTGACAGGCTTAGGTTTGCCACCGAGTGTCACCTTTTCAGTGCGTGCGCAGCCATTAGCGGCCCTGGTTGAGCGATCTGTCATGGCTAAAGTTGTCCCGTGTGCGCCGTCTTTTCCCCATTTGCACCCCCTTCCTTGCGCGGTGGTAAAAGAATGGTTTGCTTACTCTGCACATTGAGCCAGGCTGTGCGGGACACAATGGCGCGGCTGCTTACGGACCGCCCCACTTGGCACTCGTAGCTGCCGTCGTCTTCCAAACTCACGTTGAAAATCTGGAGATGGTACTGGCCTGTAAGAGAAAGCAGACAGAGGAGAAAATATGAGGCGTAAAGAAATGAATATGAGAGCAATTTAATGTTTCAATGACTTCTTGGCTCGGAATAGAGACTTGACAATATAGAATAAATATTCAGAGACTTATTAAGCTCTACTGGTATCATTTGTAATGCTGTTGAGTACTACAGAAACATTTTCATCCGGGCATTCAGTTTGGAGAATAGGCTGAATGTACGGCGGTTTCAAAAGTGCTAGACACAATACTCTGAAGTCAACTTGAAATTAAAAGTGACCAATATTTGTGAATCCTTGCTGAACACAGTGTAGCCGAGTATGGAGGATCTGTTTGGAGATCAAATATGTATTTTTCCAAGATGATGACGATCCCAAACACACAGTGAAAGCGCAATGAAAGTGATCAGGCTGAGCATTTTGAAGTCTTCAAATGGCCTCCTCAGTCCCCTGACCTTAAAGCCATTGAAAACGTATGGGAAGTTATAAACCTGAATTGTGATACAGGTCTTCCAATGAAGCTCAACTTTGGGTAGAACTTAAGGAGAGTTGGAAAGAAGTTAAGCACGATACATGCGCACATTTTAGTAAGTCAATACCCAGGAGAATGGCTGCCATAATCAAATACAAGGGGAGAACCAACAAAATATGAATAACTGATTACATTATGAATGCTTTATTTCCTGTGAGTTTTGTTTTTCAATGCCTTTTTTGCATAATACAATAAAACCCATTTTAATTATATGCTGGTGTTTGCGTTTCTTGTCAAATAATTTTGCCATTTTAATACCTCAACCAAGTTTAGTGTATTTTCTTCCAAATATAACATAGTCCTCATATTTTGATTGTTTAATAGCACCTGAAGTTTCAAGTATTTTACAAATATCCCCTACAGACACCACTTTTGGCCACTACTGTATTTGAAAAATAATTTATTGTAAAAGAATTTACTGTGCCTTTCGATCAATTCAATGAATCCTTGCTGAATAACAATATTATTTCCACAAATAAACCCCATCTCAGAATGCAATTGTGCTTGTTGTTGTTGTTGTTTTTGCAAACGTACAGTTTAATTTAACTCAGAATATTACTTGAACGTATGCGCTGATTGATGTCTTGGGTTTTTCAAGAGTTGCTAGAGTTCCCACCATTAAGAAGAATTCGGAGATTTGGCATGATCAAATGCTTCTTGAAATCCACTTATAATTAGCTAGAAACAAATCAGAGTAAAGAAATTACGATTGTCAAATGGCAGTGCTAAATTTGTATGCAATCTCAAATTAACGGTCCCAATTAGCTATGAACACTGTGGAGAGAAGAACGTGATTCATTCTGTTTGATGCAGCCCTTCAACATCATTCCTTTGTGTGCAAGATGCTTGTTATTTACTAGCAGAATATTGTGCCACCAAGGGGTTGTTTGTTCAACTACCATTCTGCCAGGATTAATGGCTGCTCCTGCAAAGTTTATGCAAGCTGTTCGAGCTTTGAACGTTTTTCTTTTGCTCCTTTTTCCTTTTCTCCTCCCCTCTGAAGAAAACCAACATGCAGAAAATAGTATCCTGATATGACAACTTCCACGGCTGAAAAAAGGAGGTGTCAGCCAGGATGGCAGGATAATTAACACCAACCAGCAGCAATTTTCAGATCTATGTGATCATAGAAGGAAAGGAAACCACTTTCAGATCATTAATGATTTTCCACTCTCTTGAAATTGCACTCGGAACACGCTGCCGCGGTGTTGCAGTTCAGGGTGTTTGCGAGTGCGTGTTTGAAGAAGTCCAATAATTATGCCTTCATAACTCTGGCATCTCTCTGGCCCGCTCTCTCACTCATTTCCTTTTGCAATGTATCCGAGAGTGTGCGAGCACCTACCGTTTGTCACGCCGTTTGCGTGAACTCATGTGGATACGCGGCTGCGTATCAGTAGATTAAGGTTGGCAGGGTTAACATTAAAGATGCTTTCAGCGTGTCTTTTTATGATATCATTTGTCCCTTACATGGCACTCTTTATCCGTCATGCTATCAATGCCTGGCGGCACAAGCGGTAGCATTGAAGAGCGTAAGCATTTTTTAAGCATTTGTACTTGCCTATGGAACAAACTGCCTCTCTCTTGCTATTCTCTATAAAGAGAAGCATTTGCTCGGGACATGTTTTTGTCTTTTAATTGGCTTTTTTATATGAAATGCACACTGGCCAAGTATCATAGGTTATTCAGTGCCTCAGCCCACTGCACAATGATCTCAATGTACATTACAGGGATGATTTTATCTATATTAATGATTTTATTTGTAAGGGAATTGTGTGTGTGTGGGGGGGGGGGGGATTTCAGGGGGTATTGCAGTCCTCTCACTTGCTCTCTTAAAAAATAAAAAGAGCTAATTTCTTAAATCTGTCTCCGGTGCTTAAATTAGAACCCCTTTGATAGCATCTCGCTAAGCTGTTTTTAAGAGAGCTGAGCGCATTTTGATGAGGAAGGCTGCATCTAAACTAGAAATTGAGACTGAGGCATCTATAGCCCTCTACAGATTATGAGAAAAACATTTTCTAATGATTCATGCTAATAATCTTTCACGCCGAAATAAAAAAAACACCCCCTTCCATGTATTAATGGTAATCTCACAAAATCTGTCAAGAGCATTATGGGTCGAATTTCACTCCAAAATCAAGAAGAAAAAAAAGTGTGTCCCAATTTGTATACTTGTGTATGTACTATTCTATGATGTTTTTAGAAAAAAAGTACACTTTAAACGGATGATGCACTTAATTAACTGAAAAGAATGAGGTGTGGAATGTTGGACACTTCATGCACTCAACTGTCGCACCTTTAAATACGTCGTGGAGGGGGAGGAGCTATCAGACTGACGCTGAATGACAAAATAAAATAAATAATAATAATAAAACATTATAAAGTTCATACACTGGCTGAGTACATACTGTATAGTGCTTTAAAAGTAATGCGTAACAATATTGCGTTACTCGCTAAAAGAGTAACTAATTGTGTTAGTTAGTTTTTATGGAAAGTAATGAGTTACGTTACTTTTGCATTACTTTTTCTCTCCTAGGATGGGCTTATGCACTTGCGAACTTCCCTAAGCACTTCCCCTCGGGGGAATCCCTGCCGCCATTTTGAAGTGCGTTTCACTTCGTGAAGTGGACGAGGGAAGTTTATATGGACAGACCCTACTACTAGACCCCTGTTGACTTCATATGTACACTTCAGGCAGCTCCATATACCACAATGTAACATGGGCAGGTTTTGCGAGATTTAAGGCCAAAGTATACTTCGGCCGTCCGCATTCCACGACGGTTCGCGCACTGTCTCTAAGTGACATCACTTGTCATCAGGAGGGTCCGTGGACGTTTACGCATGCTGACCATGTGCAGCCCAATGTTTGTGTCCGCACGGATGGAGCGTGTACAACAGCGCATGTGCGAGTGACTTGAGAGCCACTAGATGTGGGCACGCGCAGAACGCAACTTTCTGCTTTTCCCGTTTACTTTTTACAGATTTAGCCACGTTTATAAATTGTCCTGCAACATTTTCCAATTGAGTTGTTTTAGGCTGAAATGTGACTTGTGCAGGTTTTGTGAGATCCACTAATTAAATAAGCAAGCAAGTAAAAATATACTTTCTCTGATTTAGCCAAGTTTATAAAATGCGCCGTAACATTTTCTACCCTAGCTGTTTCGAGAACAGTTTCGCATTCTTGTACTCTTTGGGGACAGTTGCTCACTCATGCACATCTAACAACATGTCAGCAAACATTTCAGCAACTCGTAGACGTTTGTTTTTAATCACCGCATGTCATTCTTTCCATCCCTCCGAGTTCTCACCTTTCTGCTGGTCTCCTGTCATGCTGTAGCGTGGGTAGCCAGGCAGCGATCTCTGAGGTCCCAGGAGCAGCCCGTCTTTAACCCACTGCACGGCCCCTGAGGCCCTCAGCACTTCACACTTCAGCAGAGATGTGGCCCCCGCCCTGACCGTCACATTACGTGGCTCCGTCTTGAATGCCTGCTGCCCACACACACCTACAAAAAAAAGAAGAAAGACAACAGAAGAAAATGGGGGGGTTGACGGAGTCAAGGTTAGGATGGAGGAATCTTTCATTTCCGACACAAGCTTCTATTGCTGAAAGGGTCAGTTCTGTCAGTAATTACTCACCCTCATGTTGTTCCAACCCCGTAAGAATTTCGTTCATCTTCGGAACACAAATTAAGATATTTTTGATTAAATCTGAGAGCTCTCTCACTCCTCCATAGGCTTCTGTTGTAATTGAAACTAATTGTAACAGCGCAGCACTATTGGCCGACGCTGGTCATCTTTGGGTGAACTAACCATTGAAGGCTGAAAACATATTTGCAGGAACTGACTAACTAAAAGTAGAGTTTTTTTTAAAAAAATACACAAATTCATAAACGTAATACATTCCCTTTTTTTTCAGTCGAACCTCTTTGCCCTAATATTTAGCTACATTAAAAAATTAAGACAATAATTTAACATAAACATGCACATTTTCATGGTTCCCTGATGTACATGCAAGTAAAATATTCGAAAAAAAAATTTATATGTTTTTTTGTTTTGTTTTTATTTATTTATTTTAGTTTTAAATTTATATTTAAAGCCCACTTATTGTCTTTTCATCAACTTACGAAATCACTGCAGTTCCTCCACGCAATTCACCCGCAACCGCAAACCCTGACGTAACGTAAAAAAATTTAATATATTTGAAATATTATTATCATCTAATTTGCAATCAGTAATGGACTATAACTTGTATGTAATCTAGCACTTTGTAGCACTGGGAAATTTGATTAATTCTAATGAATCAGTTCATTCAGACTGGAGGAGAAAAAGATTCACTGAAAGTCCATGTATGTTTTTTTATTGTGAAATATTTAGTTAAATACTTACTTACATAACTCAATATTATAATCTACATATCTACTATATACACACACACATAGCAACCTGGTTGCTTTACCAGAGCTATTCAAATCTTATTTAAATATCCTCTGCCATTGTATCAGAGGTCAACAACTGTGGTAAGAGATTTCTTTTCTTCAGGAGGTTTGAAATGGCAAAGATAAATGAACGCCCCTTCAAGTTTCCATCTCTTGAAAACTCTTGAGCTGTGGTGCTTACAGCCGATGTGAGTTCAAATCTGGTTCTCAATATTTTCTAACTGGCTTAACTAACAGTGATAGTGAGCTTTGCCTCCAAATTCACAAAAATATTATTACAAATACTGTTAAAAATAAAGGTTCTTTATTGGCATTAGTTCCATAAAGAACCTTTAACATCCATGGAACCTTTCCTTCACACAATGTTCTTTATATTGGAAAAAGTTTCTTTACATGAACCCAACATTTTTTCTTTTTATGGCATCACTGCTAACCCCCCCTTTTGGAATCTTTATTTGCTGCTGCATTGTCACATTGTCAAAAATGTATCATCATGTTTTAAGTGCAAGAATACGTGAAAGAGAACTCATTTTGGTATTCGCTGTGTAAGAAGTTTTGTGTGCTTTCTTGAGCGCGCACTTCGAATGTGTGTTGCACACACAAATCTTTTCACACAGCGAGTCCCGAATTGAGTTTTCATGTAGAAATTGAATAACCAAATGTTAAATAGCACTGTATAATTTTCACTGTATAAATGAAATACAGATTACTCAGTGAGTGAGTGAGTGATGTTTTTGTCTTTTGCTGTTTGATTAACATTTAAAAACAGACTGTAGTATCATGTTTATTAGGCTGCTGTCACTTTAAGAGCAGCAGGGATCCAACATACTGTTACACAAGGATTTTACATCAACTGTTCACATTCACTTAAAACATAACCGACTATGTTGATGAGGATACTCGGTAATTCTGACATTTTGACATAATTATGTGTGAATATGTCCGTTCAAGCGCAAGAAGGTGCGAAAGTTAGACCTTCCTGAAAACCCTGAAAAGCACTGTTTATTTATTCTATATTGTAATTATTTGAGCTATTGCCCATCATTTTGTTTATTTGTTCTTAATTATTAATGACAGTTTACTTGTCTGTATCACTTTTTTAATTGAGTTGTATTGATTTGAGTTAGGATAGTAGTTTTTGGTGTCATCACCTTATTTTTTTTAAGTTATGGGTAAAAAAGAACGAAAACAACAAGTAGATTTTATTCATTTATTTATTAATTTTCCTGTGGTAGGGCCAGTGAATTTTTGCAGGGCAAGTAAAAAGTAAAAAATCCTTATAGCATTGAGCCCTGTGCCATATAAAAAAAAACTTTTGATTGCTACTGAATGCTTCAGTAAATTATTTTAATTTGGGACATACATCATTCACGTATTCCACCAATATTCAAATCATATTTATATGGCTGTATGTTATAGAAGTTTTCGTTGAATTCCAGTTGATAACTAAACCCATTAGTTCTTCATAGTTAACATTTTTCTTCAACGGGGAGAGTGTCACGCCAGCCCTGGTAAATCAGCATCTAGACGTGACAATCTTACAGAAAGCATAACATTATTTATGGTACTCTTAATCGTATGATAATCTTATGCAGAACCATTGAGCAAATGTCCTTATCTAGGGAAAAAAAATCATTTTATAACCAGTGTATATTTGCCAAGAGTCAAATGTGAATAAAAAATAAAAATGGTTTGCACGTTGAAAGAGAATAGGACATTGGTTTTTATATCAAAATATCTTAAATTTGGTGCAACTGTTTAGTGAATTTGCTCAATGGTTCTGCATAAGATTATCATAAGATTAAGAGTACCATAAATAATGTTATGCCTTCTGTAAGATTGTCACATCTAGATGCTGATTTACCAGGGCTGGCGTGACACTCTCCCCGTTGAAGAAAAATGTGCCTCCCACTATGATGTTGTACTTAAGCATTACTGTGCTGTTCCTCATCTCTGTGTTTTATTGACGACAGATTGGAGCCAATTCAGCTCTGCAAATGAGTCAATAAAGTAATTACCGAGAATTAAATCTCTCCTCGGTGAGAAGGAGAGCAGGGAAAAATGAAGGTATGAAGAGATCTCAAATCCCCTTGCTGTTTTCTCAGCTGTCAATACACCTACGGCTAATATCCACCCAGAAGAATAATGGCTGGGCTACAAAAAGGCGCCTATTTCCTCACCACTTGGGCTGTGGCATTATGATTTGTGTGACACCCATCTGCTGATCATTCTTTCGAATGGAGTCGGCTTGTACCTGTCATAAACATGATTTAACGGGACATAACACTGACGATGACTCTCCGACGACCCCGTTGTGTAACATCAGGCATGCAATTGTGGAAACTCAGCGTGGGAGATCGTACCTAATTAAAAGAATGTGATATCTAATAGTGATTTGAGATTTAAAGGAACAGTGTGCCTAAAAATTCTAATTCTGGGATTTCTTTCACCATTATCAATGAATAACAACTCAAAGAACAAGTTCACATAAAAATGAAAATTATATCATCATTTACTCACCTCTTTCCAAACCTGTATGACTTACATTCTTCACAAAAAATCATACTTAAAAGAACTAAATGTAGTCCAAACATCATTGGACTCTCTTGACTTTTACTAAATGGGGGAAAACACATTTAATATGTGAAGAAACTTGAATAAAATATATATTTCTATTTGTTTCTCATGCAAAGCTATTATTTGATTTCAGATTAACTCTTAAAAATAAAGGTTCAAAAAGCAGGCATCTGGTTCCATGAAGAACCTTTACCATACATGGGGCCTTTCAACGCTATCTCACGACCAATTCGTACGAATTTGTACGAGTGATTAAAAGGTGGCTAATCCGTACGACCTCACTCGTACGAATTCGTACGATTTGTCTAAACCCACGTGACGGGTAGGTTTAGGGGCGGGGTCAGGTCATTCGTACGAATTCATACGAATTTGCCAACTCGTAAAATATGTACGATTTAGCAAAAATGTTACAAATTCGTACGAGTGAGGTCGTATGAATTTGTACGGATTAGCCACCTCGTGAAATTCGTACGAATTGCCGTAAGATCAGGTTGGACCTTTCCATTGCACTAAAAAAATGCTCTTTAGATTATTAAAATGTCCTTCAAAATTTGAAAAAATATATATATATATTAAGAATTGTTAACTAAAAGATTATTTGTGGAACATTCAATTATTCAAATACTCTCACAGTGATGCCATAGCATAGAAGATCCATTTTTTTATTTCCCCAAAGAACCTTTCAGTGAACAGCTAACAGAACCATTTTCTTCTCAGTGTGAAGAACAATTTAATAATCTAAAGAACATTTTTCCAAATGTCAGTCTTTTGGCTAATAGAACATTTCCATTGATGTTGAAGGTTCTTCATGGAGCCATCGATGCCAAATGTAAATAGACATTTTAAGAACCTTTCACCAAAAGGTTATTTGGGAACCCAAAATGGATCTTAAATGACATTGCTGAGAAACTCTTTTGAAACCTTTATTTTTAAGAGTGTATACAAAATTTTTTTTGCCCTTTTTGGAACTTGAAAACTCACTATGAATGGTTGAATGGCAAGAGCGGCCTTTGTTTTTTGGGTGAGCTATTCCTTTAAAGTGATATACACGCTAGGAAGCAGGCATTCACACATTTCACGAGCCCCAGGCGTACTTGTTATGAATGCGGCGTCAGACTTTTATCAGCCTTCTCTGATCCGATCGTGACTTTATCCAGCCTTCAAAGACCTCTTAGAGACCATGATTACTCGGACACTCACTTAGTGTGTAAAAGCAAATGTAGCGTGCACAAAAGGGTCAGCTATTTTAGGACGCATTTTCTTGAAAGGCCACTCCCGAGAGCACGGGCGAGACTTTTCAAACCCCGGCACCTCTTTTGAGCCAATGACAAGTATCCAGTGCATCTGGGCGCACTCGACTGCTCTCAGAAACACGAACGACAGAAGCTGCAACTTCACATCAAGGCTGCATCAGTCACCTCACGTCAAACTTGAAGGGCACGATTGGACACAAGCGACAAGCCGAAAAACACATTAGCATAATGTTTACATAAATGAATACGTAAACACAGTGGCAAGATAATCAGCATGGCACATTTAAATGCTGCAGCCAGCCGTACTCGTGCGCCGAGAAGTCGCACTGCCTGAGAAGCAGCGATAGGAGAGGAAAGACATGTCAAACACGCACACCGGTCTGATTCCGACTCCTGATGCGGCGCGTTGACGTC
Organism: Phoxinus phoxinus; assembly: GCF_949152265.1. Taxonomy (NCBI): domain Eukaryota; kingdom Metazoa; phylum Chordata; class Actinopteri; order Cypriniformes; family Leuciscidae; genus Phoxinus; species Phoxinus phoxinus. The sequence continues at coordinate 20,989,131 of NC_136879.1, read as the reverse complement.
TTATTTAAACAAGATAATGACATGGGATTAGGCTGCAGCATAGAACCTGACTTTTAGTCTATATAGCGGGCGACTCAAAACTACAGCTCCGAAACAGAAAGCATCAACGCTATGCGATGGACAACAAAGCACTATTCTGCTCTTTTTAAAGTCCAAATAAACACCACTTTGAGATTTTAATCACAACCTGCGTGTTTTTCATTCAAGGACTCAAAGGAGATGTACCAGAATGAAATTCAAAGTCTAGAACAAAGAAAAACAAACAAATATTTGCTTATATCTCCATCTGATTCGACAGTGAACGCCCACTTTAGATAGACAATTGAGTCATACATACAAAGTTATGCATAGACGAAAACACAGGTGGTTTAACACAACAATTTGAACGCTTTCGGCCTTGATTGGTCAGATCAGAGACTCACGCCGAAGACTTGCATATTGCCAGACATTATATTCAAACATAATTAAGGCACAAGCAGAGTCTCATATTTCACATACTGCAATCTCATGCAATCTCCTTCGCTGTAAAGCTTGTTGCACATTGCATACAGTATAAAAAGGTTGCAATTACCAGCAAACAATTGGATTTCTAATTATATTTAAGTAAAATCGTCAGTGTAAAAATTGCAGTGTTAAAAGTTATTAATTCCCAAAGAGTTAAATTAACAATCAACAATGTTAAAAAACACTCCTCTTCAGTGTAGTTACAAGTGTAATTTTATTTTTACACTGAAAGTGCAAAAACAAAAAGGCGCCGAATTGTATTGACTCCGCCCCTCGATGACTGCTGTCTCGAAAGACGACGACGCCATTTTATCTTCATGCGACCGAGACGGTAGGTTGAATTGCTTTTTTCTTTCTAAAATAAAAAAGTAAATACACTTGTTAACATTTTTGGTAAAATATGGTGGTGAACACATTTAGAAATGATAAACTGCGCGTTTTTGTCAGGATTAAGGAAACTCGTCAAGTTCATGAGATGCAGAGATGTAACGTTACAGAAGGATGTGAAGGTTTCTCATGACGATTTGATTTCCTGGATGAAGGTGATTTAACGTTTAAAATACATTTGTATTATAAATTATATTTGTATTACAAATATATTTTTTAGCTCATTTCATTTTGGTTTGTTGACAGCCTTCATGAAAGCCTTCCCGCCTCCAGTCGCGCCGAGGCCTCAACCGGTCTTACGACAAGCCTGGCACTAAAGTTGATGAGGAGGTCTGAAACAGCAGCTGCATTTGGGCTTCTTTTTTTCTGCGCAGATGAGAGAATTCTTCAAATGGTAAGTTTATATTCGTTTTGTGTGTATTAAAGTTGCTGTGTTATACATGAACGCGTTAACAGTTCCGTTTTTGTGACGCATGCGCATTATTAACAGCTCGTTTAAGTATCTTGTAAATTAGCGCGCAGTGCAAACAACAAAAGCACTTTTTTGTAACGTTAGACTGAGGTGGGGGAGCGTTTAAAAACGTTTTATTCGCCCTATGTTTAAGTGAGAATTACATATCTGTATGTTTGTTCTTAGCACTGAATATCATGTCGTCATATCTGCGTCAAGACACAAACATACGAACTTCCCATCAAATTTTTTTTTTTTCAAACATTGTGAAAGTGCATTAAAGCTAATCTGTAAATCCATCTGTCTTCCAAATCAGTTTACAGGTAACATTTTCGTATGCACTGGCAGAGAATACAGGTACTTTAGCTTGAAATCAGTCTTTATCAATTCATACTGCATGTTATTTTGGGATAAATTATGTCCTAACTATTTATCTGTCTGCATTTTATTAATATGAATCTTTATGTTCTGTTCACATTATAAATACCATTAATAAATGATGGGTAAAATAAATTCTAAATGCGTATTAAAATCAAGTTGATGCCTTATTACTCATTTAACTTATATAAATGTATTCAATAATCAGATTAAATGCATATTAATGCAATATAAATAATTTTACACCCATGCTTTATAGACAGCTCTCAGCATAATCGAAATTAAGGGTAATCACAATTATTTTTACCTTATTTACAGCCCCAATTTAAATTGTATTGCATTACTGAATTTTGGAAATATTAGCCTCAACTGACATATTTTTTTCAAATCCTTTTTCAATAGATTTGGCCCAGAACCCTCCAGTGTCAAGTGAAGGAAGCTCCTCTCATGAGATTGCTACAGAAACCAAGCAACAGAAATGAAGACGAAAGCAACAGAATGCTGAAGATGAATCCAGAATCGTGAGTGTCATTATATTTTATTCTATGTGCAGTACACATTTTAATACATGACGAATCAACATGAAACATTTAAACCTAACTGGGCAACCACACAATGCCTTTGTTCAGACCTGAAATGTACATGTGTCTTGGGTGATTGATGTCCTTCGGATGAGACGTTAAACCGAGGTCCTGACTCTCTGTGGTCGTTAAAAATCCCAGGATGTCCTTCGAAAAAGAGTAGGGGTGTAACCCCGGCATCCTGGCCAAATTTGCCCCTTGCCCTCTGTCCATCATGGCCTCCTAATCATCCTCCTATATATACTAATTGGCTTCATCACTGTCTCCTCTCCACCAGTAAGCTGGTGTGTGGTGAGCGTTCTGGCGCAATATGGCTGCCGTCGCATCATCCAAGTGGATGCTGCACATTGGTGGTGGTTGAGGAGATTCCCCCCCTTCTATGTAAAGCGCTTTGAGGTCTCAGATAAAGCGCTATATAAATGTAACAAATTATTATTATTATTATTATTAATTATTATGTATCTTGATTGTCATAATTCATGATGACACATCAATCACTATGTCATTGTGTTAATTCAAGATATTAAACTGCAAAAAGTTAAAGGGTTAGTTGACACACAAGTGTAAAATTGTTGTAATTTCTCACCCTCATGTCATTCCAAACCCAAAAAGACTTTAGTTCATCTTCGAAACTTAAATGAATGTATCAAGAATACTCCACGCAACTACCACTTTGACGCTTCAAAAAGTTCATAAAGAGATCATAAAACGAACCCATATGAATTGAGCCGTTTAGTCCAAATTTTCTGAAGAAACTTGATTGCTTTGTGATGAATAGATTGAATTTAGACTCTTATTCACATATAAACATGAATCAACCAACATGAACAGAAGAAAAAGAAAATTTGGACTAAACTGCTTGGTTCATGGATTAGTTTTAAGATCTCTTTGTTAACTTTTTGAACCGTCAAAGTGGTATTTGTGTAGCTGTCAATGGAAGGAAAGAAAGCTGTCAGATTTCATCAAAATATCTTCATTTGTGTTTCAAAGACTAAAGAAAGTCTTGCGGGTTTGGAACGACATGAGGGTCAGTAAATTACTGAATAATTTTTTTTGGGTGAACTATCCCTTTAATAAAAGAATGTGGCCTAGACCTCAATCGAATCTCAATGCGTCTTGGGTGCGTTTACACCTGTACTTCGAGTTGTTCGCTTGTGCAAGATGAATGTTAATGCCAGGTGTGAACGGTGCTACTCTGCGAATACACAATCATCTGAACAGAATTGTTCCTGAGAGAGATATGGTTGTCATTATGCTATGTAACTGTTTGATTGTTTTTGTTTTGATTTTTGTTTAGAAGACCTCCGCTAAGTTCCTGGAAAGGCTTCTCCCAAGACCTTCAAGGACCTGATTGACTGCAGAATCTGCTGTGAAAGATGATGAAACTGATGATTCAGGTTAGACTATAGTTCAGAATAAGATTATCTATACACGTTCATGCATGAATGCATTTTGCTGAAGTTTTCACGTGTTATTTAGAATGGGGCAGCGATCTTGCATCAATTCGTCTCCTGCAAGAGACCTGGAAAGATGTCCTCATATCAAGCTGAACAACACCTTGTCGTCTCCAAAAAGGTACATTTGGACATTTCTGTCACACTGCCTATTGTCTGCCTCAAAATATTGCCATTTGTGTTGATTGTATTGTGGAAAACGAATATAAAGACGGCCAATTGGAGAGCTGACTTTGAGTGTTATTTTTGTCTTTGGCAGGGACCAGCATACAAGACCACCTTGACTGCATTGAAGAGACCACACAGCATACCTGCTCGCGGCCGGTGATGCTGATATGGCAATAAACTCAAATACTACTTCCTGTTCGCTGAATGGGACAAAGAGGAACTGCATACATGGATGCTACACAACTGTTGACAAGTAGTTTTCTGCAATCTTGTTCAAATCTACCTGTCATATTTCTTCATGTCTAGGCAAATTAACATGATTTTATGTTTTTTCTTGACTTTTTTTTTCTTGCAACTCCTCATGAATGTGATAATTTGACCTTTACACATCTGGCATATGTTATAAAGGAGCCACTTTGCCTATTTGTTAAATAAACTTTGGATTTATACATCTGTCTGAAGACTCTTGATTTTATCTTGTACATTAACACTATATAATAGTGTAAATAGTTTTTGCACTGAACAGATAACTTTATAAATAACACTTATAGTGTAATCCAATAGTGTAAATCCAATGGAATTAAATCAACACCAGGGGTGTTAAAACCCCCAAGTGTAAAACTTAAACAACAATTTAAGTGTAACACTTTACACTCGAAGTGTAATTTTTCTACACTGTAAGGTGCTATATTAACACTGTAAATTCAACACTACAAACGGTGTACTTTTTACTCTAGATAGATTGGGACCATATATGATCCGGAGTAGTGTTAAAATTAACACTTTAAGTGTTAATTTGACACTGCGTTTTTTACTGTGTACAAAGCAAACACTGACACCTTTTTTTTTTATAAACTACTTCTGTGGTCTTCTATACGCAGGGGTTCTTTCAGCAGTTTTCAGTTGCGAATACCAAGCATGACAAAGTTTACAGCAACAAGAAATGGTCATCTACAAATATTAGTGTGTAATTGCTGAGCAACATGACAATCACAGCCAATTAGAAGTTGTGAATTTTGTACCAATTAAACTCACAGGGGACGGAGCTACACAGCGGATAGAAATTGGAACAAACAACAATTCTTTATAATGATTTAAATTATAGTCACATTACATCGCCAGTTGCAGCTAAAACATTTAAATCAAATATTTTGATGAGGCCTTCACTTTTTTAATGATCATTAGGTTTGAGAATTATTTTAATCTCTTTCTCTAATAAGCTATTTGATTTATTTTCTGTTCTATTATTGTATTGTACATGACTTCAGTCTATACTCTGTGGTTTTAAAAATGCTTCGCACATACATTTGGCTTTCATTTTTGTTTTTAAATAAATTCATTTAAATGTATTTTCTTTATTCTTCTTCCATTATTCTTCATAAAAATGCTATTTATTATTTTTCTTTATATCCTCTTGTCTTATAATACACAAGATGCAGATGAACACAAACACAGACATACAGACTACCACTCCTGTATAATGGCAACAAGAATGTTGCACACACAGCAGATTATTTCCTCGGTGCCATGCAACAACATATGCTACCATCCAGTGCAAATTGAGCCTTGGCATACAGTACATGGATAACCAATTTCAACTCCACTAAACTTGATTGTTGGAGCCTGATAATATACAGGCAGCAAAGTTATTATGAGCTAAAAGCTCACAGCAAGATGGTGAATAGAGGAAGGAGGAAGGCCTGGTATTCTGTGTCAAAAGCTTCTCAGACCGAGGAAGATGAAGGCAAGTCGGAGCTCCACGCTGTGTCACGTGGTGTTAGACTCGCAAATTGTGTACATGGAGGCAGAAAGGGAAAATGCAACAAGCAATCATTACAGTAAATTGCCTTGGCCATTTTTTCCATTCAGATGCAGAAACCGGTGAGGGAGCATTTACCGCATATAGCTTTGAGAATAGAAGATTTGAACATTTGCTCGTGGGCCAAATTGGCTAGATACACATTCAGTGTGACTGGCAGGAAATTTTTGAGGACATCTATAAGCATTCCACCTCTTGTATGACAAAAATACTCATATATACAGTATATACATATAATTGTGACTTGGGCAAAATACATTTTTGGGCCCACCAACCTCGACCTGTCAGACTGAAAACCAAGACTGAAAACCAAGACCAAAACGAGACGCTGTATTTTTACAAATAATTAAACAATGTTGTGTCATTATTTTATTAACAAAATCAAGCTCAAATTAAGTTTTTTTACTCAGCGGATGTCTGTTTGTGTCCGTGTTTAGAACGGCCGTATCTAAGACAATGAGTGCATCGCATTACGGGTGCGCATCTTACAAGTTATGAACTTTATTGTAGCTGTAGCTTTGTAAGCACTCCATTTGTTCTGTCAGTTGGCCAAAATATCATGTTATAAAAAGATTAGGTTATTTAAGGCAGTATTGCCTATGATGACCCGACGGCAAGACTAAGACACTCTTCTTCGCTCCTCAAATACATAAAAAAAATTGCCTTTATATTGTTTCTTGATTTACCATTGCTTTGCAAACAAGCAGTGACACTCCAAACTGCGAGCAGCACTTCAATCAAGATTCATGAAGCGGTTGGAGTAATGAGTTTGACCGATAGTTTAAGGAGCCAATGGAGTTACGAGGTTAACACGCAAGCTGTTTTTAATACTTTTCATTGGTTAAATATTTGCAAAATCCACAGACAGACGTAAAGGGTGACCAATAGTAATGATTTATGATGAAATATGGAGATACAAGTTTTCTGCCCAACAGTGACGATCTAGTTTAAATGTAAAGTAATTGTCTTACAGAATAGAGGTTTAGCATTAGAATTAAATAATAATATAATTAAAAAATATATTATTTGTCCTCATTGTAATAAGCACCCACTTGTAATTAGTGTTCCACTGCAATACTTTTGGTTTTGGTTTATCTTTGTAAACAAGCGTTTACAGCCATTGTGCCACGGCTCGAAGATTTTTTGAACATGAGCGCCATATTTTCAAGACACCATGTCATGTTAAAAAAGTTCAATTTCAAAACGCTTCTCAGAAACGCGTCTTTTCAGCAGCATTGAGCATCTGCAGTTGGTTAATATTTTGCAGCGTATAAACTCTTCAAATATAAGAGATATAAGAGTAAGTAGAGCCAGTTTCAGTGACAGCAAATATTACAAAAATATCTGACCAGGTGATGGAGTGAATGACCAATACAAAATCAAGTGTTCCACACAGCCTGAAATAAGAGTTTGATCTTTATTAAGATATATTTTTATATTTTTGCACTGATTTAAAAAAAATTGGTTTGCACAGGAAAAAGGTGAGGTGAAAAAGAGAAACTTCCTGATAATGATAAAATAAAAATAATAAAATGTAAAATAAATATCTTATTTAAACTCTTTCTGTTTATGTATCTTTAATGGTAAATCTGAAAACTACTTTACATGATCAAATACACCTTAACTGCAAAAATTCCTGAATTGTTGGATGAAAAGATTCCTTTAAAAGAAAACGGAGGTCACTTTTAACCCACATGCATTTCTGGGGTATCTGTGAATGCTTGGTGGAAGCTAGGATACCATGGAACATTTTTGAAAGTGTGGTGTAGTTTAGTTTAAGGCTAATACAATGGCAATGGCAAAGCAGTTTAAATTTGCTTCTCCCAATTGTGACAAACTTCTTTGTATTTGTACATTTGCACAAATCCGCTTACCGGTATGCTTTGATTTGTTGTTAATGGCAAAGCTATAGAAAAAGTATTTGGTATAATGACTCGTATGTTTCATTGCAAAGTTTAGATTAAGTAACTTAGTGCATGGAAGCTTGTTTACGCCATGGAATAAAAAATGATAATAATTGTGACTTTATCTTGCAATTTTGCCTCTTTTTTCTGAATTTCGAGATATAAACTCGCAATTGCGAGTTATAAATTCCAATTCTGAGCGGGAAAAATACTTTTTTCTCAGAATTTCCATATTATATCTTGCAATTCTGACTGTATAACTTGCAATTGCTAGTTTATATCACCCAATTCTGAGAAAAAAGCCAGAATTGGGAGAAAAAGTCACAATTACCTATTTTTTTTTATTCGGTGATGGAAACAAGCTTCCATTAGCGTGATCAGGTAAATGTATAAGATAGCTGTATTTTGACTTTCTGATTCAAAAGGTACCTTTGAAATCCATAAGGTGAAAAACCCAGGCACTTGGAAGTACGAATGAATACAAAAAATCCATCTCCTCCGATCACTCACCAACAAAAGAAATCTGTAAAAATAAGACAGAAAGGTACATTTGTAAAGACGCACACACACATACACACAGTTACCGCACTTAAGAAGGTCCAGGACATTACAATGACTCTTTCTCTCTCTTTTTTACCTTCACTCTCCATTGAAGCGCTCCCTTTGAATAAGTTCAAGTTTTCCGAGAGAACCTTAGGAACACTTCAAAGTGAAGCCCAGGGAGTGTTTCTATACTGCATGGAAAGAGCTCTCTCGGGTTCACGGCCATTACGCCACGCTTTAGCCTCCTCCAGTACACCCTATCTCTCTCTCTCAAAGCCAATAGCGCTTGCATTTCAAGTCAGGTTGCAATCTCTTCAAATTACCAACCACACTGGAACAAATAATAGTGATTTACTTAATTAAAAACTAAACATTTTCCCATCTAAATAAACAAAAGAAATTGAAAGCGCTGGCTCCTTGAGGCATCTCCCTCGGTCCATTAGTTGCAGTCCAATGGGCTTTGATAGGAATTAACTCACACTCAATTATCCTCTGTGCCCGCAAACAGTCCCAGACGCCAAAATGTGAATGCGCCGACTGCAATCTCCCTCCTCGCAACCGTGAATGGATGGAGGGCTTTCAACCGGAGAGTACGCAAGCTGTATTTAGACATTCTTTAAACATATCCCTTCATTTTCTCTGTCTGTCTTCTTTCGTCACATGCGCCCACGGACGCTTTTAGCCTTTTATCAGTACCGGGGCACTGGCTGCCAGCGACCCTGTAAAAAGACTATACTATAAGACTATTCGATACTCTGAGATTTTGTGAGAAGCATTTTTGCATATTCTTGAGTACTACAAATCTTTCTTTTGGGTCTTTTCTAAGTAAGTACACCACAGCTAGCCAATGCAAACTCAGATATCAAATTCATAGAGCAAGAAACAAGATATTCATGAACTTATTCAATTATTTATCATTTCAAATAGCTACTCATTTACCATTAACCACTAGCCACTTGTCAGTCTTTCCACAGCCTCTGTAAGTTGCCTATACACAACGTGATCTCTGAATAAAAACTTTGGTTCCACAAAAACTGTGTGAGTATGATTACTTTATTTGGGCTCATGGCCTAGTAACAATAGTCTAGTGATGTGTTGCTAACGTTTTCTTTCTTTCTTATTCTAATGTTCCCTGAGTGTGCTGAGGACCAATCAAAAGAGAAACTCACAGTTTTTGTACTGACTTTCACTGCTGTGCTAGTCACTGCTCGTTTAGAAAATTAACTTCTCTCTTCTTTTCTTTTTGACACAAACCTTATTTTTGTGCGTCGTAGGAAGGTGTCGGAGGTCTGTCAGGGAGATGCCATAAAGATTCGGAGTTATAACTGGAGTCTGGAGCTTTTCTGAATGACTCAGCGGTTCCTGTCCAGGTCTTTAATGAGATGTTCTTCAGGCCTGTCTAACCTCCCTTTTCCTTCGTCTCCAAAGACAAACAAGTACCTTAATTGCAGGGGGGGGGGAATCAACATGGCACAGGAAAAGGAAATTAATTAATGTTCGTTTTTTTGTTTCTAATGTCTTGTCAAGTTGTGGTACTGCAACACTGGTGATAAATTTACCTGATCAGACAAGGAATGGTAAAAAAACAACAGAGCTTGGGTTTAATTTATTTATTAAAAAATGGACTAAAATTAAAGGCAAATTAGAAATGGTTTGGCATAGAAACTGAAACAGTTAAATGTCAAACCATCCCTAATTTGCAGTTGTTGCATGTGTATAAAATATACATACATGTACATATACACACATATATATATATATTTTTATATATATATATATATATATATATATATATATATATATATATATATATATATACATGTTTTTTGTTTTGTTTTGTTTAGTTTTTTATCATGGCAACTCTCGGAATCGAACTAAAAGGGATTGTATTGGTAAGAATGGGAATGTGCCTTGTCTTGGCAGACTAGATCTGCAATCCGGCTTCTGCCGAAACATGCACATAAATACAGTGAGTAGGACATGAGAGCTGATGTGAGAAAAGTAGTGAGAACCTTCCAAATCTAGGCAGGTGGTGCTGGGGAAGTTGGGGGGCTATAGGAAAATTCCCATTGCACCGAGTTGTACAACACCCCACACTTCGTGCACACAATATAATAAGTCGTTAACTCTTTTTAATGTATATATATATATATATATATATATATATATATATATATATATATATATATATATATATATATATATTTTATAGTGTCTTTTAATATCATATGTTTTTGTCCTATATGTATTATTGACACATAATGTCTCTCAGAATAAGAATTACCTTTTCTCTTGTTAGATTGAACAGCTAATCTGTGCACATACAGGCTGCACCATCGGCATGTCAATATGATTCCTTCATGCTGTCGTGGATGTCATTGCACTCAGTGACAAGTGATGCTTGTGTTGCAATTTGTTTACATCTCATATATGTCCTTGTCAGTCTCCTTGTGTCTTCAGAAGAGTGAAAGTTAAAAGATATGAAATTCGATTCCCTGTGAGTACAAACCGGTAGGGTTTCTGGCTGGGCCGGAGAGGCATCACAGATAGTGACCCTTTCAGGTACATTTTGTGTGTGTTTTTCTTTTCTCATTACATCATCAATCAACCCTACACTCAAGCCTGTACATATTTGATGCAAAGACAGCATGAAATTTCCCAATGTGCAGAAAATGAGATCAACTCTGCTCTCCGACTGGGACATGCATATGTTTTTGCAAATTTTAAAACCAGTTTCATAACCAGCATCTCCTGGGTTGGTATCTGGGTTGGCTCAGTTATACCAGATACATGCACACTAGGACTACAGTTAAAAAAATTGGCGTCTTAAGAATATTTCATGTTTTTAAAAGAAGTTTCTTAAACTCACTCAAGCAACATTTATTTGATCAATAATACAGCAAAAACAGTCATATAGTAAAATATTATAACGAGTTAAAACAATTTTCTATTTAAATATATTTTAAAAGGTAGTTTATTCCTGTGATGATTTTTTACTATGACTCAAACTTTTACCATTACCAAGCCATTACTTCAGTCCTTAGTGTCAAATTCAGAAATCCTTCTATGATGATTTGCTGCTCAAGAAACATATGCAACACCAATTTGTATTTGAAATAGAAATGCATTGAATTAGCTGAATTAATTAAATAAGATTTGTAATACTGTAAAAATATGAACTATTAAAGGAATTAAATTCATTACAGTAGATTCACCTATTCTAAATCCTAAACATTATGAACTACATCTGTTGAAAATGCGATCTTAAAATCTTGGTGACAAATATGAACACTGCAATGAATACAAAAATACTAAAAAAGTAAAGTAAAAAACAATAAAGACAGGAAGTCATCAACAGATTCCGGGAATATTCTGGTAAAAGTGGAGAATTTTAAGGCCACTAATGGATTTCACCCACTTTTAGCTTCCTGAGGCAGCAGCGCTATTAAAATGCTCTTTGTTTTGACTCTTTGTCATACCGTTTCAACTTAGTATCGCAGCTTCCACACAGAAATACTTCTCCGTCTCTCCCTCATCCATCCCCTTGACACAGAAGTCAACTTAAAACTGACAAGGGAGAGAGAGTGAGACAACGGCCTTCTTTCATGCCTCCATCTCCTCACTCTTACTTGTCTTCTTAAAGCCGAAAGAGAGATGGGGGAAAAGAGGAACCGTATAAAAAAAGGTGTCTTTGAGCGTGATAAAACACTTGCATATGAGAGAACGCAGCTTACCTGTTGAGCTTCACCGCTCGCCTTTGTCTCGCCTCATGTGGAGGTTCTTCTCTGAAGACGTTCGCCAGCTCTGGTGAAGAACTGCCAGTGGGGCTCCCCTACGCACATTCCCCTCGTCCTGACGGTTTCTTAACAACCTGACAGCATTGGAGGAGTGATACGAGGGAGGATGAGTGAATGGAAATGAGATGAGCAAACTGCTGACTGTAAAAAAGCAGAGGAACACTTGTAACGTGGCACTGCATCTCTGTCCTTTCACCTCGTCATATTCGGGCATTAGCGGGCATTTAATGAGCTTTAACGGAGCTACAGAAGGGTGCTACCACAGGACACGACCTTTCTAATAGACTACATCTAGAACAACACTGCCATTTTTTCCTTTTCTGATTCGTTTCTTTTTCTTTTTCGCTCTGTTTGTATGTTGAGGGACCCTGGTACCCTTGTCGACACTGAAGTGAACGCTGCAGTCTCCACAGCGACCAGTTTTGTAACATTTATGCTCATGCATAATAAATACTGCACAGTCTATTCACTATATTTTATATACTGAACACTCCTTAGGGGCCCTTGGTTCTCTCAATGCGCACAGCAACAGATTTGACACAGAATTCATTTTCCACAACTGAATATTTGATTTGTCTGGTGAAAATCGTTGTTTTTTTACCCCCCTCTACAGTTTTTCTATTTTTTTGTTTTGTTATTATTATATGCCACCTAATGGACACCCGAGACATGGATTGACTCACTGCTGACGCCACCAAGAAAAAGCAGTTGGAATTTTGAGTGATTCTAGACAATGGATAAAGATTTTTCTTCTTTAGGAAAATCTATGCTTATAAACACAGGACAAGGGTCAATAGCCACGGCTCGTCTCATCATCTTCTGCAAAATTTAGCATTTGCAGGCTTTCAGGAACGCTGTTTTTCTACACAATGGATTTTCAAAGCTTGCATACATATGCATTATAGTGGTTATATAAAGAAACTGTATATCTCATAATAACTATAAGTTTCTCTAAGTTATATATATATATCTATATAGATGTATCCTCGCTCGGATCCCAGTCACTTCTAATCACAGCCACCTGTTATCAAGCACCGCACTCATCACTCCTGCATATAAACACACTCCCTGCACTGTCATTTGTCTGGTCTCAACTTGGACTATGGATTTACCTGTATTCCTAATATTACCTTCTGTGATTCCCAAGTTCCTGTCTCCTTGCTCCTGCGTCTGTTCCCCTTCTCCAGCGTTTTCTTCAGCGTTTCCTCAAGACCTGTAAGATAAACGGCCCTATTTTAACGGTCTAAGCACACGGCACATGTGCACTTTGGGCGCGTCCGAATTCACGGAAAAATGGTTCTGTGCCGGTTTCCACCATATCTTTATGTACACAATAATAATCTTTTACATTGTAATCCTTTATTTTTTTTATATATGGCATGTTTGTGTGCTGCTGCGCATCCCTGTGTGTGAAATAAGCAGTGTACGCACGTTGTGGACCCGCCTATAGGCGCTCTTTAAATATCAAAAAACAATTGCGCCATTGACCAACTGAAACCTGGTCTAAAGTCAATGGCGCAATTGTTTTTTGTTATTTAAAGATCGCATAATATGCGCCTATAGGTGGGTCTATTTCAGTAGCCTCAAAATAGCAACGCACCAACAATGCGCCTGACCACAACTCTTTTTCAAACCAGGACGCCAATGGGCGCACAAATGGGCGCAAATGCATTTGCTATTTAAACAACTTGGCGCAGGAAGTGAAAAAGATAACTGCGTCGGGCTGAAACTAGCAAAAAACACTTGCGTCGTGCCTGGCGCCGCGGCCCTAAGACTCTGATAACTATTCAGCCTGATAAACGACAAATAAAAGGTGTGTGTGGATTTACACACCTTTTGAAGCGACGATCACAATCTTTACTTACAAAACCTAAGAACTGAAGATTAATACCTGCCTTGGTCATCGATGTGTTATTACTCACCGGTGTTTGGAATTTCCAAATCTATCCATCCCTCTCGAGTCTGCCATCTCAGTTGATCAGTAGGAGCACTTCACACTTTTTGCTGAAGTGAAAGTTAAAAAAAAGTGAACTTAAAAATTGTTTATTGTTATGAAAAATGCGCAAAAATACTATTTTCAATTTTTATATGAACCTATATTTCGCAAAACATGTTTTACTCTAAACCTGCAAGAAAATTAAACTCATAAAACTAAAGCTGTGTTCCGAATTTGAGGTTGAAGACTCAAAAAAATTGTTTTCATTTAGCAAGTGCCAAAACCTTTACCAAGTTTCGTACCATTCCATTTAAATCTAAAAAAAAACAACCTTAAAATGTTTCTGTCAAAAATAACCAAAGGGTTTTCTTGACAAGAGAAGGTAATCAAAGCCATCAATTTTGTTCGATGTTCAAATCCTCACAACAACTACATAGATAAATGTTACTTATTCTCTAGATCTATTAATAAACTAAACCACTATCTTCCGATAGACAGATTTCCTACAAGGTCTCGCATAAAAGCGTTTTCACTGTATCTGGGAGATTGGAGAAGTGCATTGAATCTGAATGTGTAAAGAGCAAGAAGTAAAGTTCAGTCACAAGAGAAAGATCATAGATTTAAGCTGAACTTTAAAACCCTGGGTGTAGTGTTCTCACATGAGAACTATGAGCCTCTATCAAGGCTGCGGCCTTCAACACACACAGAACTACATGTACTGTACGCATACAACCGACACACACAGTGAGACGTGCTTTATAAGTGGAAGGAGGCGTGGGGTAGGTGCTTCATGGAGAGCCGGAGAGACAGATGTGAACAGCTGGGGCCTGTTGCTCAGTCATTATGTAGAGTGGCCCCCAGGCACAGGTTAATATGTACACACACACCCAAACACACACACATATGCAAATGCAGGCACATGCATTGCACAACAGCATAAAAACATTACTAATCAACTTGCACACAGTATCAGTGAAAAAATCTAACTAAAATTAACAAAAATGTCCCCCATTATTTTGCTGTCTTTGTCTTTAAAGGGGTTCTCACCCACTGGCAAAATGGGCTTTCAGTAGAACGTGGCTGCCTATGCAGTAGAAAGGCGGGGGAATTTTGAAATATGTGCTACCTGACTAGAGAAAACTGAGGAAAAGGGCTGTTGTCTTCCCTTTTGCCAAATTGGTAAACCTTCATCACCCATAATGCACTGGGCATGTTGCCGTCCAAGGCCACTTCCACCAGTCTGACATGGTGTCTGCTAACACTTCAGGGCTGCGTTGTGGTCGTGTCTAGACACAGGTCTTTCATCTGGAAAATATTTTTTTACATTTAAATAATTGCATTACAGTAATTGTTTTACAGTACTTTGCCAATATTGCCATTACTAATTTTAGAAAAAGTCAAAAGGAAAAATGTCCGGATGCATTATTGTAATACAGGTGAAACTCGAAAAAATTGAATATCGTGCATAAGTTAATTTATTTTAGTAATTCAACTTAAAAGGTGAAACTAATATATTATATAGACTCATTACATTCAAAAGTGAGATATTTCAAGCCTTTATTTGTTATCATTTTGATGATTATGGCTTACAGCTTATGAAACATCCCAAATTCAAAATTAGAATATTGTGAAAAGGTTTTCATAGCTGTAAGCCATAATCATCAAAATGATAACAAATAAAGGCTTGTACAATATATTAGTTTCACCTTTTAAGTTGAATGATTAAAAAATATATTAACTTTTGCACGATATTCTAATTTTTTGAGTTTCACCTGTATAATCAAATTTTACAATGCAAATTTAAATGATTCAATTTCTTTGTCATGTAATTACTTTTCTTTTTCTTTCTTTCTTTTTTTTTTTTTTTGGTGACCTGAGCATGTTTTTGAACCAGTTGCATAAAACTTTAAGAAAATGACAGATCTAAATATGCACTGAAAAAAAAGAGAAAAAACAACAGAGAAAAAACAACAGAGAAAAAACAACAGAGAAAGAACACACAAATTCAGAAAACAGAGGGATGGCAGAGGTGAAAAGCGAACGAGAGATGGATGGGGCAAGGCTAACCAGTGGAGAAAGAACCAGGAGATACAGCTGCTGCAGAGTTAGTTTACAGAAAGTGAAGAACACACACACACACAAACGCACACACACACACACACACACACACAAACGCGCATACACACACACACACTGTCAGGAGAGATTCTGTGAAGAACAAAAAATGGTCAAGGAAAGCAATATCCTCAGCAATAAAAGTATAGGTGCAAGACGGGCTCTGCAAGTAAAAATATATGTGAGAAAAATGTTCTCTATAATACAAAAAAAAAATGCTAATGTAATACAAATGTTTTCATTAAAAACTAATTGTAACCCTTCTAAGGGTTCTGAGAACATAAACACTGAATTCAGTTGCAAACCTCACTCACTGCAATGACCACAGTGGAAACAATGCTTTTATTGCATGGAAGCATTCCCAGTATTATGTAAAACAGCGCCAATTTTCTGGTAATATTGTTTAGTTGACATCAGGGGGCCAAATAATATCTTATTAGTTGTAGTTGGGGGCCAAATAATGTCATTGATAATAATAATGATAATAATAATAATAATAAACAACACCAATAATTATAATGTCAACAACTGTGCAATAAAATTTGCTTTAGAAATGTATACAATAATAATAATACATATTCTATATAAAACAACATAAATTATTATTATTATTAACACTGAAAATGTTTGTTGAACAATTTACTTTGAAACCATTTTTTACTCAGAATTTTCTTTTCTGACAAAGTACAGCAAGCAGTTAATGTTACTTCCACAGTTATATTTGGATCAGTTTATTCTCTGTGTACACATTACTGTGAAAGTGTTCTCTTAGCACAGATACATTCTCCAAAACACATCACCGCGCACACACACACACACACACACATAGCATCTATTCCCTTTTTAAACCACAGTGAGTAGAAGACAGGAAGTTTAATTACAAAATGCAAACAGTAGCTACAGGTTATAGAGATAAAAGATGAGGAAAAGGGGTTTTAGACACTAATATCCAAATTCATCAGAGGGAAATTAACACTCCCAGCAGCTCACTTTAAACAAGAGCTGTATTTAATGAAAAAGGACCCCACTGACCCAGGCAGACCTCTGAGGGCCCTAGCTCAAGATGGGATCCCATTTGTGTGCTCTGAGCCTAGGAATTACAACCTAACCCGTAGCCTTCGTGATCTGGATCCTATAGCCCTGCTGTCAGCTTGAGACTGTTAGCGGTGGAGCGCCGGGCTAATACCGTACAACAGCACTGCGGTTTTTCTCGTGATTAGTGCCAGATCCAACTGGCATGACTTCTACAATGCATTACTTCTGAATAAAACTGTGCCATGGTGGCATAAAGCAGTTTTTTTTTAACAAAAAGTAAAAGTTTCACTGCAAATCTGTTCTGAAGCTGCCTCATCGCAGAGGCATCTACTGTACCTTCTAGCACACGTGTTTCTGTGTTTTTTCGTTTACTTTTAAAAGCTGCACTTTTAACTTGAGCACCACAATTTGAGAATGTCATGTCATGCGTGAGATGCTAACGCAAAAGTAAAAAAAAAAACCCGTCCGTCTAGCGCATGTTTACAAATAACGATGGAAAAGTAGTGCAGTGGAACGGGCCCGTTCACACCAATGACAACTATAACCATTACATTAAAGATATAGTAGGACATATAAAAGAATAGCAGGGTTAACACCACGGCATAGGGAAACGATATTGTTGGAATGACATTCAGAAAACTGATTTCCAGTTGATGAACGATGAAAACATTGACAGCCAATCAGAATCCATCCCGCTTTAAAGAGTTTAAGCATTTAAAGAGACAGACGACAAACCTGAGGCGCGTATACAAATATACAGAGCGTTATCTTGTGGGAGTGGATGCTAATATACAGTAGTTATCATTATGATTATCTTATTATTGACTTTGGTGTGAACGGGCCTTTAGATTTAAAATGCTACATGCAAACCAATATGTTAATGATCAGTCACATGTACAACACACAAATAGCACACATCACATTAAATCCACAATAGTTGACTAATAGAGTGAGATTAGCATGTTGCTAAGCTAACAACTCCAGATGCTGTACACATTTGGGGTCAGTAAGACTTTTTTTATTTAAGGAATTCCTATTTTTATTCAGCAAGAACACTATAAATTGAACGAAAGTGACAGTAAAGACATTAATAATCTTCAAAAAGATTTCAGTTCAAATAAATAAAGGTTGTTCTTTTGAACTTTCTATTCATCAAAGGATCCTGACAATTTATAATGAAAATGCTGAAAATTCAAGATTGCCATCACAGTGATACACTACATTTTAA
Source organism: Phoxinus phoxinus (assembly GCF_949152265.1). Lineage (NCBI taxonomy): Eukaryota > Metazoa > Chordata > Actinopteri > Cypriniformes > Leuciscidae > Phoxinus > Phoxinus phoxinus. The sequence goes on along the minus strand of NC_136879.1, from coordinate 20,970,831 downwards.
AAATATTGAAACAGAAAACTGTAAAAAAAAAAAAAAAAAAATCTTACCAACTCCAAACTTTGGCAAGGGAGAGTGAATATTCTGTGAAAAAAAGCTTACTTTCAGAAATAACTTCCTATTAATTAAATATGTAATCGACACTATCCTCATTGCAGTGCATTCTGGGATTGCCTTATGAGTGGTCAAAAGAAGGTATCTTGAGATGTAAAATAAGGTATTTTGCTCAAAAGAAGGTATCTTGCAAGGCAGCATGGTTGTGTTGCCTACTTTCTGTCAGAAACACACCTGGGATGCAGGACAATGAACAGAGATGTATGGATTCACTCCTGTTCCTAAAAATGGCACATACTTGCAGAAAGAATTAGCCGACTTAAGAATTACCCGTCTGATTACATTTGATTCAGTGACCTCTTTTAGATTATATGATTTGCAAGGAAAAATGGGCAGGTTTTTGTTAAAACATTATCTCTCCTTCCCTCAAGGGAGAGTTTAGCCCACTTCTGCGGTGGAGATTTACATTGGCTTGAATTTAGGTTAGTTCATTATATATATTTTTTATTTAATCCTTTCGTTTTGTGTGTGTGTGTGTGTGTGTGTGTGTGTGTGTGTGTGTGTGTGTGTGTGTGTGTGTGTGTGTGTGTGTGTGTGTGTGTGTGCGTGTGTGTGTTTCTTTTTGTTCTGATGCAAGGATCCAGCTAATGAATATGCATCACAGCTCCAAACTCGATTTTCAACAAAAGCATAAACTGCTTTCTGATCATATAAAACAATTGCTCTAATGTCCAGAAGTAATTGAGCCGTTTGATATCCAAATTGATCCTATTTACTTTCACAATACACATTCATTCCTGGTTTTATTGTGAACGATTCACGAGCACAGATATTCTGTAGAAAAAAGTTGGTCTTTGTCTATAATCTTTCAACAAAAAAACAAACAGAATTTGCTCGCCATGTGAAAAAAAAAGCAACATTTTGAGCAAAAAGCTGAGAATTTTTTTTTTGTTTGTCAAAACCATCTAAATCAGATTATGAACAATGATCAAAACATTGGTAGATTGATTCCATCAACACCCCAAAGCTTAACAGTCCTGTAACCGTTTCATTCGGTAACATTAGGCAGTTTTGATTTATATGCTGTTTAATGTTGATGATCATGTTATTTTACATACAGTATACATCTTCTTACATAATATGATATCACTTGTTTCTGCTTCTTCTTCGGGAGATTGTTCGGGAGATTTTGATCTGGTGCAGAATTATCAGCAAAACTGTAAAATAAGGTTCCATTTGTTAACTAAAGTTAACAAAGACTAATAAATCCTTTAGCAAATGTATTGATCATTGTTAATTAATGCATTAACGCTAACTAATATGGATGCTTATTGTTACTGAATTAACATTACATTAATTAATGAATTAATATTTCCGGTGGCGTTTTTTTTTTTTTTTTGAGGAGGCAAGGGAGGAAGTGCCATAGAAAATAATCCATATTACAAAAATAAAACAATGCATACATAACAAATTGTGACATTAAAAAAAAGTCTATAAATCTATCGGTTTTCTAAAGTATGAATGGATGGGGGAAAGTCACATGAGAGGAGGAAATGCCTCCATCGTGCTATGATTGGATATGATTGGAAATGATTGGAAATGATTGGAAATGATTGGAAATGATTGGTTCGTGTGATAAATCACGCCTCTTGTTTTCATGCGCGTTCACGAATCGGTCTGAATGAACAAAAAGGATGGCGTTAATAGGAAGACTAAGTAAACGGCTCATCTACTAAGATATCACTGATTAATGTCATGTCAATATCAAACTTGAAAAGGCCTGAAAACATAACTGTGGGTTGTTGGTTTTTTATCAATAAACTTGATGAAATTAAAGGTAAATCTTTGTGTCTGTGTCGTGACCACGCTGTAAAAAAAAAAAAGGTTGCTCCCTTAAATTTTCAAGTACAATCAACTTTGATGTGTAAGTCATTTCAACTTGACTTACATTAAACTGACTTAAATCAGTTGAATCTTGTATAACTTATAAAAAAAAGTAAAAAAATACTTAACTTACTTTGAGTTTTGATGAACAATGTAAAAAAATGTTGTCATAACTTATTGATCATAATTTGTTTTACAATGCAGTCTTTACTGACCTTGATGAAAAGAACTGAACAGTTCAGTAAATTGTTACTGTCTTTAGTTATTATTTTGGAATAAATGAAAACTTGAGATATATACTTGGTTTTAATAAATACATTAGTTACATTGTTAATGTAAAAATACAAAACAGAATTGTAGTTGGTTTCTTTTTCGAAGTAATGTAAAGTAATGTTTATTTAATTAGGAAAATGTGACAAGATTAAGTGAGCATTAGGTGAGGACTTTGCCTCCTCATTTCCGAACACAACTGCATGCCACAGCGATACAGTGTTTGTCAAGTTTCAGTACGACAGTATTACACTTGATGAGAGTTCTGAAGTGTAGCCCACTATGCGATAAGTACAGCCTTGACCCGAAGAAGACTCTCGCTCCGGTCCGTCTGCGGCTAAGTGCTCGGCTAATGCACTGCTGGAGAGCAAGAACCCGGCGGTCCTCATGAGCTCTCCAGCATAATCAACCCAACCAATAGGGCTCTGCGTCTCTGACTTTATAAGGGATGTGTCACAGAGGGTCAGCGTAAAAGAGGAAATGACTCAGTTGTTGTGCATTAACTTGAAAGAACTCAGAACGCCACTAATGCTGACACATCTTGCTCTTACTAGCCCAAATCTGCTTTAAAGGACTGCGCACACGCACACACACATAAACGCAGGGCAACACTCAAAACACAGGCACAACATCAAAACACACCAATCTGCCTATCTCTGATTACAGAAATCGCCTTCATCAACAAGCAACCGTCTGGCCGTGGAAGTCTGGCCAGGACACAAGTCCGCCGTAATCTCACAAGTCTCGGACAGATCTCCGGGATCTTCGTGCTGAGGAACGTCACATCGGCGTTAAAGGTCGTACTAATCCCTGAGTTGTTGATGACCCACAAGGCGCTGTTTTGAGCAGGTGGAAAAAAGTGATTAATTCCGGTTAAGAGGGATTTGGACCACGGATCGGGGTTGGTTTTCGCCGCCGTACACTCGCACACAAACACACTCTGGCAATGATACGGGGGGTCAGACAGAGTGTTGAGTGGAAACCAGCTGTGGTAGCCAGATTGAAGAGACGCTAATCCGCAAATCGGCTCGGTTTAACCCAAAACCGCAAATGAGCTTCTGAATATCAGCTATTTAATACAGTGATATTCTGACAGCTGATGAAGGGGCAGTTAAAGACATAGTTCACCCAAAAAAATGTCATCATTTACTCACCCTCAAGTTGTTCTAAACCTGTATGAGTTTCTTTGTTCTGTTGATCATAAAAGAAGATGTTTTGAAGAATGTGGGTTGCTGGTCCCCATCGACTTCTATAGTATGAAAACAAAATATTATAGAAAGTCAATGGGTATGAGAAAAACGTCGCATAAAATGATCCCATAGTGGGAAACGCTAAAAGTTTCTATATATGAAGAGCCTGAAGGAACCCTTTAAGGCTCTACATATCCTTTTCTGAATTATGCTTGGCTAACACTGTTGATCTTCCAAAACTGCAGTGTTATGCTTATTGTTTTCACGTCACACTGCTAGACTAGACAGGCCTATGTCATGGAGAAGGGAGAGATTAAATTTGTCATTAAATCGATCAATTAAATAAAAATGCAATGCACATCATTTCAGGTATGAAAACATAAAATCCAAAAATGGTTTTGTTTATTTGAGACTTCCATAAAAAGAATCTGATTACATAACACGCTTACCTCGTAATGTTACCCCAACACTGATTATGCGATGCAGAATAAATGCTTCAATGTTTGAAATAGATTTTTAATTAAAATTTAATGAGTCTTAAAGATTAAGGCTCATTTACCAAAGGAAACATTTGCTAGTGTGAGATGCATTTAAACTGGAAATACCTCATACCTAGGTTTTTTTTTTTTTTTTTCAAGAAATGCATATGGCAATGGCATGGAAGACTAGACCATGACTAGTCACTGTCAATTACTTCAAAGTCAGTTATTTCATGTCGAATGGCAACATAAATGAGTCCCATTACTCATTAGTTGTCTGATTTCTGTGTTTATAAAACAGATTAAATATGAAAGTAGATTTATATCTAGATATAAATAATAAATCAAAACTGACATGTGGCCTGCTTATTCAAAATAAAAATAAATGATTGTAGAATATAGAGATTAAATATAAAATGTAATCTATATATTTATACATAAGTATCAATAAAAACTTTGTCTGTATATAATTATTCATGATAGTAACCATTAACTGTAATTTATGCGACCATATGGTAGAGATTGAATGTAAAAGTTAATTTCTATCTAGATATAAACATAAATAAATAAAAGGTATAAAAAAGTGAATCACTATATAACAATCACTAATTATATACCGTACTGATGTGACTACCGGTATATGATATACATTTAAAATGAAGCAAAAAAAACATATGGTGTGTGTGCGTGTGTGTTTATTTAACAGCTGACAATAATAATCAGTAATACATATGCAGTTTATGCAAATATTTGTAAGAGATTAAATAATATACACAATAACTTCTACCAAGATGTAAACAAATAAAAATGGACATGTGGTCTGCTATGGTAATTATTCATAATCATAATCAGTGATTGTGTAGAATAATGATGTTACAAATGCATGAGTGGAAGAACGGCAGTGTGTGTGTGTGTGTGTGTGTGTGTGTGTGTGTGTGTGTGTGTGTGTGTGTGTGTGTGTGTGTGTGTGTGTGTGTGTGTGTGTGTGTGTGTGTGTGTGTGTGTGTGTGTGTGTGTGTGTGTGTGTTTGTTTGTTCCTGGTAAACCTTCTTGGTAAAAAAAACACAAAAAAGTTGTGAGTAACAAATGTCCCCACAAAGAGTAATAGTAGAGTAATAATAATAGTAATACCAGTACCAAGAGTTATAGTAATAACAGTAATGTTTGACTTTTTGAGGAATTTTTTGGGTCCCAATGAGGCAAAAAGCTCACAAATCATATTAAGTTTTGCTTTTTGAAAATGTAAAAACACAGAAAGTTTTCTGTGACGGGTAGGTTTACGGATAGAATATACAGTTTGAACAGTATAAAAACCATTATGTCTATGGAAAATCCCCATAAAACAAAGTGTGTGTGTGTGTGTGTGTGTGTGTGTGTGTGTGTGTGTGTGTGTGTGTGTGTGTGTGTGTGTGTGTGTGTGTGTTGCGCAACAACGCGCAAGAGAGAGGAAGTTGTCAGAAAGATAGAGGGAGGAAGATAGAGAGTGGAGAGAATGTGTGAGTGGTACAATATTACCAGGTCACTGTGAAGAGGGAGAGGGGTCAGATAATAAGACTCAATCGCGCTGAGTGAAACGTACTGGGAGAGAAAATGCTGACGTGTTCCCTCCACTCCATCCAATTCTGGAAGCACCAGCCCTCTCTTTCGCTCCCTCTCTTTTTTATGCAGTGGTGTGGGATCCACGGCCCACAAACTTTAGCACTTTACTGTCCATTCACGTGCCCATCTATCACAATGAAGGGCTGATGAAGAGACAGCAGGGTGAATGAGTGGAGAAGAGCAAGGGAGGGGAGGAATAAAACGAGGGATGGGGCCCATATTGAAACGGGAGGTCAGAGAAGATGAGCACCGTTGCCAACCTTGTGTGTCCCGTTCTTTTATTTACCGCTCCACCACCGTAAGCCTATTACTGATGCTATCTCTCTCTCACACACAAAAGACTAACTCAAACAAACACCCCGCATGTGACCTTTTGGGAACACAGCTAGAAAAATGCTCATTTGAATAACACCGAACTCCATCAAACAACCCCATACACACAGTGCTGCTAAACATGCTACTTTAGTGTAAAAAAAATGCATGTGCATGTCCTTGTACACACACACACACACAGAGATATGTAAGGCTACATTAGTGATGCCAAAGATGGTTTTCATATGACGTGAAAGCGTCTTCTCTCGTGTGTTTTTCTGTCGTCTCCGGTCATGTTATATGTAAGTTGCGTGAGCTTATTTCGTCAATTAAATCGAAGGATCTGAAAAAGCCCATTCATTTACCCGTCCATAGACCCTCCCCTTGAAGAAAACAGGACAGACATGGTCGAAAGTTGTCAAAAGAGACGGATTAAAACACCAGGTGTAAATGTGAATGTGTCTCACTCGTCTACTTGATCTGATCGACCAAAAGGAATCTTAATATTAGATATAAACAAGGCCTCATTGACTTCCAAACAAGTAATGCTCTGTAGTTCCTGTCTCTATGAAGCCCCTCCTTCTGAAAAGCACACTGTGTTCTGATTGGTCAAGCACTTCAATCGCGTATCAGAGATTTCATGCTCCTTACCATAACCGTGTTAGATCTGGTTGGGAAAAAACATCATCTCTTGAACACACTACTAACACAACTCAACCAGGCATCAACCACTTTTTTTTTTTGCGTATATGCCTTGGGCAGGAATTATTTAAATGAGGAATACTGTGACGTGAACGTTCCTAGAAGAAAACTCAAGGCTACAATCGAGGCGTTTCAGGGAGTTCAGAAACAGTGCGCACTGATATAGAAAATAACTACTTTTGGAGGGACTTTGAGCTTGAAAAAGGTCTGCAATCTTACAAAGCACAAAGAGCAACATTACACTCTAAAGAAAGCTGAATATGTAGCTGAAAAGGCCTCTTTAATTCACTCAACAATTTTAATCCTGACGTACCAAACCTGAATTTCTTTCTTCCAACAGACACAACATATTAACTTCACTTTCAAACTACAAAACTGACAAAAAAAAACTAAATAAAAGTACCATAAAAGTGGTCTGTAGGACTCGGCTATATTCCCAACACCGAAAATCTAAATGCAATGCATAAATACAATGTCAATTTAAGTTGTCATTCTCTGAAAATCCTCTCTTGTACAGTAGCTTTCAAATCTCACATGTGCAACTTGAATATGCGCATATTCAAATTTGCTGTGTTTGTTATGAGACACATGAAAACTAATGAGGTTATACCATTTTAAATAAACAATGGCAATATATTCAAATATATGTAACTGTAAATGAGATATTGGAGCTGCGGTGGAAAGAAGATTTAATGAACAACTAACATTTTTCCTCACACAAAGCTAATTTTACTTACAAACTTTTGTTTGTTGTATATGGTTTGCTATTTTTTGCATCAGTATTCTGTTAAACATCTCTTTTCGTGTCCAAGTGAGTAAATGAAAACAATACATTTTTAAATGAACTACTTTAATGCAAAAGCACAAGCAGCACAGCTGTTTTCAACAATATTATGGTTGTACAGTATTTCTGATCAAGTAAATGCAGCTTGGTGAAATTAACTCACTTAATTTCACTTAAAGTCCCCCTGTAGTAAATAATTGTATCCCTTAACACTCATCTTTGATCACCAAAAGGAGATATTTTAACCTTTTTTCCTTGAAAACAATTGATTAATGCCTCCAAAATAGATTGAATGTAACTCTATATTAAGCCTTGCCTAATTTAGTATACGCGGTACTATGAATATGCAAATTAGCCCCACCTCCACTCACTCACACCAGCTCAGAGATCCACTCATTGATGATCATTTGTTGACCTGATTGGTTACAAGGTAGTTTGTGACGTCAAAAACACCAACGATTTCAAACCACGTTTTTGAGACTGTCTTTGGTTCACTGCAATTTTAAGGAGAAAATACTCAGTAATGGTGTTGACATGAATTTCATGAAGTCAAAAGCACATTAAAAACACCACATAAACATATAAAAACATTAAAGCTTGATTTTCACCACAAGGGGTGTGGTTAAAAAACCTTACTGAACCCAACTTTTGAGCAGTAGCAATATATAATTTACATTTTGCGCCTTGTAGTTCTATATAGCTGACACACACTAACCCTCTCTCATTTAGTGCAAAACAACTGCTCTAACACAGAGCTACAGACTACAGGTCTCCAAGGACCCACAAACTCAAGTTGTGCCAAAGCACATCCGTTGTTTCAGCGAAGACACGATCATATCTGACAGTGATGGACATGGCAATGAAGTAGAGCCGTCTCAATGAAGGAGAACACACACGCGCATTAGTGGGCGCAGTACAATGAGCGCTGCAAACAGGTCTGAGTATCGCTAACAAAAAGAGTCAGATTAGAGGGGTAAACTCGGTTAAATCCTCCAAAAGAGGGAAACGGCAGCAGCAGAAATAACCCAGAACAGATCTGCATGGAGCCTGGAACAAAAAAAACGATTAAGCTGTAAAACAGTCCTTTAATAGCTTAAGCCATGTGCTCTATTATCTCCCATCCTCCACCCACATGCACTGTCTCATAGCTGCTCCTGCCCACGCGTAAATACACACACATGCTCGTACAGTCACGTAACCCAACAGATGGGGTTTGGGGTGTGTTTTAGGTGAAGGCCACTCTCTCAGTTCTTCTGCTTTGCGAAAGGCATTTTAATTAAGAGTTGAGGTCAAAAACTAGGCTAATCCTACGATAAAGCACCTTAGTTTAAAATGGCATAGTTAACGTTAGTTTTGAATTCATGCGTCGCATTACATTGCAACCCATATCTGACCATTGAATTATGCCGTGAACAAACTCTCAGGAAGCTTTCAGGATTCACAGAACTGATTCAAGTGTGAAATTCTCAATAGTTTTCGGTTTTCAAGTATTAATCTCGGCGAGTGTCTGCATTTCTCATTTTAACCGAAGCATATTTAAAATATCTGAGGCGGCTTTGATACGAGGCGACCGCACAATGAGATCTTACTCAGCTATGCTTTTCAGCTACACCTTTTCATCTCCATGTGCAAGGCTTTTTTTTTTTTTTAAGTGAACTTTGTCTGATTAAAATCATTTTTCACTTCCTCAAACCTCCAACTTCTCAACTGGTGATGCAGGGAAATGTGATTATATGAAACTTGCATAAATAGCTGAAGGCATGATGGTGCATGAGATAAATAATAATGTTTAGTCAAAGGCTAATTGCTGAGCGCGCGCATCTGCATGTAATTTCTATCATGACTTAATGTGTTGACAAGTGTACAAGACCTTGATCATCTGTAGATGAAAAAATGACATTTGATATATAAGGTGAGACATAAATTAGAGCTTTGTTCGCTGTTATTATTACGGCCTACTAGATGATGGTCCATTACAACCATGTTTGCCTTCATCTATTAAATAATGTCAAATAAATTAACTTGTGAAGCACATCATGGACATAACATTTCCAGTTCCACTTTCTTAAAGGTATAGTTTAGGTGAAAGTACCTTTAAGCTTTCTTATGTTCGAATTCTGGGTATGACTTTTATGATGCTAACTGGATTTAATACACTTCATGAAAATGTACAGTATTAAAACAAAAATCTGGTAAAACAGTAAACCTTTAATATTAATACTTCTCACACATAAAAATTTTTTTTTACATAAATTATTTTTAAAACTGCATTTAACAACTTTTTGAAACATTTTTTAAACCAAATATTAATATTATAAACAATATTGTAACTACATTATGTTTTATTTATTTTTGTGTGCATTCCTGAAGTGGCGCAAGAAACAGCAACATCATGCGTTCGATTCCCAGCGAATTAACATCCTTGTACTGATAAAAATGTACGCCTTCAACGCAGTGTACATTTCTTTGGATAAAAGTGTCTGCCAGATGCATAAGTGTACATTTAAATACCCTCAGAGAGTAGTTGAGAAAATTATATATATAAAAAAAAACATAAATCATTGTGTTTTGGTGGGAATGTGCAGATATGATTAATGAATTTGCGGGTCAAATTGACTCGCGGCGCAAACATCAAAATCTTTACGTTTTTTATGACCCTTACTGAGAAATTGTCGCAAAATTCCAAGATTGCAGTATTTCTGACAACTCAATTTTGGCCCCCAACATAATACAAGGAAGTAACAGGAAGTTTAAGATTCACCCAAAAATAAAAATGTTTGTCATCATTTACTCACCCTTATGTCGTCGTTCCAAACCTGTATGACTTTCTTTTTTCTGTTAAAGACAAAATATGTAATATCTCATTGAGAGTTATTCTTGAGTGCATGGATTATTATTATTTTTTTTTTAATCTTTCATTAAAATCAAAAGACTTGCTCTGTCTCCGAAATGACTGTAATTCTCGGGTGACATCAACCTCTTCCTTCCAAAGAAGGTGTAATATACCTGCGAGACAGACATCTGTTAACATTTCCATATGTGCCAGAGAGAACCAGCCCAACCTTTGAGCTCCTGCTTCAACAACTTTTCATGATCTAATCAATTCTCTTCAGACCTAAGAAAAAACAAGTTCCACAACTTGCTATTAGTTTTTTAGATAACAACAATTCCACTTTTAAATTAATCAGAGATGATCGTAAAACTATTCTTCAAAAATAATGAAAAAAAAATTATATATCAAAAAAACAATTAAACCACTTACATGACTCAATACTTAAAGCTGCAGTCCGTAGTTTTTCCCCTTTGTCGCCATCTCTGTTCGAAATCTGCAATTGCAGTTATTCACGGAATTATCAACTTTACGTGGGTTGTGCCTCGGCACGGCACGGCGCGGATGAATCCAATGTTTTGAGGAGAATGTGCGGCTGTCACTCCCAAGGCGCCAGAAACTGAAGCACGGTCAAGCGGCCCCAGCGGCACAATGTAGACGCCAAAGATGATAATCAATATTGCGTGCATCCTTTGCTCTGTCTCAGTTTCAAGTCTTCATGTGGAGTCCCACTTCAAATGTAAATTTCTGCAATATAGCAGGTGTTTGTCCGAACAATTGAATATAGTCAATTGTTCAGGAAAACCTTTTGAAAACAATCAATATTTATGGTATTTTGTTTGGTGCTGAAAGAATATTAAAGAAATGACACACTTGACATACTGGACATTATTTTGTGAGTTTGTTACCTTAACATTTAGATGGACTTAATGTCTTGCATTTAGCTTCATCGTTAAACATTTTATTACTGTGGTCACTATGGTAAATGTCCACCATAACTACATCTATCATTATATCACTACCTGGTTAATGTAAATGTAATATGAATGTATTTTATAAAAGCATTTTCTTGCTGACATTTATAATCATTAACTATTTTAAGTTGCCTATAAATTGCCTATGTATCTGGATAATTTTTTTTCAATGTAATTAACATTTTTTTTTTTTTACTGTTTTGCAGTAGTTTTCGCACCACATTTGTCTTTAAACAGTTTGACATTACATATTGTATTATGCTTTCAAAATTGTGTGCATGCATTATGCTTTTGCCTTTTGTTACATTTATTTTAATTCTAAGAGTGGAGAATGGCATAATTAAATGATTAAAGTTATACCTTTTATATTCTATACATACACTGTAAATGTTAGAAGCACTTTAGTACATGCAATTATCTTTAATTAAAATATTAATTTAATTAATTAAAATATATAAAACTACCTCAGCTGTAGGCCATTGCTTAGAAAAAAGTTTCTCTTTCACATGTATTTATGCATCAGTTTAACCACACACGGGAGTCTTTTGTTTTAAAATGCGAGTTGTATTATTTAATTAGAAGGAATATATATTTAACAGCCTACATATTACATATTTAAGGGAATCTATCCCTTCAGCCAGAACCGGAAGAGATCTGTCATCATTTATCATAAATTGACAAGTAAGTGTGACGCATCTGTTCAGCTGGGTTGTTATTGGCTGTGACTTTACCGCAGAACTCACTGTGATGGGACAATCGTTTAACCCATATAAATGTTACAAATTATGTTTTGGTTTTATTATTACGTTAGTTATACATTAAGTTAACTGTAAAGTGTCTCTATGAGAAATTAGGCTACTCCTTTACCGAGATCCCAACCCTAAAGGCCCTTCTACACAGTGCGAAATGAAAAAATGAAAAATGAAAATAACAAAATAATTCAATTAAAAAATAAATACGACCTCACGTTATGTCAATCACGCTTCCACACTGCCTCCGAAACTTTCGTCCGTCGTAAAAAAAAAAAAAAAAAACGAAACGGGTTCGATTTTCTGCGTTTTTCGCATTCGTAACAAGCAGTTTGAATGGTGTTTGAATGGTGCTTTGACAATTCAGTGCCACCAAATCACGAATACATGCAATGCAAGGACCTTCACCCTAAGGATTTCTGCACATTTCAATAAACTACAGCACCATGTTTCCTGTTCCATTGATGTAATGACAGAGATATGTGGGTAATGTTTAAAACGTTTAGTAATGAAACAATACATGTTAAATAAATATATTTAATGGACAACTGGATATCTAAATATGTTCATTGTGCAAACCTTTATGACATATATGAGGGACAGGCTGAAATTGTATATTTTACTGTGAACACTTTTAAAAAACCTTTATGCCAGCTTTCCATATGTCTGAAAACTGGGCCCAACATTATTTACTAAACATAGCATAAGCAGTTGTCCTGCCGATTTTCTCTTTGATAAACTAACTTTGAGTTACACCCATTTGAAATGTGCATTGTTTTGCTCTCTTTAAAACAAGTTACTCGCTTTCGGACGTGCCTGACAGTCCCTCCGACTTGAAATACACCAATATGTTACTCCAGTAACTCCGACAGTTCACTGAACTGAGACATGTTGTGCTGAGAGAACTGATGAGCACGAGAGATGATACTGATGCGTGTACTACCGAACGTACAGTCAGGTACAGCCATGGTTGCTTTGGTCAGGTGGTGTTTATAGCATAGGGGGCGGGACACTTTAGATTCTAGAGAGCATTTGATTGGACAGAAGATGTGATGAGAAGCTGAAGTCCGCGGTGACATCATCATAATCTGTGATCCATTTTAGCGGAAGTGAGAGAATGTAAGTTTTGAATGCTTATATCTCATAAATGTGAATTTCATCATTGTTTCAGAACAAACCAGCTTATTCATAACCTTAAGTCTAACATTTCTTACATTCAAAGAGCTAAATTTATTTTTATTTTTTTCAGGGGGCCTTTAAACTAAAGCATTACTGTCGCGTTATCTTGCCCTAAATTCAACACAAGAGATATTTTCTTCACACACAGTATGAGTTGCAGACCCTTTTGATGGATTTGCCTCCCCCTCCCTTTTATCTATCTCCTCAGAATCGCATTTTGCAGATTCGACACATTCTGGGAAGTTAGTGTGCGGTGGTTAGGCTACACTTGGTGAAAGTACAAACAAGAAATACACTTGTCTGTGAGGCAAGTATACGCAGCAGAAAGCGCATAATGTGTGTTTTCTTTATTTTACCAAAGCACAACATTTTGTTGTTATTGTGAGTTTACACAAATAAAAGTAGACCCTTTACAGTTTAATGATGTATTACTATTACCAAACATGACAGAGTATTTTAAGTTGTTTCCACTGTTATCGGGAAAAATGCTAGTGATCGCGCCGGTGTTCTGACGAATATTCCTATCTAGGTTGACGTTATAGCGAAAGGCCATGTAAAGTGGCTACATGTTTCAAATAAGCCATATTTGAGGTCGATGGATGACTGGCGAACGTTTGTATTTCCTGCCCAACATAATGTAATTCCCACAGGGACCCGCGTGCCGTTAACGATCTGTCCCTCACGGACTGTACAACTTCGCCACTTCCGCTGGAGTTGTTTTGTTCCCGACTCACATTTTTCCTTAACGAGCCTACTGAGTTTTAGATTATGGGTGTTTTTTCCGGTTTGGGGAAGTTCCACTCAAAAAGACCAAAACAAATAATTTCAAATCATAAGGGTGCGCTACAAATAATCGTCAGTTTGACTGAATGAGCTGTAAAAATAGTTTCATGTTCTATTTTCAGTCTTCAAGAGAATAACGAAACGCTTGGTATTTTAATGTAACATTTTCTCCCCAAATTCTCACGTCTCTTACCAGGTTTTTCACACGGTTGCTTTAAAAAGAAACTGTATCCTCTTTTCACTTCTAATCCCTATTAGCAGTGTTTACTTTCTAAAGCAGGTAAATACAATATTTATTATCTGTCAAAATAACAAAACTTAAAATATATAAATCACTCAATGTTGCAGTTAATGAATTTTTTTTTATATTAAGACACGAGTTAGTGATATTTAACACGTCTATATTGCTGCGGAAATAATCGGGGGTTATTTGTGGTCTGTTGTAGTAATTTGTTCATGCTTTTACACTTTAAAATGTCATTTTAAAGGGACCTATTATGCAGAATTAACTTGTGCATGCTGTTTGTGTTTGGACATAAATGTGTGTTGGCAGTGTGTGTACACAACCACCTAATAGTGATTAAAATCCACTCACTCCTTTTTTATTAATCCCCATAAATCATAAGCAGTGTCTCCCAACGACTTGTGTTCAGCCATGGGGATGGTGTGACGTCACTACAGCCACAGGCCCCGCCCAGTGTTAACAGACATTGCCGTTTTAACATAGAACCGCCCTGGGGTGCGTTTCCCAAAGCCAACTATGGTCGCAAGTTCTGTCGTTTCCAATAGAGTTCAATGGAACTTGCGACCATAGTTGGCTAACGATGCGTTTGGGAAACGCACCCCTGACCGAGTTCACACGGTTAAAGTTGTACACATCCAGTGTTGCCAACTTAGCGCCTTTGTCGCTATATTTGGCATGTATTCAGACACATTTTCATCTAGTGCATCTAGCGACACATTTTCAAAAAAGCGACTAGCGACAAATCTAACGACTTTTTCTGGTGTTATTGGTGACTTTTGGAGACTCTCTGACATGAAAGCACATATCATTCATACTCTTCTCAATGAGCAGCGGGTGCTGCCTGTGGGTCCCACCTGTGTCCCAAAGCACTCACAGTCCTCGTGCAGAAGCCGCTCCCAGCTGCAGTCAGAGCAGAAGATGTTCACCCCTCCGCAGTGAATCGCGCATGTGCAGGAAGCCGCCGCTGTGTTGCCAACTTAGCGCCTTTGTTGCTATTTTTAGCGACTTAGACCCCGACTTTTTTGCTTTCTCCATAATTTATTTTGACCATTTTAAGTTAATTTCTTTCTTGTGCTTATTACTTAATACTCACTATCACAGAGCATTTGTTCATCCGGTTACCGAACTCTCTCAATTCAGAAAATTTTCCACATAGGCCTATAAAAAAAAAATTGTCATTCACTAGGCCTATATCATAGCTATGAATATTGTCTGACAAAAAAATATAGGCTATAGAAAATGAGAACAGCTTTATTTTACATTCGGCTATATTATATAATATAATATATTATAATATAATATAGCCGAATAAATACAGTATGTGATCATTCATTTAGAGAGAAAACACATTAGGCAAGCAGAACGCAAGTACGACGCGATTACGTCATGAATATGCTAATTGACGCATTACGTCATCTAGCGACATTTAGCGACTTTTAGGGAAGGCGTGCTACTTTCCTTTGAAAATAGTTGGCAACACTGTACACATCCGCCATTGCTGCACGATCAGGGGTGCGTTTCCCGTACAACTATATAGCTCACTGCTTAACTACCATAGTACGATGCATCGTTGGAGAAATCAACTAGCTAGTCACGAGTGTTTCCCGAAACCGAATGTCATAAAGTATCGTTCAACCACGTTGGTTTATGACGTCTCGCACGTGGTGGACTAATAACTTTTTTTAATTAATCTGTTTGAGATCGAATTAACGCTAGATTTCGTCATATAAGTTACATACATGGCATCTGAAGACCATTTCAAATTTTTCTCAGTTACTTTGCTTTATTACCAGACTCAATATTTGGCTCGTTCTTACATAGTTGAGCACGTTCGCACATGCGCAGTCTTCAAAAACGGTGCTTTAAATCTCTTGACAAACTAAAAGACGTAAATTACATTTGTATGTATTCTAAATAAAAAATACGGGTTGTACTGAATGTCAGCTTGCTTATTTTGCTAAAGATAAGGATTTATTCAGTCTACATCTCATGTAAACTAGAAACTATGCTTCTAACCACAGCTCGAGAGCTGTCGTTCCAACCACACAAGTTTGCGATGCTGTTTTCGAACGTTCGTTGGAACGATGGTTTCGGGAAACACCAAATCGTTGAACTATGCTGATAATGATGGAACTTGCGATCATAGTTGGCTAACGATGCTTTCGGGAAACGCACCCCAGGGCGGGAGTCCCAAGCGTTGTAGGTGTTGTGGCTGGATCTCATGTAGCCTATTAATCCACATAGCTCTCTCTTTACTCCCGAAATCTGATCCAGCCACTGAAGACGAGGTGGATTAATTCTGTTTTCACAGAAAATGCTCCCTCAACTCTACCGAAATTCGTCTATGAACTTACGCACTTTTTATAACGTTACTGTGTTTACTCAGCTCTTACAGCAATTTTCTGGATTAAAACTGACGCTTCATCTTTTGTGTGATGTACAATAAACTGTATTAAACTCATCAGTATATTTTTGATCATCATTCGGACGGGGGTCCGCAACAGCAGACTTGTAACGTTAGGCTATTAATAGTGGATACGTAAGCAGATGACAAATACGTTGATTAAACTAAACTATACCTGTTCCATCTCCATACAGCATATTCTCTGACTCTGTAGGCATTATTGTCCGACTCCGGGTCGAAATGAACACTGTTACTGAGAGTTTCTGATATTATCATCATTCTGTGAGATGAGATTGTCTGGCTCTGAAGCGCGACTCGCGAGCTCGGGAGGCTCCGCCCCCTGTGCCGTGCAGCAGCAGCTCATTAGCATTTAAAGGGATACAGACTTAACAGCGCGTTTTTCTGAGCACCAAAAAGTGACAATTTAAACATGCTGTAAAAAATTATATATTTTGAGCTAAAACCTCACATACACACTCTGGGGACATCAGAGACTTATTTTACATATTGCGTTCATAGCACGTCTGCAAGAAATCTGTTAAAGATCCCTTAATCTGGAAAGCATCTGCTGTTTAATAAACATGATGTCTGATAGACATCTTTAAGATGTCAGTTTTACATACATTCTAATTCATAAACATCTTAAAGACATTTTATAAAAGTCTATTTGACATCTGACAGCAAACGTCCTATAGACGTATTGCAGATGAGCAAACACTCTAAAAAATACATCTTCCAGATGTAAACACGCACATCAAATAGACGTCTCCGGTATGTACGTGTGCTATCAAGGGAGCAAACTTTTTGCTGACAGTTTACAGTTTAACAGAACTTAAGTTACACCCATAATTCGCACAAAGCGTCATGGGGCATAAGAAAAAGCTGGAAAAGAGTGGTATGACATCATTTTGAAGACCAAAACGCAAAAACGAGTTAGCATTTTAGCAGTTCCAGTTCCATCGTCCCGAAGTCAATGTTTTTTTTTAAATGGAGTTTTGGTTAAATGGCTGAAATAAGGATTGTAGTGAACACAACCTTCACGTTTTATTCTACAACATAAAATACATCAGTAATAATGTAATAATACCCCACTCATGATATTTTTAAACTGTTACGTGTCTTGAAAAAGGTGGTTGCCAACAAGTGGCTAAATGGAATAGAGTAGAGAGGCTGTCGAGGAGATTAAACGTCATGACGATGAACAGGTAAACTAGTCCGCTTTTGCAACATCGTAATGCTTATAATTGTGCTCTTATAAACTATTCTAACTCAAACGTTCTGGGAAAATGTTTTTTAGATAAAAACTGAAAGAGTTGTCGGAAGCTTGACGTTGAATTCGTGGGACTGTGGTGTAGTTCATTTATAGCTTTTTACTTCTGGCAACTCCATTTAGGCTTCAAAATTCATAAAAGTTGTGTACATCTGTGATAATTATACTGATGGACAAAACGTGTAATTATCATACATTTTTGTTGATCACAGAGCTTGTTTTTTTGCGATAAGCCAAAATAAAACTCCAATTGGGATACAAAGTGACGTCATACCTGCGCAATGTCTTGGTCAACTGCTTCTTCTAGCCGCGTAACATTTAGCCGACTATTAGGGGGCAGCCCTAATTATAATTTTTTAAAAAGTTTCTATATTTTAATATATAGCCTATTGTAAAGCTGATTTGAAATATGTATTGTGAAAAGCTCTATAGAGGTAGTGTCTATACAAATAAATTAATTGAATTGAATATTAAAATGTAATGTATTCCTGCAAAGCATCATTACTCCAGAATTCTGTGTCACATGATCCTTCAGAAATCATTCTAATATGCTGACTTGCTTCTCAAGAAACATTTCTGACTATTATCAATGTTGAAAACAGTTGTGCTGCTTAATATTTTTGCGGAAACCGTGATACTTTTTAAAATATTTGATGAATAGAGCGTTCAACAACAGCATTTATTTGGAAAAGAAAACTTAAGTAACATTATAGATGTATTTACTGTCACTTTTGATCGATTTAATCAACCCTTGCTAAATAAAAGTAGCCTATTCATGTCTTTAAAAGGACCCCAAACTTTTGAATGATGAACTTTTGAATGATAATATGTTAAACTTAATCTAAAACATTTTGAAATAAGCATTTCTAATATAAACTTGACAGAAGGAAGGTAACGTTTTACAGTCAGGTGTCTAAATATACATGTTTAATGATAATTCACACCTGTTAATACTTTTACTTCTGGTGACTTTTATTGTTCCTTTTTTAAAAGTTTTTTTTTTAGGAGGCAAGAAAAAAAAAACGTGTGCAGATTTTGATCTGTCAGCTCCATCACACGAATTGCAAAGAAACAATTAGGGATTTTTAGACAAATTAAGTAGATTCTATTTGTATATAAAAACACCAGAAAAACAAAATGAATACCGTATGTGTGATATGCAAAATATGGTTATTTTAGTCACTTTCAGCTGTCAGACGGTAAGATGTCCTGTCTGACTCTGGGGACAATTCAATAGATGGAACTGAAAATCAGTGTGAAACCATCTTGTATTCTCAGTTCATTGATTCACCGTGGTGAATGCCAGATTTGTCAATAATTCTAATAAATATTTGACACATTATTTTTGTATCAGACAGCGTTGATATTGAATGATAGGCGAGGGAAAACACATTATGTGGGGAGAAAAACAAAACAGAAGCGGAAGATGTAGGCTGTTTAAGTGCACTGTAAACAAATATTTTCATGATTTGTTATCACAACTTTTTATCTTTTGTCAAATCAACTTCGATAACTAATCTGTGAAGATAACATATTATTTTTAGCTTCTGTTTATTAAACCATTCTTCTTCATTGTATTAACTACATTTTTTAATTACAACGAACTCAAAGGCAACAAGGTAACTTGCTTTTTTTAAGTTTAAACCAAAATTTTTTTTTACAGTGTCCCTGATTTAAAATCAAATATTCCTAAAGAATCTCTTATTATGGACTGTCACATGATCATTCAGAAATCATTATAATATGCTGATTTGCTCCTCAATAAACATTTCTTCTTATTATTAATGTCAAAAAAAGTTGTGCTGCTAAATATTTTTGTGCAAACCATGATAATTTTTTTTCAGGATTTATTGATGAACAGTAATTTCAAATAAACATAATTTATTTAAAATAGTGACATTATACTGTAAATGTCTTCACTATCGCTTTTGATCAGTTTAATGCATCTTCTGTGAGCAAACAGAAGCAGCAGAAGATGCACCAAGACATTAATTCCTTTCCAGTTTTTGCAGGCTGTTTTGTAAGATTTCAAATAAAATATTCCTAAAGACTCTCTCTTTAATGATTGCGGAGTTCCTGACAACTGCAGGTGTTCTCTCCTCAGTCTGGGTAGCTGAGAGCCATTAGTTTAGCTCCGCATTTCACCTCTCCCGCTTTGAAAGTACTTAAAAAGCAGCTGAGCGGTCTCTCGGCGCACATGTGCAGCTGCCTCGCCAAAGCTCCGGAGCGCCGTTAAGGGGCTTTCCCTAAAGGCTCTCTCAAAATCTCTCTTCAACCAGCCTCTCTCGCTTCCTTTAAGTCACCATCACGCCGTTCTCTCCCTCTCTCTCGGTGCGAGTGTCCATGGAGACCGCGGCTGGATGACGGGCCCACCCTCCACCTGCACCGACTCGAGTCACAGAGTCGTGGGCTCACGGCCCCCCTGAGGAGAGCCTTGGGAAAGAAAGTCTCGCTAACAGATGGAATCTATTGTCTAGAGAGAGAGAGGAATAAAAGGAGAGGGTGGTGGAACTCAAGGGTGCAAATGTGGAAAGAGAAGGGGGTGGCGGCGGTGTTAACACTTCAGGGTGGCGCGGGTGGGCTCCAGTTAACTTGGATGGTTGCCTTGCTTGGTTTTTAATGAACCTTTGAGCCAATGAACTTAATGAGGCGTAGTCTCTTAGCCAAAACCCATCCACACACACAAACACACGCTCAAACCTGACGTCAACACCACACTCGCTACTAGAGAGGAATTATGGAGGTCAGGGTTGGACCATGTCGCTATTCTGTTCTGTCCGCTATTGGATGAGAAGAATAACTTGAAATGAATTGAGCGGGATGATGACACATCTTCTGTAGAGCTGCTTTCATTGCCGAATCGACTTTGTTTCATACATGACAAATTTTGCAACATCACGACTGTTATTGAACTGAATAAACACTGAACTGACTTGAGCTGGATAATGACGAAACTGTCTTTGCAAAGTTGTTTTAGAGTGGAATTAGAATTTTCTCGTATTTTATGAAGTTTGAATCAATTGTTATTTCCATGTTTTCTACTGCATAAAGCGCTCTTTAAATAATCAGTTTAAAAAAAAAAAAGTCATATAGTACATCAGTTTTCATTTCAAGTAACAAACAAAAAAGATTTTGGTTCAACTTTATTTGGTAACACTTTATTTTATCAGTGTCAGATTACATATTACTATGGTCAGAACATGTAACATAACAGTAATTTAGGCATAATTAAAAACCCTAATCCTACCCTAACCCTATAGTAAGTACATGTAGTTAATTAATACTTAAATATAAAGTGTAACCCTATATTTTAATGGGTCCCTGTTACAGTGTACTTATACATTTAAGTAATATTAATGAACTACATGTACTTACTATAGGGTTAGGTTTAGTTGTAATTATACCTAATTTATAGTTATTACTAGTAAATAAATGTAATGTGCAAGGATACATTCAAATAAAGTGTTGCCAAGATTTTTTTTTGAATGGTTTTACTTTTAGTTAACTATAATAACCCATCAACACACACAAACGCAAACTGACGTCAACACCACTCTCGCTACTCGTCTAGAGAGGAATTATGGAGGTCAAGGTTGGACCATATCACCATTCGGTTTGTCTTTATTAGCACAAGAAGAGGCATTCAAGATCTCCGGCTTTCATCATTTCCTCGTCCGCCTCTTTGTGTGACTGTTGTGTGGCACAAAAAAAAGATCAGCACCTAGACCTGGTGCCTTTGAGTCCCTTGATGCATTCTCAGCACACACTCTCAAGTACACACGCACATTCTGAACACTGATTGCAGTTTTACTGTCCCTGGTGCAAGCAAGGACCTCATTATATACCAACACAAACCAGGACAGACAAAGAAATAGAGGTGTGTGTGTGTGTGTGTGTGTGTGTGTGTGTGTGTGTGTGTGTGTGTGTGTGTGTGTGTGTGGTGCTCTATTAAACTGACAAAGCTTCTAATTAACCAGACCTTTTGTGTATCGTCTGTTAAAGCCGTATAAACCAGCAAGCCTCAATATGGAAAAGAATGCGAGAGTGGAATGCACAAATCTGAATGGGCCATGACAAGAATGTCCCACTTCAAAGAATCTCCGTTTTAACAGCTGCTTTTTGAGTGGATACAACCTCACAATACTTGGAGAAAACAAGGCGCAAATTAAATGCCATTGCAAATATTTAAACACACAGACGCATGCTGATGAGCTCATTGATATGATGCTTGTGCAAAACCAAATAATCCACTGCACTTTTAAGCGGGAAATGGGAAATTGTATAGATAGATAGACAAATAGACAGAGAGACAGGTAGACAGATAGGCAGATAGATAGACAGATAGCAGACATAATGGGTGATTGGCCTTTTTTAATTAGAAAGGATGAAGGAAAAACACGGAGCCATGATCCCATTAGAGGGAGAAATAAATAGGGGGAGGATGGGAGGTTGTGTACGTTTTTTACAAGTAAAGAGTTTGAACTCTCCTGCCTGAGCGAGCCATTCATTATGACTCTCATTACAGTAAACACAGTTTATTATAAAATAACACGCTCAAGCTCAGCACACCAAGACGAGCACGCCTCTGCAAACATACACAAATGAGAACATACGAACATGATGACGCCAACAGGTGCCTACAGCAATTTTCTTTTCAATCAAGTTCAATGTCCTTAATACCTAACCATCTATACTTTATTTAGACATATTTGTGCCAGCATATGTCAACACCTTTGGTATGACAACAATTAATCTCAATACAGACACACAAACACAACCTTTCCATATATTATTGTGATTATTACAGTCAGAACTGAAAAATGAGTTATATTTGAATTGAATAGGCCACACCTCACAGGAAGTTGAACTGGAATTTGAATGTCAGGGAGAGAAATGTATTTAATTTAAAAGTAATTCAACACGTGTAATTATTGGAGAATAAGTATTCTTACACCCTAATCCACAAAAAAGTTGCACATTCTGTCATTTACATGTCATTCCAAAACTGTGAACAAATTTATATAGGCGCAATTTCAAACTCTTAAAATGCAAGATTACAGTTGAATATCTCAATGCATTCCTACATGGTGCACAACTCTACTGCTACTTAGTAGGGTTGTGTCTAGAGATCTGGTAATGAAGTCTGAAATAGAAACAAATCTATTTCATATTTGAAATGCCAGTTTTGTTGTGTTATAACACAACAAAACTGGCATTTCAAATATGAAATAGATTTGTACATAGTTGCTATGCTGGGATTGCTATGGTATTCTAAGTGGTTACTTACTGGTTCAACCACAAATCTGTTTGATACAAGTCTGTTTAATACCCGTTTCTAGCTATGGCTCGGGTCTGTCCTTCAAATGTTTATTTTATTGCCCACCAGGAAATTGAACATTAAATTGCTTAGAAATGGCAATGGGTTTGAGGTATTATTTCAATAGCAGAAATGAGGCATCATACTGCTAAGAATGAGCAACAACGATAATAAGGATGCTTGCCCAATTAATTAAAGAGATAGCCTTTTTATCCTCAGAATTTGATTTTATAACTCGCGATTACAAGTTTATATTTATCAATTCTGACTTTTTGTCTCGTAATTGTGACTTTTTTCTTGCAATTGTGAGTTAAACCTTTCTTTCTAGCAATTGCGAGTTTATATCTTGCAATTTGGACATTATAACTCGTAATTGCGAGTTTATAACTATTTCAGACTTTTTTCTCACAATTGTGAGTTTTTAATGACTGACTTCTTTTATCGCAATTCTAACTTTTTCTTGGGGTTGTTCTTCAATACATTTCAGCCAAGCAAGTGATTATGTATGTCATATATAATTGTTTAAAACTTTCCTTTTAAGGCATTAATTATTATTTTACAAATTCTTTACATGCTAAGAGATCTCCACAAGGAGATTCTGTCAGGTTTATATGTTCCTCTGGGGACACTTTTAGGAATTTTGTCTCCACAAGGATTACAAAACCTGCCCACATAAGCACATATGTACTTAGCACTGGTAAGACACAAACCACAAACCTCATGTAATGATTTCTGGTTAGCCAGTCTCTCTTTTTCTGTCTTTCTATATGCACTCTCAGCAAAGCTGTACCTACTTCCACATGCTCTTATTTAAATGCCCTTGATTGCTTTATTTCATTGGTAATAGTTGAGTGTGATAAGCCACTGTGTGTGCGTAAAGAGCAGTGTGCCTGTGTGAGATAGATGGAATACTGCGAGCTCAAGAGTTGCCTGGTCGACATTCCTCTACAACCTAAGACTAATTGATTGGGGTGTCAGAGTGTGAGTGTGTGTGTGTGTGTGTGTGTGTGTGTGTGTGTGTGTGTGTGTGTGTGTGTGTGTGTGTGTGTGTGTGTGTGTGTGTGTGTGTGTGTGTGTGTGTGTGTGTGTGTGTGTGTGTGTGTGTGTTCGAGCGAGAGTTCATGTGTGTGAGGGTGAATGTCTGCCAGATGGCTGAGGGATTGCAGTTCGATTAGTGTGAATGGGCATGAGCCTAGCAATTTTGTGCATGAGAGTGTGTGCATGCACCGCAGTGATTTTAAAACCTTAAACTCGCTCTAAAAGACAGGAGGACTTTATGCTATTATTGCTTATTGCACAAAAAGATTTGTTAAAAAAAAACGAGCGCACGACTGCTTATTGAAGACATCAGTTACTCAAACTATTCCCCTCTCATCTTGCCACAATAAACAAGTGCATTTGCAATTGATGCCTGTCGTGATAGCGTCATTACCGAAGATTTCTTTGAGAAAGAATCTCACTAGATGTAACCATGGAGATAAGGGAATGACGCCTGTTTCGTTCCCATCTACGGCTGACAAAAGAAGTTAACTATACCATATGTTCACCTCCAAATCTCAAGGGTTAAACTGGGAAGTCATTTAAAACCACTCTCCAGCCATAGATGAAAAGATGATATGGATGGTTCATGTCATTATTTTAATTGTCCACAATTAGCCTTAACAATACCCTTCAGATGTTACCTCTCCCTAAGGGTGGTTTTACTTGTTTTGGGGGGGAAAAATCTCACCTGGGTTATTCGAAATGCAGCATCTGACTGATGACTGTATGTTGGTTTGTTTTGAACATCCAAGATTGTTTTCTGAGCGCCAGTGAATTTAAATACGTCATGTTGTTCCTGATAAGTGCATTTATCATTGCACTTTGACCTAATGTTTGATGAAATACCATTCCTTCAGTGTGTAATGCAGAAAAATCAGCTCTCCATGCCATACCTCTCAGCACGGATCTCTTTGTTAAAGCACATTTTACCTGTCTTTCTCTCCCTGTCAGTGTCATTACGTGTCATTATAGGTTAGCCATCTGTGGTGCTACTATGAGCCACGCAGACCTGCATGACTCGGTGTGTATGTTTGGGGCGGGTGGAAGGGATCCACATGCTCCATTGTTTCCGAGCGCTCAAAAGCATAAGCCTTCCCCTACAGCCTTAATGGAACAGACTGGATAATATTTAACTAATGATTCTCTCCCGGTTCCTTTCACCCTCCCTCCCTCTCTGCTCTGTTCCCACTAACCATAGCCATTTCCAAAGTTAATGACACAAAAATGGAGACAGAAAAAGCAGCTGATAGGGAGGAGAGAAACTGAACGAGGAAAGACAAAATGATTGAGGGAGTAGGAAAAGAAAAAATATGAGACTTGAGAATCAGGTGTATTGAGAGAAACTTGACAGACAAAGGAGCAAACAGAATTGTAACATTATTTTTCCCACCCAAAATGTGTTTGTATACAATTTAGATGAATTACTTCTTATCATTGCTTACATATAATTTACCTCATTATCATATCAGTATCATGGACATCATTAACATTGTTCAAGTGTCAACATTGCTGGGTAAACTGTTGTCAAAATGGCCACAACAGATTCTTACACAGCACTTTACAGAAGCAAGGGATGAAGGAGGGGTGGGAGGATAGAGGCTGAATGTAAGAACGAGAGCGAAAAGGGACTGACACAGCAGAGTGATAAAACTATGGCAGTTCAAATATGTATCTTGGTCATGCCAATATAGCTAATTGAATCTGAAATTGAATTTAGCTAGAGGGATAGATGAAGAAAAAGGGGGAGAGACTGACAGAGAGGGAGGGATACACAAATGGGGAGTCGAGTACTGGTAGTTGTGCCCCTGCCATGGATTAAAGTCACAAGTGCTCTGAGGCAAATGTAGTATTAGTCACTTTAATAATTAATCATCCTCTGAGCATGTTTTTTTTTTTCTCTTTTTTTGAGCCATGCAGTGACCCATTTTTAATTCCCCTCCACTAACAAAAATAAAGCAAAGAATTAGTTTTTTAGCTTAAAACTAGCTAAAATTAACGAGAGTGGAGAGTTTGCTATTCAGGGTCTGCTGGGTCAAACAAACTCATCTATTATCTAAATTCCCAGGGTAAATAATAGGGAATTCCTGTCATTTCACACCTATTTGGCTTTTAGAGGAGCCAAATAGGGAAATAAAAGAGAATAGAAGAGGCTACAAGGGGCTCCCAAAGGTCTGCAGGATGCCATCCTGGAGAAATATGAGGCCCATATGCAATGTGTCCCCGGTGAAAGGAGATCTCCCGCCGTGCTCCTCCTGGCTTTGATGCTCACCACCACAAAAGCAGATGGTTCTAGCCCTCGACACTCTCTGCTCCTGTCCCCCACCCTTCCCGCACCTCTAAGACAATCCCATCCACCGCTATTAGCCCCCTGCCTGCTTTGGCTCTCTATTCGGCTGTAGCTTCAGGCTCCTTTCAGGCCACTGCCCAGAACCCAGGGGGCTGCCGGGGCAAAGCAACCTAGTCAAGCATTCACCATCGCTGGCTGGCTTTGAATGGAAGTCAACTGAGTGAAAAAGACATGTTTTTAGAGGACAGAGCGGAAAAGTGAGGATAAAAAAAAAGTAGGTGAGGAGAGATCGATGAAGGTTTTTTTCCCCTCCAATACCTCATTCAATGCTCGCCGGTTACAAAGCAGCAGCAACTGCAGGCGGTGTGGAATTTTCCGGATGCTTCTTCCGATCGTCAAAGGCCAGCAGTCGGGGAACCTTCATGCAAAACGAGATCAAAGATGGAGACACACCAGTGAAGCTTTTTGCACTGTTTTTCTATTTTAGTCCCAGTCGCTTTTAAGAAGTTCTGCAATCAACGCAATAAAGAAAATCTGCAAATGACCTCCGAAACCTCATCTTTGTTAATACCTCAGCTTGATCTCCCGGGCTCTCATTGGCACAAGCCAATTAACTGCTGCTCTCGGAGGCCGGGATCAAGTTCTTAATTGATTACATGGCGATAGCTTATTCAATTATCAATTAAAGAAAGAACGAAACCAAGAGTTGAAATAAGGGTAAAGGAAGTTTCCCAAATGAGATCCTCAGAGGTTTTGCCTTTGCCTGGGTTGTTTGGGGAGAGTATAACAACAAATTTATCGAATGCAACTGAAAGGGCTGACAGGTCTGCTTAGCTGCACTGCTCCAGACTTCACCCCTCGAGTTCAAAACCTGCATTACGGGGAGAGCGAATATAGAAAGTCCGGTGAATAACCATCAACAGGAGACTTTCCAGCTCGACCAAGTCAGATCTTTGCATCCTCCACATAGAAGTGTGCTTTCAGATCACGAGGGGATTTGTTAGATTTGCTTCTTCTGCTATCTGCCTCTGGCATGGAGGTGAACGGCTACCCTTGGCTCTATCCTCCAACTATCTCTTCTCTTGTCCGGTTTGTTTACCGAGTCACAGAGGGATACCCCTCTCCAACTTTAGCAGTCAGCTTAAAAATAAATAAACCATTGTGTCTGGCATGCAACCAGGCTAATTTCCCGGGATGGCATGCTAGCTTAGCCTCACTCTTCAGCTAGCACACACTAATGAGAACATGTTTTAGGGACACACCAATTTCACGAATGTCTGTGACAAGTTGTCAACTCCGTCGCAAGGTATTTCGCAGATTAATATAACTAATGGTTACTAATGCTGCACGGTTAGCCTGACTGAGATAGCCAAACAAAATCAGCACACAGATCATTAGTCTGACAGGCTTCTTGGCAGCATCACATATTTTAGAGAGCATCATCGCCTGGAGACAATCAAAACAGATGTCACCCCATACGTCTGACATCTGGAGGCTACTGTCCAGTGTATACTGCAGCTAATATTGTCAATCCATCAAAAAACCCAAATGTCCCAATTACTCTTCATTTGGTCATAAACTTCATTTGCAGAGAAGTAATCAGAAGATAGTTTTTAAACCAGTTTAAGATGGTTTGCTGGGTGGTTAGTTAAAATGGTGCATGAAATTCTACCGTGGTTTAAAATGGTCTCCCACATCTGGCCAAGCTGGTGTTTAGCTGGTTTAGACCATTTAACCAGTCTAAGATGCTAAAGACATTTTTAAGCAAAGAACACAAATTACTCTTCATTTGTTATTGGCACTTGAACAACCAGAAGTGTTTTAAGTGTTCTATGATGACTAGCTAAGACCATGAAAGTTAAATATGTTTTAGCAAAATATATTTTTAAAGAGGTTTGGAAAAAGTCACTGACATTTAGTTCTCAACCACACTGTTCAACACTTATTTAAACCCGGATTTAAAGCCCAAAGGATGCCGATAACCATCAAAAGATTAGTGCAAATTTAACCATTGTACTTGTTAACTATTTTGTAAAATCCCGGCTGAGTGATGTCCTCCGGCTCCTCCCTCCCGCAGATGAATGGAATCGTACAGTGGGAGGGCTTTATGGGGAAGACGACTGTGAACGCTCGGCTGGATAGTGAGAGCTTCACCGAAGGAGAGAGAGGATGGACAAAAGTGTGTTGTGAAAAGAGCTCCGTCTTTCTGACAGGCCCAGCATGGCGTGTAGGCCTCGCTCCAGATGGTGATGTCCCGGTTACCGGCTGGGGGGCTCTGGACTCTTTCTATATGGCTGTCAGCTGGGCTTTTCCTCCCCCTGCCTGGGCCCAGTGATTTCACCCTACAGCGTTTCAGTAATAAGATAATTCACACAATACTCCACATGCTGCTCTCACATCAGCATCACCATCCAACACAAACGTGGAGCCAAACTGCCTTCCCATTGGAAGCATTCAAGACTCTCACAACATTGTCCAATCCAGGCTTGGACTTTTTGAGCTCACCTCAATGAAGGGTCGGGGTGACCTTAAAACCTCTTCAGTCTGTCAAAAGCATGCCACCACTGAAGAGGTGAAGTAGGGTCCAAAATATTACTGCCTTCATAGGCAGTTGTTTCTGGTAGTAGTTCTCCAGAGACCTTTAAAAAAAGCACACCAAGAAAAAAAGGAACCAATTCCACATTTATTATTTAGTTCAGCAACAACTAAATATACAACTGAATAAAGTAGGTTTAAAATAGTGTAAGAATAGCTCAAAATATTTTTACCAATGCTACATAATTGCTATTTATGTACATTATCGTTCAAAAGCTTTGGGGTCAGTAAGATTTTTAAAATGTTTTTGAAAGAAGTCTCTTTTGCTCACCAAGGCTGCAAATATTATTGAAAAGATTTTTCTATTTGAAAACATTTTAAAATGTAATTTATTCCAGTGATGCAAAAGCTGAAATTTTCAGCATCATTACTCCAGTCTTCAGTGTCACATGATCCTTCAGAAATCACTCTAATATGCTGATTTGCTGCTCAATAAACATTTCTTATTTATTATCAATGTTGAAAACAGTTGTTCTGGTTAATATGTTTGAGGAAACTATAGTTTTACATTTACTGAAGAACACATGAGCAGAGTTTGGGCAAGGCCATTGCTATGCAGTTGCTGAGGTGTCTAGGTGGCTGCTAGGTGGTAACTTAGACTCACTGTCAGTCTGCAGTATTTTTCCAGCTGTTTAATCTTCCTCTAGGCAAAAATTGTACGACAAATCACTTAGAAAAGTAAAAACCTCAACAGGTCTCATTTATAGCACAAACGTGTAAGACGAGTTAAATACCTGACACTAGGTATGAGAAAAACGAATAAAGATGCTTCTTACTAACAATATATTTAACTTTCTGTAAATGTTCTAATATCAAATCAGCAAAAAAAATATGATCCAATAAAAGTTATGACCTTTTGGCCTTTCATATCATTTCTATACATTGACCAGGCTCACACCTGATGTTTTCTATCTCTTGGTTCAAAGTTATAGTGGAATGTGGGTGTTTTTTTCCCCCTCCATGTCCTGACCTACTTTGCTAGGACATTGGTGGAAGGGCACATGAAAGACAAGGATCTCCCCATAGACCGAAGGTTATGTGGATGCTCAACCGGCACAGGTCGTTAAAGCCTGGTCAAGGCATTGAAGCAGAAACAAACACACACACACACACACACACACACACACACACACTATCATGAAGCCGGTTTAGGTGGCTAGCCAGCTGTTTCAGTTTAGTTTGCGCCAAACCTGGGTTTTAGTGACCATGAAAGTGGTTTGGCGTTTAGCAGTGTTTATCGCCATAGTAACTTACGCTCCACGGCTAAACTGATCCGGGGGCAGGTTATGTTCCAGGTAAGAGGTTGCAAACCAAACTTTGACCAATCAGCTGTGAGCAAAATGACACATGTCTGATGCGATATAATAATCATAATAATAATTTGGTATGATTTAGATAGCCTATAATTTATATTATACCCTTAAACGATCACACAATCACAATTTTAGTCTATCAATTATTGTAATGCACATTTTATATGAATAAATAAATAAAGGTAATATAAATACACTTTAGAATCAAACGATAAAGCTATAAAATTGAGCTTAAATGTTTAATTCTCTCCATAACATTATCAACTGTATAAACTTACTTCTACTTGCACTGAAATAGCAAGACTTTTTCTTTTAGTCATCCTCTTTCATAGACAGCCATTTATTCTTGCTGTGTAAATTTGCAGTTTCACTCTTTCTCAGCTTGTGATTGGCTGTTCTCTACTGATGTCACACCAACACTCCTAAACTGGATCAACGCCTGAGTTGACAGAGAACGTTGATGATCAGCATCATGGTACCAACACAAGCCTGGTTGGATTGGTTTGGTTTTGTCAACTCAAAACTAATCCTGTAACTCTGAGTTTGTTCAACTACCATCATGGTACAGGGCCCAGGTCACTCAAAAATGAAAATTCTGTTATCATTTACATAACCTCATGTTGTTCCAAACCTGAACATCTTACTTTCTTCTGTGGAACACGGAGAGAAAATTTAAAGACTGTTTTCCAAGGTTGACATCTGAAATCTTGACATCTGCTCTAGTCCATTCATGAATGAACCCATTCTTTGAGACAGACCTTTTAAATGAATCAGCTGATCCAGTTCACAAAACCAATCCGAACGATTATATGAATTAGAATCTGGAAGAAAGAAAGTAATATAGGTTTAGAGCAAAGTGTGAGTAAAATGCCTCTCCACACACACACACACACACGCACGCACGGGCGCACACACACACACACACACACACACACACAAATTAACTGAAATTGAAGTCTTAGTGGATTCAAGGGTGGCTAAACACGCACAGAATGGACAGCTCAGAAATCCTCAGGATATGAAAGATATTGTTTTTGTGACCTCTGGGTTGTGTCATTGAGGCGACACCAAATAAAAATCCTACAAGTCTCACAAAGACAGGGGGGGGGGAAATAACTTCTCATATCCTGTGCAACATGCCTGTAAAACACTGTACAACATCACAGCAGTTAATACAGAGAAAGGTTTTAATATATAGAGTGAAAGAGACATGTGGCGGGTAGGCTGTATATCATACTGAAAGGGAGAGAGAGTGGAACTATTGTTAAGAGTGACTTAAAGGAAATTACTATGTTGAGGACTGAGAGAAAGAGAGATTGAGAGAGAGAAGTTGAAATTGAGAAATAAAGAGTAGAGGCAGCTGGAATGAATGACACAGATAAGGAGAGTGAAATGAGATATACTGTTGAGCTGTCAGAGGAAACATTAAATACATGTGCAAGAAGAGCGAATGCCCCACAAGAAAGAAAGAGACTAGAATATTGTGTTTGAGGGAAAATTACACCAGTTGTGTGAAAAGAATAAAGACAGTGAGGTAAGGAGAGTGCAGACCTTTTGACAGCGTTAACTATAGTCTTTCAAACACAACCACATACGGTTCTTCAAGACCCGAGCCACTGCCGTACTGAGCAAAGCGCCTCACATCTTTCTGTCACTCTTAGGTCTGACATACAGTGGAGACCAGGGCAATTTCAACACTACATTTCTTCAATCACACATTTTTTTCAAATCAGTGTGATGATACTCAGTCAGCACATGATCAGTAGAGTTATCTCTCTGCCTGAGGAAAAAGTGTAAACATTTCACTTTGAGAGAAATCTTTCACACAAAAATAAACCATTTTTGAGGCATAAAAGTGATTTTTGGGACATTGGATATCTATTTTAGCTCTAGGTTGCTGGTTAAAAATAAACATGAATGACAGATGCTAACACGGTCACAGGTTGCTAGCTTACAAAATATTGTTCTTGGTTTTAAGGTTGAAAACAATTAAAGCACTTGAAATACTAGTTGTATGCATTTTGGATCAATAAAATATGTAAAAATAAACATGCAAACACTGACCTCGGTTTTGTAGCAAATTTGCAAAGCGTTGCTACAATAGTGGACATTAGCTCAAACTGTATTTTGTGGTCTGTCTGTCTTCAGGTCAACTATTGTCAATGCAAAGCAACAAGTGTTAAACTGTGCATTATAGTTACTTGGATAACAACATATCTAGTTTAATGACACATGCATTTGTAAGATAGACATTGTGACTATCTCCTCTCTTAGGTTTGTCAGGGTTCAAGATTAGGCTAGTTAGCATTAGAAATTAGCCCTTGATGATAGATGTGGAAACTACGCTATAATATGGGCAACAAAAATCTTTGTCCTTCAATATTCATTCATAAGTAGCAATAGTAGCTTTCGAAAAGTGTCTTCTGACAAAAAAAAATTATTGCATGCAACATAAAATAAACAAGCAATGTATTACAGTAGATGTTTAATCAATTATTTATTTATTTTGAAGGACTCTTAACGGCATGAAATAAACATTTTTCACTAAAAAAATAATAATAATTAAAATAACAATTTATTATTTTAAGTCAATTAGGGTTTAAAATACAGTTAAATAAAAAATAAAATAAATATAAAATATAAATAAGTAAACTGTGTGTTATTGAGGTGCCATCAGCCAATTCATATTTAAACTAAAAATAAATATAAGTTATTATGGTGCTGTCGGCTAATCAGTGTTAAAAAATGTATTTTAATATAAAATAAAATAAAACAAAACCAATTGAAAAAATTTAAATAAAATAAAACAGATGTGCTGTATGTATTATTGTGGTGGAGTCAGACAATTAATATTTAAAATAAAATTATATAATATATATATATTCAAAATTATATAAATATAAAATAAAATAAAAGCAAAGGTTACAGTATGTGCTATTGTGGAGCTTTCGGACAATCAGTGTTAAAAATAAATAAATAAAATCAAATAGTAAATGTACTGTATGTATTACTGTGGTGCTGTCAGCCAATTTGTGTTTAAAAAAAAGTGAAGTAAAAAAAAAATTATTATAAATATATAATATAAAATTACAATAATTGTACTGTATGTGTTATTGTGCTGCTGTCAGACAACCAGTGTTAGTGAACCGTTGCCATTGAGATGAATGGGAACGCTAACAGAAAGGGGAGAACACTCTCCACTCTTCTTAGTTACCAACCCAACAAAATCAAGATGGCACGTTAAGCACGTTCAACAGGATCACTTACTGAAAACTTGCTGACCTTATTAATTCACTCACTCTTTTCTACTTTCCTCGCTCTTTCTTGCTTCCTCTTACTGTCGTTTCCTCTCTCCCTGAGGAGCTCTGCTAAACACTGTCGCCACAGCGACCTGATGAAACATCGCCATAAAGCCAGACTACACACCCACCCTCTTCTCAAACTCTCACTCTCTCATGAAAAATACCACACAAACAACAGTTTTCAAGAGGTAGGAGCTCAGCTGCAGGGACGCAGTAAGAGGTGGCACATAGGGAGAGAAAGACTGCGAGAAAGAGAAAGACAGGGCACTTTGGAGAAAGAAATGCAGTCCCAGCAGCCATTATAGAGAGAGCACCTGCAGTCTCAAAGTACCATCCAACAAAATGGCCCCATGTGGTCTGATGACACATAAGGCTTGCTCTGCACAGAGAATATGGAGCTCACACAGTAGGGAGGGGAAAAAAATAATATATCAGACATATTTCATGTTCATAGTGAATCATAGGAGCTGAATTTAAGAGACAGACTGCATTCAAAGTTTTGCTTTTATAGATAATTTGGCCTTAAAGGGGTCATCGGATGGAAATTTCACTTTTATATGTTTGCATATAAATGTGTCTTTGCAGTGTGTGGATACAAGCACCATACAATGAAACAAATCCATTCACTCCTTGTTTTTTAATCTAAACATTCTCAATAATAAAAGCCATTTGGATTTTCTGAGCAATATGATGTCACATTGCTCATGCCCCGCCCATGACCACTGACGGACTGTCCCGTATTAGCATATTTCCCGTATTAGCATATTTCAGCCCTCAGCCATTTGTATACTGTCCACAAAGGCAGCACTTTCTGTGTATTGTGTCAACACACCCCACGGAGGGGGTGAACAACGGGTCACAAAAACAACGGGTGAATCTCGTCACTGGTGATTGTCGTTTGTACCTTTCTGGATCCGCCATCAAATTGAAAAGTTTAAATATATCAAGTGCTGTGAGAAAAGGCTACACATCTCCACCTTCCAACATCCTTATAACACGCAACATAGCTTACTAGCCGAGACTCCTCCTTTATGTGTACAGATGTGACGTAATGACGCAAAGACATGCTTGAATTTCCTGCGGAAATCCACCAATACCACTGGAGTTAAAAACATTACTACAAGCTTACCGTTTTGAATTGAGCTAAGGCAAACAGATAGTTTTGATCACTAGCTGGTTATGTACTTGCTAAAAAATAGATTTTGGATAATTTTTAACCCACAAAAGTTACGGACTGGAGCTTTAAGAACCAATCAACATGCACCATCTACAGTTTCATGACAGAATTTGTAGTTACACATAATACTAACAATCTACCAATTCTTAAATTTTCCCAAAAGTTTCTTTCACATTTTCGATTTAGCAATTATTCTGATAGTTCTGTTTAAAATAATGGTGTTTTTAGTCTAAAGTCTTTTACACAAGCAAGTTGTTTTAAAAAACAGTCTCAGATGGACAGAAGTGAAAAATTGGCTATTAAATCACTGCTAACACTTATGTCAATAATGTCCCATTAGTTAACTTTACAATGCATTAACTAACAATTTGCAATAAGTTTGCTACAGTATTTATTAATCTTTGTTAAAGTTAGTTAATAAAAACACAATTGATAGTTCATGTTAGCTCAGGCCCAATTAAATAATACTAAGAGATTCAACTTTTGAATTTAATTATGTATTAGTAAATGTTGAAATTAACATTAAATGAGGGGACACAACACCGTTTTCAACTAAAAATGCAAAACTTTTGATGCGTTTTGGTCGTTCGGTTACAAGACAACGGCATTTGAGGAGCATGAAAACGTAAACTTTTGAAAACAGGTTTCACATTCAAGTTTATGAAAGCAATACTTTTATCGCCTCCGTGTAAACTATAAAAACACGAATTTGTGAAAAGAGTGACATTATGCGCATGTGTAATACGTGTTCAGTCAATTGGCGTGTAGTGTTTCTTTACAGAGTGGCATCGCCAACTACTGGCCTGGCATGAATAATACAGTTTTTAGTCATTTCCGCGGATCCGTGTGTACATTTTCATCCGTATGCAAAAAACGCACGTTTTAGTACATCGTTGTCTTGTAAACGTACCTCAGATTAACAAATGCTTTACAAGTATTTTTCATCACTATAGTTCATGTTAACTAATTGAACATTGTTGTAAAGTGTTACCAATTTTCCTCTCTGTCAATCTAGCATGTTCCTAACAGCAGTCTGGTCTAGCAAAGTCTATAGTCTACAACATTTTTCCTGGCAAAGTTTTTTTTCTTTTTTTCTTTCTCAGCGCTCTCTTTTCTCTCCAGTCCTTTCAGAAAGCCTGGGAGCTCACCCACATGTTTCAGGTCTCAGAAGGGTCTCTCGGGGAGTGTTGATGGGCATGTCTGAGTGTGTGCGCAGGGAAAAGAGGGGGGTCAGCGGCATAAAAGCCCTTTTCTTCTCCTCCTCCTCGCCTTTTTCTTTCGGATGAGAGACAAGGGGTTGCCAAGGCGATGAGGTTGGTGGTTCTCCCACTGCGTGGTCTGGGAAGAGCAGCAGCTTGTTCTGACATTTACTGAGGGCGTTCACGCCAGACAACCTTCAGTGGGAGAGAAAAAGAGAGCGAGAAGAAAAGGAGTGGGTCTGCACCTGTAACATCAGGAGAGCGCAGCTTCCTTCTGTTGGGAGACAGCTGTGAGCTTTCCCTTCATCTGGCTCTTTCCCGACGTCTGCGCGATCCTTTCCCCTGTCCTCGGTTTGTCTGCGAAGAGCTTTCATTCACTCATTCTGTCGGTTAGCAGAAAGCCAGCCAAGTCAAAACACAGCCTTGTTCTCGCTTTAGCTCTTTTTCACGGCTTCTCATCTTCGCTCTCTTTCAGGCCCCCTTCATGTTCTGTCAGTCTCACAACCATCAGTAGATCTTCACATTATCTAAACCCCGGGGAGCAGATTCAGAGGAGTGTCAACAGCTCACTGGCCGTCATTCAGACAATTCTATATAAAGACGCTTGCACTACATGAATAGCACTGTTTTTATACACTTCTTCTACAAGTGTGTTTGTAATCTGAAGGCACTCGGTAAGGGAGGTCATTTCGTGATTGAGAATAACCGTCTGCTTTTATCTGTCTCATGCTGGTAGTGGGGGAAAAAAGTATTTATTTTTTCTCTTTTTCCCCCCGTTCAACGCTATCATAGTTGAACTAGCAGTGAATCTTATGAAAACACATTTCACCTGAAAATTAAAACTATATTTTGCAGTAAAAAAAAAAAGAAGCCTACTTTTAAACACGCAGTTTGTACAGACGTAACAGTCAGCCCTCCTCATCTTTACATGATCATTAAAATGTATTATTATAAATGCTGCAGTCCAATGAGCGGTATCTATATACACACATATACACACACACATATACATATACATACTAAAATGACATTGTAAGCAGCACAACTGGTTTCAACTTAAAGCTACACTGTGTGAGATTTTCTCCCATCTAGCAGTGAAATTGTATATGACTAACAACTGAATATTACTTTCTAGCCCCTCCCGTCCCGAGGGCGTTTTAACTCCTACGGTGGCCGTATTATTCCATGATTAACATGGCTTCCAGTTCGACTTCATTCATTAGTGTTCATTGACGCGAGGAAAAGTATCCTAGACGTCGTTTTAGCGTTATGCACAACCATGCTACAGTATAGTTAGCAAAGCAACTATAAAACTTCGAATTTACACAAATAGTCTGAAAAGCCACTGCAATATTGAATTTTGTCTTGTTGATTTGCCTGTCGCGTTGTCGTTTTAATGCTCTCTTTCGCTTCGTTGGCGACTCTGTTACATGTCCTCGAGAATAGGCGTGATCCTCCATCTTCAACAGGCTTTCAAATCTCCCGACAGTTGCGAGTGATCTCCTCCTCGCATTCGTCGCATTCGTCACGGTGCCACTGAGTGTAAAAAGCGTGAAAGGCGAAGCTTGAATTTCCAGGTATGTCCCTCTTTGGCTAATGTATTTTCAAGATGGAGGCGCAACATGGCTGCCGCCATTCGAGCGACTCGCTCGTATGTATTCTGAATGGCAGATTCTACGTTTACGCGAATACTTGATTAGTTGGTGGAAAGTGTTTTTTGCTAATAATCAACTTAAAAAATTACATAGTGTAGCTTTAAGGAATGAGTTATGAAGGAAAACAAATCTTTCCAACACCCCATATACAATATATGTTTTTAAACTAATGTTTCTTTGTTTTAGTTTTTTGCATTACAGTAATGATAATGATGCAATTGTTTTCACAATGCAGGGAGATAAAATATAATCTGGTAATCTGGACATGGTCTTTACAGGAAAAAAGGGTAAATCTGATTTTGATCTTCCATGAAAGATTCAGATTGCCATGTATAAAACACTAAAACGTCTGTGGCAACCCTGCAGGACATGATGAATAACAATCACACTTGTGAACCATCCATGTTAGATGTGCTCGACAGACTTGGAAATGCTTTTGAAATACAGAAACATTTACTTTTCTTTCCCATTATGGTGATATCCCGTCCATTATATAATCATATTATCAGCACAATTTGGAACATTTGACTATGAGACCTGCAATGCTACACGCTGAAAAAGAAACACAGACGACATGCATTAGTCTAGGGTGTGTGTCTCTTTTTCCCATTTTTGCAAGTGCTGAGACAGAAAGAGGCAACACAAGCCTCCCCCTAAGCAGCATCTTGCCACTCGCATCACAAAAGTGGCATAAAAAAGAGGCCTGTGACGAGGAAAGCCAATGGAAGTCACAACGCGACACGCCGGCACTATCACACTGTATTCAAATGGAATCTGTGTTCGCAGTTAAAAAGAGCCAGACACATCTCTCAGGCCTTCATATCAGCCAATGCAAACCGCAGAGGAAGAAAAGCTACAGAATGTGCTGCAATGTTGCCGCACAGTCCATTCTGCACAATCGATTCAGAAGCACCAAAAAACATCTTTATTCTTCCTTTCATTCATCTTCTCAAATAATAAACTGCTTTGTGTGTGCTTTGAGGATGTGATGTCTGGAGACCATACAATACAGAGTGTCACACACACATACTTTTGGCCTGATATCAGAGATAGAGAGTTCCGCTCATTAAATGGACAGCATTCCGCACGCCAAGTCCGTATGCGCTTCTTTATGAACTTGAGACGAATAATATGCTAATAGGGGGATTTTATGAGGAGCGTGTGAGGGAGAAAGCGACTGAGAGAGTGATTAAGAGAGAGGATGAGGGGAGAGTTTTAAGTACACAACTTCACCAGCATTTGCAAATGAGCCTTGTGTGTGTGTTTTTTCTTCTCCCTCTCGCCAAAACCATCAACGGAGCTCCGATCTCTGTTAGCAGCCTGTGATTACCAAGGGAGCGGAATGAAGTTGAGGACGTTTAAAGGAATGCAAATGCTCTCTGTGACGGCATCCCTCTATTTCAGCCATTCTATGAAATTCAACTATATATAACTGCATCCGTATTCCTGTAGAAGCTCCATGCTGAAAACAAAAATGGCTTAAAACTACCATGAACTGGTTCGTAGATCTTAATCTGGTTTAAAGGTGTTCTCCCACCCTGGCTGTTGGGTGAAAGTGCCCACCCACTAAAACCAGCCAAAAGACCAGACTAACCAGGAGGCCAACTAAGAACCAGCTTAAAGGGATAGTTCACTCAAAAATGAAAATTCAGTCATTATTTATTCTCTCTCATGTTGTTCAAAACCGCCCGCTAAGCATGCATTTCTTTCTTCTGTAGAGCATAATTGAAGATATTTTGAAGAATGTTGGTAAATAAACAGTTTTGGTTCCCATTGACTTCCATTGTATGGACAAACAAATGAAGTCAATGGGAACTAAAACTGTTTGGTTGCCAAAATATCTTCTTTCATGTTCCACAGAACAAAGTCATAGAGGTTTAGAATGACATGATGGTGGACAAACCATCCTTTTTTTCCAGCAAGACAATAACTTCAAGCTTTTAAAAAGCAGAATAACAGCATAAGATAACCTGCTATTCTGAGTTTGCTGGTCTTTGCTGGTGTTTTAAACTGGTCTAGATGGTGGGGTCTTCAGCTATGCTATAAATGGTCAAACTCCTCTAAAACTAGCAAACTAGACCACACTAGGAGACTAGACCAGCTTAGGCTGGTTCGGGCGTCATTTTTCAGCAGGATAAGATTACTGGCTACATGGAAAATAATGAAAAATCAAGCATTTTAGAAAATGTTTTTGCAGCTTAATGTTGTCGCCCTGTCAAGTTTTGTTTGCTTCTTTAACAGCGATACGTCATGCCCCTGAGGGCCACCATAGAAACAGCTACTATGACACATTTGCCAACTCAATGACAGCATGTCTGAATGGTAGTTAGTGAAATATATTCCGCCACTAACTTTTTTTTGCCGCTTCTATACAGTTGACAAAGCAATGAACTAATCCCGACCTTGCATGTTGTTGGTACAGAAAGTCACATTAGAAGGACCACAGGGCTTGGGTTCTGCAATCCTTCTCTTTCTAGGAGGGTCAGGGTTTAAACTGAGTGACAGGCCAGAAAGAAACAAGCCCTTGGGGAGACCTCACACTCTTAGACTGGTGATTACTTCCAGAGCTCTAAGTTATGTTAATGTATTCATCTCCAAAAGCATAATGATTATTTAGAGTTCCTCAGCAACTGTTTTAGATTTCTTTAACTTGCCATTTTATGCAAAAGGGCTTCTTTTTTCTTTCCATTTCTTTTTTTTTTTTGTTGATAACTCTATCCCCCCCTTTTCTGAAGCAAGCAAAGTGCGGTCGTTGTAGATAAGGGGTTCAGAGTGAAAGTCATAAAGAGAGTAAGAAATGTAAAATCTTTTAATATTTTGCCAGTTATGTTAATGTGACCTTGATGTACGAATGAATGCAAATGAAAACGTATGGAAGAAAAGAAAAGAAAAAAGGGAACAAAATATGATGGAATTCACATGTTGAAATTTCACTAAAGGAGAGGAGAAATCAGCGTGCATAAATTCCCTCATACTTTCTCTGTTTCAATTGAAATAACTGTGGTGTCAAGATGAGAAATTCGTTTTGAGAAGACTCTTCATTCGTACTACCCCCCACCTAGACCATCAAATTAGAATGGGCTCACATTCGTCTTTCCTGGTAAAAGAATGACAGAATAAATCCTGTATGTAATTTATTTCTTTAGGTGGACTCCTGTAGCCGGGTATTAATCTGGTAACATGCAGTAAAGGTTAACCAGATTTAAGGTATGTGTTATTGGACACCATTGATCTAGATGAAAAGATAAACTTGGCCAAAGAAGTGCTGAACTTTTAATGTGTTTGGCAGGTTTGGACCAGTGGCCAAGGAAATCTCAACCTAACTCCGTGTGAGGTCACGCTTTACACCAGTGTCCATTATACAGTGTAATTAACCCTCAGTTGACCTTGGCTACTGTTGCTAGAGCTGACAAGCTTTTCAGAAAATCCCACCGGGCTGAACTAGAGATTTTCTGTGAACATGTTAAAAAATGCACTGTGATTTTACACTAAGAAATAAATTGTGCTTCTTTTGAATTTATAGTCATTATACTGGCGGTCAAAAGTCTTGAATAACTATGTGGGTTTTTTTTTTTTTTCACCAATGCTGCATTTATTTTATGAAAAATACAGTAAACGGTAATATTCAAAATAAAGTTTTTCTATTTGAATATATTTTAAAATGTAGTTTATTCCTGTGAAATCAAAGCTCAATTTCCAGTATCATTACTCCAGTCTTCAGTGTCACATGATTCATAAATCATTCTCATTTGCTGATTTACTGCTTAAGAACATTTATGATTATTATTATTATTATTATCAATGTTGAAAACAGTTGTGCAGCTAAATCTTGTTGTGGGAACCTTGATACACGTGATGCACACAATTTAAATTTTTAGGGAAAGTATAAGATCTTTAATACTTGTATTTGACAAGTACGCACTAAATTAATTAAACAGACAGTAAAGACTTTTATAATGTAACAAAAGATTTCAATTTAAAATAAATGTTGTTCTTTTGAACTTTCTATTCAAAAAAAGAATCCTGAAAAAAAAGTCATCACAGTTTCTACAAAAAATATTAAGCAGAAAATTGACAATTGACAATAAGGACCATTATTAATAACTGAGCACTAAATCAGCATATTAGAAATGATTTCTGAATGATCATGTGACACCGAAGACTGAAGTAATGGCTGCTAAAATCCCAAGGATAAAATATAATTTAAAAATATAGTGTATTTTTGATCGAATAAATTCAGCCTTGGTGAGCATAAGAGACTTCTCTCAAAAAGCAAAAAAATAAATAAGTAAATAAATAAATTCCACACTTCCGCATTCAGCGCACATTCATACGTGATTTTAATTCTGCGCATATTGATAGCGGCTCCCTAATGCCCACAAATTAAATGCAATGCCCACCCACACACAACTCGTCTTATTGGTATTATCAGTGTTGTCGATAGTTTATTAGCCTGGATGAAAATTTCCTTTACTGTGACATCTGTAACGCCGTGTCTACACCAGACGCAAATGGTGCGATAAAAAACAATAGAACCCAT
The DNA here is from genome assembly GCF_949152265.1 of Phoxinus phoxinus. NCBI lineage: Eukaryota > Metazoa > Chordata > Actinopteri > Cypriniformes > Leuciscidae > Phoxinus > Phoxinus phoxinus. Next base: position 20,928,701 of record NC_136879.1, on the reverse strand, counting down.
TATAAGCAGTGATGCTGTCCACACTGGATGCGACGTGACAAGACACGACAAATCCCCGACAGTAAACTGATGCCTCGTTCTGTTTATGACGTACTCCAAGCGCTCGTGATACTTCGGAAGGAAAAAGGGATCTGCAACGGTCGCTTTGTCGCATCCAGTGTAGACAGCTTCTAAATGTTGCGGCGTGATGCGATGCGTCAACGGTCAGGTCCGGTGTAGACACGCCGTAACATACACATGTGTATCTTTGGTTGACCAACTGAACACATTCTCTGGTTTAGCCAAACGTACACAGGCCGGCGGATCTCTGACCTCAACCCATGCTGAGAACATGTGGCCAGAAGACACGGACATGCAAGTTCCAGCACACACACGGCGCGCTGCTGGTTTGAGGCTTGGCTGCGACTGCAGCGACTTTTACAAGAGACGGCGCGGGAAAATCAGCCTGGGAGCAGATGGAACGGGCTGGAGCACGTACGCAGTAATCCCAAACACGGTGTAATCGGAGGAGACTGCTGCTGCTCTTAACGGCTTTGACAGCCTGGGGCCCAGAGACGTTCAACAGGAGGAAGAGAAGAAGGAGGAGGAGGACGAGGGGGGCGAGAGTCACGGACGGACACACAGACAGCCGGATAGATGAATGGAGTGAAGACGAGGGGGATGAGGATGGAGAGAAAAGAAAAGTGGACTAGGAGGATAGAAAACAGATTGATTGAGCAAACGATTGAATTGGAAGAGTACTCAGCGCAAAGACAAACGGCCGTCAAAGGCAAACAAAGACTATGGTCGGAGAGAACAGAAGGAAATTAAAAAAGAAAAATGAAAAGGGGATAGAAAGGAGAAGAGGAAAATGTGGTGGGAGATTTAAGCGGATTTAGGCTGCGGGGATTTGTAGAGAATTTGCCGAACGATTACGGAAACCTCTCACGCATGGTTATGACAGCGAGCTGTACTATTAATTATAGTAAAAAACATGTGACGGCACACTGACACCTTATACGCCTTTACATATAGAGTATACACACTGAACATATCCCTCCATGCCTTTTATTACCACCTCTTCATCTTTTCAGCAGTCAGAAGACTATAGTAAGGTTTCCGGGAACAGGTTTTCACGTAATTGAACAGGAAGGAAGATAATGAAAGCAAACACGTTCTCACACACAGTCATTATTATCATGTGTCCAGCTAAATAAATGATACGAGAGAGAGAGAGAGAGAGAGAGAGAGAGAGAGAGAGAGAGAGAGAGAGAGAGAGAGAGAGCAATTACAGAACACTACAACTGTGAAGCTAGTCATGTGTGCATGATCAAATCAACTAGCTCTTTGTCACTTATGAAGTCGCTGATCTCATATCGCCGAAACCGATTTCTTTCAGGACAGCTTTACGTCCAGCTGACGGACCAGCGAGGACAGCTTCCTCTGATATCATTGTGATGATGCAACTCAACCCACTATTTGCCTACTTCAAAAGACTGATTGAAACTAATTTAGATCTAGAGACCTTATGTTGAAATCCAAGAGTTCTGGACCAAAATCTGATTAAATAATAATATCCATCTGACCACATAGTTTTACATAGTTAGACTATCAAACAACCTTGCTTATCAATATTTTAAAAGAGAAACACTTACAATATCTTTATGTTGACGAGGATGTCAAATAATGATTTTTTTGTTGTTGTATTTTGATGCATAAAAACAACAACACAATACTACTGAAGGTCATAAAAAATACAACCCAGTCTCCATTAAAAATGGGTTCCTTTTCAACAGTGATAAAAATTGTTTACACCGATGAGACAAAACATTATGACCACTTGCATATTATGCTTTTGGTCCGCAAAAGTGCTGCCAAAACAGCGCAGGCCCATGGACTCCACAAGACCACTGAATGTGTCCTGTGGTATTTGGCACAAAGACGTCAGCTGCAGATTCTTCAAGTCCTGTTGGTTGCGGGGTGGAGCCGCTGTGGATTGAATTTATTGGTCCGGCACATTACAGATGCTCATTTGGACTGAGATCTGGGGAATTTGGAGGCCAGGGCAACACTCTGAACTCTTCATCATGTTTCTCAAACCATTCCTGAACAATGTGTGCGGTGTGCATTATCCTGAAAGAGCCACTTCCACAGGGAACACTATTGTCATGCAGGGATGTACCTGGTCTGCAACAATGTTTAGGTAGGTGGCACGTGTCACATTTATGTCCACATGAATGGCCAGACATGGAGTTTCCCAGCAGAACATTGCCCAGAGCGTTACACTCCCTGCACCGGATTGTCGTCGTCCCACAATGCATCCTGGTACATCACTTTTCCAGGTAAACAGCACACACTCACACAGCCACCCGCGCGATATAAAAGAAAACAGGACTCATCGGTCCTAATCTTCTTTCACTGCTCCAAGGTCCATTTTCCTTTGTGGGTGCTTTTGACGGTGGACAGGGGTCATCATATAGGCACTCTGGCCAGCCCAATACACAGCAGAGTGCGATTCACTGTGTGTTGTGACACATTCCTCCCATAACAATCATTAACATTTTGAGTGTTGGCTCGGACCAGAAGTTGGCCCTTGTCAAAGTCGCTCAGATTTCTGCCCATTTCTCCTGCATCCAACAGGTTAGTTAAAATAACTGATTGTTTGCTTACCATCTAATCCACCTATACTTTAATATGTGGCCTTGTTAGGAGATGATCAATGATATTCGCTTCACCTGTGGCTGGTCGTAATGTTTTGGCTCATCAGTATGTCAACTATAATGTGTTTTGTAGCTACGCAAGTATTGGCTGCTAAGAGCATGAAAACATCAACAATCAAGAGACATTTAGAAACTCAAGTTGCCAGTTTTCCTATTCAGCCTGTCATGTTAAAAATCCAGTTCAGTTTAATTGTATAGCGCTTTCACAATACATATTGTTCCAAAGAAGCTTCACAAAGAACCGTGCCTTACAAACCCCTCAGGGAGCAAGCCAACAGTGATATTGGCATGGAAAACTCTCTAAGCTGTTAAAGAAATCTTAGAAGCAAGCAGGACTGAGCTGAGGAAGGCCTTCTCCTCAGATTGCCACACATTTAATACAAATAAAATAACAATAATAATAATATATATATATAACACACTACAATTCAAAATGTTGGGATCAGAAATATTTTTTTAAAGAAAAGAACAGGCCTATGTTTATTCAGAAAGGATGCATTAAATTGTTAAAGAGTAACAGTAACAACATTTATAACATTCCAAAATGTTTTCATTTCATATAAACACCAAAGAATCATGAAAAAAGTATCATGGTTTACACAAAAATATTAATCAGCACAACTGTTTTTAACATTGATAATAATCAGAAATGTTTATTTGAGCAGTAAATCAGCATATTAGAATTATTATATATATATATATATATATATATCAAATAAATGCAGCCTTGGTTAGTATTCTAGTAAAACATTGTCAAGTTTTACCAGTGCAAATCTAAATGTAATTTCATACAGCTCTAATCCAAACACACATGCATCAATTGTAATTTTGACTAATTTAATGAAATTGTAATATTCTATTAAATTATATATTGAATAAATAAAAAGAATATATAAAATAAATCACTGAATTTTCCAAAGTATGCTACTGGCATCAACTCTTCCGATTTTAATCTGTATTATCCAAGTGCGACTTTGGTTTGGTTTCACACTCAACTTGATTCTATGAACGTGTGTCGCATAAGGTGGGCTTCTGCTGGTTGCAAATGGACTCTTTTGAGGAGACAGTGGATTTCCAAATTTGTTACTGATTCCACGCGCTATGCGCGAATACACTGCCGGCTCACTCTCACTTGTCTTATCCAAGGTAAATCATCAACACTACTATCCCTTAATAATAATAATAATAATTCATTACATTTATATAGCGCCTTTCTGGACACTCAAAGCGCTTTACATAGAAGGGGGGAATCTCCTCAACCACCACCAATGTGCAGCATCCACCTGGATGATGCGACGGCAGCCATATTGCGCCAGAACGCCCACCACACACCAGCTTACTGGTGGACAGGAGACAGTGATGAAGCCAATCAGTATATATATAGGAGGATGATTAGGAGGCCATGATGGATAGAGGCCACTGGGCAAATTTGGCCAGGATGCCGGGGTTACACCCCTACTCTTTCGAAAGACATCCTGGGATTTTTAGTGACCACAGAGAGTCAGGACCTCGGTTTAACGTCTCATCCGAAGGACGGCGCTCTTTGTCAGTATAGTGTCCCCGTCACTACACTGGGGCGTTAGGACCCATACAGACCACAGGGTGAGCGCCCCCTGCTGGCCTCACTAACACCTCTTCCAGCAGCAACCTGGTTTTCTCAGGAGGTCTCCCAACCAGGTACTAACCAGGCTCAGCCCCGCTTAGCTTCAGTGGGAAACCAGTCTTGGGTTACAGGGTGATATGGCTGCTGGCCCTTACATGCGTTTTATAACTAAATACATTATAATCAGCTAAAACGCATGTGCAGGTCACTTTACTTACTGAACAAGTGTGCACCCGAGTCTGTGTTGCTTTCACATTAGCAATTTTTCACGCGAACCGTGCCCCGTTCCGAAATATACTTCCAGTGTGAAAGCACCCTAAGCTGCAATGTTGACCAGACCTCAAAGGTTTGGCTATGAGATACTAAATGTTAACGTATTCAGTATTTTGTCACAGCTGCTGGCTAATGCTACAAGTGGATGCCGCAGTTCTCCTGATATTCACAGGAAAGTTAAAAAAAAGTGATTCAAAATGATAATTGGATTCAACTTTTCAGTACATTGGCCAACTCTAACACCAAATTAGTTGTCAATTTATGGTAATGGACTTCCAACACGCGTTGTAAGCTGTACCAATCACAACAGACTGTCCCATCTGGCCAATCAGAGCAGAGTAGCTTGCGAAAAGGAGGGATTTAGAAAGACAAATGCATCCGAGTCTTTGAGAATCGCTGAACAATGTGGTGATATATATTATGAGAAAATTAAAAAAAAAATTTTTTACCTTTGATGCATGTAAACCTGTTGTAGGAGACTACAACACTAAATTATGAAACTTTAAAATATCATAATAGGGGCACTTTAAGTTATTTAAACTTAAAACTTAAGTTTTAAGTTTTAAAAAATGTAACTTTTAAAGTTATTGCATTAAACCAACTTAAAATTATGAGTTGAAAAGATTGCTTTTTTATGAGTTAAAGCAATGAAAAAAACATATATTGCCATAACTTATTGATTAAACAATTCTTTACAATATATATAGGCCTATATATATATTTTTTTTTATATATATATATATATATATATATATATATATATATATATATATATATCTTGAAAAATTAATGTAAAAAAATACTGGGTAGGCACTAATGCACTCTATTCGCAGGAATAAAGCAGTGATATTTGCATGATGATTGTATGTTCCTATACTGGATGTCATTCTGTAAGCACCATTATACTGCTGAATCCCGCCATGACAACAAAGCGACATCCGAACTAAGCCGGGGTGGTCGGGACTCGGGAGAATTGGTATTCTCCCATTCTTACAATGCTTCTCTAGCACCAAACTCCTGACCTCCCAGTGGGAGCTCCCACTTTAATTCCCCCACTGATGTTTGGATCCAAAAAAGCTTTAGTGAATAAATAAGATTAGGCTCGTGGACATGCACTAAATCTTATCGGTTTGGAACAGAGAGGGTGAGAACGACAGAGCTATATGGAGAGAAGAAAGGGTCAGTGTGGGCCGAAGCACCAGCCACTGCCTTCTTCATCTGAAACAATCCCGTTACCCTCCCCAATTGGAAATTATATTTAAAAAAAAAAAAACATAAAAAAACCCCATCTCCGTCTGTCCTCCCTCTTGCCATTATTTCTCTCTCCCGTTCTTTCTTCCGCGCTGGGGAGATAGCGGAGACAGCTTGTCCTCCTCGCCACCCAGTGAGACTGAGGGATAAGCACTTCTTGGAGCTTGGCAACAAAAATCGTCAACTTTGCTGTTTTAAATATGCTTGTCTTCACAGTGAAGGGGGATTTTGAGGGCTGAGAAAGAAAAGGGTGGGCTCTTTTTGTCTGCAGTGTAGGGTAGTGTGGCACACTACACTGGGAAACTGAGCTATAATGGGTGTTCACTGCAGGGCAGATGATTATGGCGCATTACAATATATCATGTAAATGCAATGACACTTCGCTGGCCAGACTCTGACAGTTTATATCAGGTGACGCTGTTTAGCAAGTGAGAGCGCAAAAATTGCGTTAGCCGCCTAGCTAAATATGATTTGGAATAGATGAATAAGCCAGTGAGGCGGAATAATCAAACAAGGTTATTAACTGTGCATATTGCTAGCATTTCATGTTGGGGAATCATTGACAGAGTAACATTACTACAGCTGAGAACAGTCAAATTGTTTGGTTAGAAAGTCCCTTTAAAGCACTTCACTCGGCAATCATCTTGGTAACACTCTTGTGAAGCTTTGTAGGAAATAGACATAGAAAGTGCAACTGCTATCTACTTACCTGGGGGAGGGGGGGGGGCATGGTAATGGATATGGCAATGTTAATGTATTTGGTCTTGGCAGAATAGATCTACTATGTTTTAGATTTTTGCTGCTGAGCAAGTACAGAGTTGTAAGACATGCTGCTGCACATATAACATACATGAAATAACCCCCATAGGAGATCTATACAGGTGGAGCTGGGGAAGGTGGAGGGTTTCTTATGCATGCTGCAAACTGCTAACAGCAAAGAATGCCAAGTATTTGAATGTTGAGCAGCAAACTCGTTGGGTTAAGGGTTACTGAGTTAAGGACATATCAGCCTGCGCTATCTAGAGTTTCATGACAGTACTTTGTATATTTAAATAAAACATGCATCAAAATAAATACATCAATAAAAACATTTAATCCAATCTGCAATTCAATTTTGCAGCAACACTCCACTTTTTTTGGAAATAGGCTCATTTTCCAACTCCACTAGAGTTAAACAGTTGAGTTTTACCGTTTTCAAATCCATTCAGCCGATCTCCGGGTCTGGCGGTAGCACTTTTAGCATAGCTTAGCATAGATAATTGAATCTGATTAGACCGTTAGCATCTCTCTCAAAAAAATGACCAAAAAGTTGCGATATTTTTTCCTATTTATAACTTGACTATTCTGTAGTTACATCTTGTACTAAGACCGACAGAAAGTAAAAAGTTGCGATTTTCTAGGCCAATATGACTAGGAACTACTCTCATTCCTGCATAATAATCAAGGAACTGTGCTGCCTTACCAGCAGGCTCAATGATATTACAAACTTAGTGCCGGTCACGTTGGAAGTTACAGAGCTGGGGACTATTTTCAGGCTCTGCGTAATATCATTGCGCCTGCTGCACCCATGGTACGGCAGCACAGTTCCTTGATTATTACGTAGGAATGAGATTATAGTTCCTTGTCATATTGGCCTGAAAATCGCAACTTTTCATTTTCTGTCGGTCTTAGTACACGATGTAACTACAGAAGAGTCAAATTTTAAATAGGAAAAATATCAAAACTCTTTGGTCATTTTTTTTGAGAGAGATGCTAACGGTCTAATCAGATTCAATGATCTATGCTAAGCTATGCTAAAAGTGCTACTGCCAGACCCGGAGATCGGCTGAATGGATTCGAAAACGGTAAAACTCAACTGTTTAACTCTATGGTTGGAAAGTTGGAAAATGAGCCTATTTCCAAAAAAAGTGGAGTGTTCCTTTAATATTTCAATCACAAAATAGTTTTAGCATGTATATGGCAATGTTAATGTATTTGTCTTGGTAGACTAGTTCTGCTCTGATGCTGCTGCTGCATAAATAGACATATATAAATCCTGTAGCATATCTAGGCAGGTGGAGCTTGGAGGAGGTGGAGGGTTATAGTCTACAGAAAACACAGAACCAGACTATTTAAATGTTGAGCAATTTAAATCTATTAATTTAAGACATTTAAATGCAGAGGCCAATCAGCTTGAGCCATGTGGTAATGATGTGAATTCTGGCCGATTGCATGTAAAGGCTAAGGCTCTATCCGCCTACCCACTCTACAGTTTAAGTACTGAACAATATAATATAATATAATATAATATAATATAATATAATATAATATAATATAATATAATATAATATAATATAATATAAAAACAAAGCTTGTAGTGCACCTACTATAAATTGAAGTAGCTTGGGAAGTTACCATTTCAAAGCAACATTCCTAAAACTGGCCCAGGAACAGATTAACCAGGTTCACAAAAACTATGTATTATTATACTTTAGGACGACGGCACATCTTCCACAGAGCGTTACAAGCTGAGGGCTTCAGGGCGACAATTACACTACACATTTGTCATTGTAAATATACGTTTAATGAGCCAAGCTCTGTGAAAATGTAGCCGAGAATCGTGCTTAAAAAGCGAATTCCACACTAATTGCACTTTGGAGTGTAAAAAGATATGTGCGTCTGTGTGTGTGCGTGTTGAAAGCCAATAACCAGAATTTAGGGTTCACATATGGGATGGATATGACGCTGATGGGTGGGGAAGTCACTTATATTAGGAACAGACTTGAGACCAGCGGGTTTAATGCAACCGAATACAGTAAGAGCGGGGGGAAAAAGAACAAGCAGGCTTATGTTTGAGAGTAAAAAAGATCTAAACACAATAAACCAAAAATTAGTTAAATTAGGCAAAGAAAAAGGAAGTGCAATTACTTCAAAGGAGTTTGTGATTAATGCCAGACAAACACAGGCATAGGCTAAAGCTCAGTATCAACCAGCAGTTATGAGGTCAATCCATGATTGAGAGACCAAGTGATTAAGGACTGCCAATTTAGAGGTTAGAGATTTATTATCGTATTATCAGATGATATTAAATAAACCATCATCATTTAAATGGATTTAATTAGGGGGGAGAAATGGATCCAAATGCTTAAGTATTCAACAATATGATGGACACCATTATTGCAATTAAAATATGTAAAACATTGCACATATGCATCTATATGGAGAATCTAGCCTAGTGGCACGGAAACATGCTGCATTATGTAAAGATGACATCAAAACAAAGATAGACGGATGATGAAAAGAACAATAACAACAATTGGGATCTCTCCTATGACATAAACAACCCAAACAAAACAAAAAAAGGAAAGAAATGCTAAGCTATTTTTTCCTGTTTCTGTGTGTGTGTGACAGACGCTGATCTTCACAAATCCCAGTGTATCTCACGATAAATCCGCGTAATGTGGATTAAAAGCTGTTGAGATATATATAGTTATATCAGAGGAACAGATTGGACCAGACCTTGCCACCAAACAAATCCTCTGCACCGTGCCCAGAAAGACAGGGAAATTACTCCAAATTAAGGTCGAGACTAACTGCCACCCACCTACCATCCATACTCTCCGTTTCTGTCTGTTTTTCTGTCTCACACACACACACATACACACAAACATACTCTAGCTTGTAATCCAGGCTCGCTCTGGCCTCCATCAGCTCCTGTCCATTAGGATGTTTTTCTTTTTTTTTCCCAGCATGCCCCCAAATCCCCTCCACTTTGCCTTCATCAGTGCATAAAGAGCCACAGCTGCTTGTCTCTGTACAACATTAACACACATTCAGACTCACAGCGCAATGCAGTTACAAGTCAGATGGGTAAGGCACCTCAGTGCAAAACATCAAATTGTGACGTGTTCCTTTGGTTCCTTTACTGGACCTCTGCAACTGCAAAATAAGCAGTGCCACAAAGAGTAAAGATAGTAATCTACAGTATCTACATTCTGCAGAAGAAAGCTAGCATAGCTGTTTCTACATCATGTCAATTTCAGTCAAAAAATGTTTCTTCCCTGACAAATATTTTAACAATCAATGGGATTTTCCTTCAGATGTTTAGAATCAGAAGAAGTGATAACCGACGTGTCAACGAAAATCAGTTATTTCCACACAAACTGGTCAAGCAAGATAACAACAGTCTGAACTGGTTTGATACTCAGTCTGAATCATTCAGTGTGTGTTTTCTTACTCCATAAAAAGTGGATATTTACCAAATGCATCTTATTGTTTGGTAGTGCTGAAAGTCTACAACTCTACATGCAGTATATAGTCAATTGTTTTCTTTGTGATAACTCAATGAAACACGCCAAATTGTGCGGACATCATTTTTGACCAGGCGGTCATAAAAAGAAATGATGAACCCATACAAAAACAATAAAGAACCAACAAAATATTACATCATGTTCTAGTCAATGTATGCACTTTTCCCTGTGAGCTTTGCATAGGAAAAACAAAACCTGCAGCAGTACTTTGACTTTTTACCAAATCATTTTGTCAGATAAATATCTTAACCACATTTAGGGTTTTGTTGTTCCCCTCATCTTTGAACATAACATATTTTCCAAAATTTTCCTTCAAAATGTCACGTTTAATTCAATGTGTTATTTGCCATTTCGTTGTAATTGTGAAATTTACTAGCAATTCGTAAGTTAAAATAGTTTCTACAACAATTTTTGTTCAGCTCACATTTTCTGAGTATCTTGTCCAACACTGCACAACTTTTGAATGTTATGGAAATGTAAAAAGTAGACATTGAGACATTGGGTTTTCATTGAGAAAACCTCAGCAGTCTTGGTTAAACTAAGACACCAGTTGCACCACAGTTGAACAACATAAAAAAAGATATGTTATACATTATACACATTATACCACATGATATGTAAGAATTGTAATGTTATACCATGTAATCAATGTCACTGTGTGAACAGTAAGTGATGTATAATCATGCTATAACCCCCAGCATCTACTTTCACAGGGGCAGGTGAAATGACGGCACGTCAGCTCATTCAGAGAGATGGATGGCTGCGGATCAGCTCAGCGACTGACATTTATCTCAGACTGAATGTGAAACGTATATATTAGAAAACTACTTCACTGATTTATTGAGGAGACAGGCCCCCAAAGCACAAGTTATTAAATGCTGCCATCAAAGACAATTACAACTGAGCAAACTATAGGTCGCTCAACCTTCAACCTCAGAACTTCCAGCCCAAATCCCACTTTGTCAATACGCTATAGGTCAATCATATAATCCCTGGTTTCTCAAACACTGAGTGTGTCTCAGTCAGCTTCTTAGTTGAAAGGATGGTGCACTGGCCGTTTCTAGAGCATTCTCATTGTCGTTCAGTGCACTGAAACATTCACTCCCTACTATAACACACTCTAAAAACTAGTGCTCATATTTACTAACTAAAAATGTTACATTTATTAATTTGCATCGCTCTTAACCAATGCGTTTTCTTTAGCCTCAAGCTAAACAAAATGGAGGATGAGTGAATATAGCAATGCCTACTTTTGAACATTTACAATATAACAAACAAAAATCATTCCTATAAAGGATATCCATTCTAATGCATTGTATAAATCACTTTTCATGTGATTTTTTGCCGTTTACACTAGCTAAATCTGATTGGTAGCTACCACTTTTGATTTTGAAATTACAGTGAAAAAAAAGTGTTCTATATAGTATGAACGTGGGTAGTATGAATGAAATTTGGACGTACTATATCCGCCATGTTGTTACTGTCAGGTAACCTACCAGCATCAGTTAGCTTTACTTTCATTCACAAATCCTCTCCCGTTGCCTAATGGGATAGTAAAGTGTCCATCAAATGCACACTTCAGAATCTCGCAAGAAGTAGTAGATAATCCGGGGACTTTCTGCCTACGGTTTTTCAAATACTATGCATACGTATATATTACTATGTTGGCCTACTGTTTTTCCCAAACTATATAGTTGGGAAGTATTCGATTTCGGACACAGAAATAGTTTAATCGAATCATTCATCATCAATAGCGGACCACCCTTTTTATTCAGACTCGGTTGCGGCCTGTGGGTGCGCGGAAAACAGCGTCAACGTCATCCAAACAAACCGTACTCTGACGTCAATCGAACCCGGGTGCACCAAAAGTGCTAGTGTGAAAGAACCTTAAAAGATTTATGACTTTCAGAGCATATAGATCAGGTTTTCCCAAACAGGGGTTCGAGAGGGGGTTTGCGAGTTGATGAAAAGCTAATAATTAAGTCTATTGAATTTTCTTTTTAATGTAAAAAAAAAAAAAAAGCGAGATAATCGTGATATTGGTTAGTGCAATTATGAATTTTAATGAAATAATTATAGTGTGATTCACTGCATGTTTCAGAGTGATGTATGCAGAGCATTTTATTATATCTATAATTGTTTTAAAATGATTTTATAGTACAATATTTATTTACAATAGTAATATATTTCTGACTTAATTTTTGGAATTAGAGTTAAAACATACTACTACTAAAAATTATTTAAAAAATGTAAGGCCATAAATGAAACTTTTGGTGATCACTGTAATATGGATACATCTGCAATAGTTCTTAGCAAAGCAAGTTTTTGACCATAAGGCCACCATACCATTATAACACATGAAGGCCCTTTTTCATCTTTTTGCCTTGAAGCAATCAGTGGTTTAATGACGCTCTCACAGACAAGCGACTGTTGAATTAACAGATTCTGTAAAGCTCAGCTGACACGTCTCGTAATGTATATCCCTGTCAACACAAACCCTGTAAAACACGATGGTCTTGATTAAAAATGCTGCTTCTACTGTTACCGTCTTGTTGCCAGTAAATAGCCTGGGATACAGGACAAACTGTCTGTTTTACTCACTCGCCCTCACAAAAAAGTGCATACATATTTTTTAAAAAGCATCCTACAAACATCCTGAATACAATTTCTCCAACCAAAGTTTTTTTGGTTTTGTTTTTTTGCCGAAGAGCCCATATGTTCATCTACCACCCAAAACAGGTGTAGCAAAATAACAGATTAACACTCATTCCCAAGAGCCGCGGGCCGCTTGTTTTCACTTTACTTAAACGCCATAGCAGCTGTGAAAAAGAGACCATCAGAGGCACTTGAAAAATCTCAGCTAACACCGAACGCACAAGATCAAGAGACCAAACCACACCTGGGGATACAGGCCTACTTGTCTATTCTATTTTGTTTATTTATTTTAAAACACAAGGCCTACATTACGTTTTTTGAGCACACTCGCGTGGTCTCTGGGGGTCTTTATTGGAGGTGGCCAACACCAGTGAAATCTAGTTCGTTCCCAAGGTTGGAACCATCTGCATGCAAACTCACCTCAGCAAACTAGAAATACATATATTAAAAACTCAGAAGCCACGTGTGATGAACACCTGCTCAGTCTGGGGAATATCTGTGTACCAATCTGCGGTGATTTCTATCTCTATCTAAATAAACAGTAGGTTGGAAGGGGTGAGTTTTTCAGCTTTTCCCCCCCTTCCGTCTGTCTGAACATCAGCCCAGCGCCGTCAAGGCCGGGCAGCTGGTGGGAGTCTGGTAACATAAGGGCCGGGCACTAGGAGAATAACGAATGTAACAGATTTGTGAGCTCCAAAAAACCCATTAGGATAATGCCATTAACGGTACAGAGGAGGGGGTCTGTGACGCACGCGCCACAATTATCTATGGAAACCAATATTTGACACCTTTTGAACCTTAAATGATGATTGAGAGATGTACTCCTTGGCGAACACTTCTGCAATGTTACCTTTCCAGCTTATATTTTATGAATGGAAGGGTGAGATGCACATGCTAATGCTTGAGGCTTGCGGACGGAATAGAGAACGACTTGGGATTCTGTGCGTGACGCACACAAGGCTATGTGAGACTAAAATAAACATGAGATCCGCTAAACTCGACGCGTTCACTAAAACCGCCGCTCACCTTCACCTCGTACTCATAAATACATCCTCCTCCATCCGTCTGCATTCGCAATCCTCACGGTGCGGAAGAGCAGAAAATGATGTTCTTGGAATTTGTTTTGGAGCAACGGTTTCTTGTTATTTAAATTCCTTGGACTAATTTCATTCAGCACGCTCAAGCATTCGCACGGATGTAAATTACAGCGAGACTATAATGGACTCGCTATCAGTGTGGGAAGCTCAATATCGTGGTTTACGTTTGGAAAACTCTCAAGACCACAGAAATGTCTTGTTGATGGAGTTTCGGTCTGCGTGGCCCCGGGCTGGTCGAGGGCTGGCGTATATCCTCAGAGAAAATGCCTGTTGTGGAAAAACACAGCATTTTCAGTAAAGGGCATTGACATTTTTTTAGCATTGCACATTAGAGCTGTAAAACTAGACATTTTATGAATTAGTTCTACTATTGGTTTCCAATTGAACTCAGCGATGCCTTCAAAAATGTAATCTAGCTGCACTGCAGCATATTTTAAAAGACAACACTGACTCAGAACAAAGGCGTAGATAAGCATAATTCATAAGACTTGAGGGGTCGGGTCAGAACCTGGACCTAGACGACATCGGTTAGAGGCTCGATAACAAGTTCAGCGTGTAACCACAAAATACTGAACCTAATATAATGCACTTTTGCACCGCATCTAATCTTTCTGCTAAGAGTGGGTTGCGCGCAAGCACAATAAGGTGGATGTAGTGGTCAGATTGAATGAGGCTCTTTGTCTGCACTTGAGAGGGCTGTGTTTATAAAAGCATCTTCTCAACACAGAGACGCATAGATGAAATATGAGGACTCTTATTGAGTAGATGGCTAAAGACTCAGAGGTAATATAGCAGCACTAGACTGATGAAAAATTCATGCTGATAAGCTAGGCAGGTGAAAGCGTCGCTCTTCAGGTTTTCATTTTCTCTGTTTGATTTCCTTATTGGCTGCCTGACTTCTCACCGCATTTTATTCCGCTCCTGGAAGTAAAGGGCTCTTATTTGCCTGTATACCCATAATGAATGTTTGTATGTTTGGGTGTTTGCGTGTGGTCATGCGTCACCTGCCACATATGCGGATCACTTTGATGTTCCATGGCTTTTTAAAAGTGCAAATCCTAAGTTGTTGTGAGACCTATTAGAAAATAGTTTGTCAAACTTATCTAACATTAAATTAATCTAGCATGAAACGTAGCTTGAAAATACACCAAACATCTGTATCCACCCGAACAGCAATTTTGGCAAATAAAATAAAATAATAAAAAATTATAAAATAAAACAAAAAGTAATAAAAAGTAATAAAATAAAATAAACAACTAATAAAATGTTCGATATGTCCCATATTTTGTGCACACCCTTCTACCACATCCATTTCTCCATTACAATATTTTGTAATATCAATGAATTTTCAATCCAGAGTTGTACAAAAGTTGTTGTGTTGCCATTAATTAAGCTCAACCAATAATTTGTATAATTTTTTTATTATTCATTCAGTAATAGGAAAATGTTAATCAGTACCTACAAAACCTAGTTGGTTTTGTAGATACCGATTAACATTTTCCTATTACTGAATGAATAATAGATCAATATAATCAGGGGTGCACATAACTTTTTCAGTGAGTTACTCAGGTGAGGACCAGGAGATGGTGTTTGGTACTCACCCCATATGTAGCGTGGCCACAGCTGTCAATCATGACGTCACATTTCCATTTTTATAGCATAAAATAACTAACTAAAACCAAACTTATAAAATTAAAATAAACGAACACTTAAATTTACATCAGCGTGAAAAGAACGACCTAAAATGATAGAATTTTTTTTATTTGAAGTGTTATTTGATTGTTCAGATATATGTATTTGTATAAATTAAATATAATTAATCCTTATTAAAGATATTAAAGAGCAGTGAATTTTCTCTTTTTATTTTGTTGTTTGATCAATATTAAGTGTACAGAAGGCATTAGGTTTATTACACACTGTCACTTTAAGAGTGTGCAGATCCAATTGCACTGATGCACGGTACGTTCTGTAAAGACATAACCGACTGTGTTTACGTGAATACTCTCCAAAACGGACATTTAGACATAATGTTGTGTGTATTTGTCCATTCAGACGCGAAAGAGAGCTCGATTCAGTCCTTGCGCGCAGCGTCTATGTGCGGGGCTGCACGCTTCGGGTCGTGTGTGTGTGTGTGTGTGTGTGTTCGCACAGAAAAACATACCGAATAAAGCTGTCTTTCGCGTCGTCACTCTTATTCAGATCTATCCATGGGCGTAGGTTTAGGGGGGGACGCTAGGTACTAGTCCCAATCAATATTTTAAAATGACAAAATTGTCCCCACCAATATTTGTGAGAGAATTACGAGGCGGCCGCCTCCGTCAAATTAGGTGCCGGCTTCTGCTCTCGACAAAACTCGGATAGACAGTCACATGCTCAGATACACTTTTTCCACCGTGACGGTTCTGTTGGGTTCCTGTGTCCATTCTGTCCTGTATCCATCAAACATTACATGCGCTTCTTGAGGCACACGCGCGCGGTGCCGCGGTCTCGCTCTGTCTTCCTCTCTGCCGTGCACGCGCTACGCGGTTTGGAGCACAGTATCTGTCTCGCGGGCGCGCTCGCGATTCCGGGAGATTTTAACTAATTCGCGGGCATCAGTGAGCCGCTATCAATATGCGGGAGACTCCCGTGATGTCTGTGTTTCTATACTGAAATAATATCGGCATTATTATTTATTTTCATTAGGCAATTTTTCAGCGCGTGGTGGGAGCGTTGGCGCTGAGCATAGCCTACATTTAATAAAATTAGGGGGAAATGCCCTTTATAAAGGTAAAAAATATATATATTCTGATAAGATTGTTTTCCAACATGACGTAATGAAACATTGACAATTTAAGTTTGAAGGGAGTAACGCCTCGGTTTAGGCTATTAAAGAAATGTAATTTTGCCAAAAGAAGAACTTTTAGGCTATTTTAAATATATGTTATTTTTAAATCACCCTACTACAGTGTGACATTTTACCATATTATCATGCTTAAAACTGATCATTTGAATAATTGTAATGTGATGATCAGATATCTAAATCAGAGAATATCATAGATTTGGGCGGGTGGATAATTTATTTTTAACAGCGGATTCTGGTGACTCAAAGTGCACCAGATTAATGAATTTATCTTTAAAATGTACAAAATTTTCTAACTCCTAGAGGTACCGAGGTCCACCCACAAAAGTACTGTGGAAAACAGAGTAGGCTATATGTTGGTATATGAAAAATACAAGTTAAATTATCTTTTTAATAAAATACATCATCAGAATTTTACCAACTCCGCTGGTTTTGAACCAGGAAAAAAACCCTGTTGCATCTATTTGCATCGATTCCCATGGCCAGTACGACAGTACAAGGAACGCCGTCATTTGATTGGCTGAAAAAATAAGGGGGTGGTGTGGGGGTGGGATGTCCCCACCAAAGCTGAGACCAAACCTACGCCCTTGGATCTATCCATATGTCTGCTCTTCTCTTTCTCCCAGACGTTTAAATTTTTTAACGATTTGAGACATGCATGAAGCGCATGCCGACTCCGTAGATCAGCACGTTACAATTCAAATGTGCGCATCTTCCACAAACGCATATCAGTTCTGACTGGATCACTTCCCCAATCGTCCCTCACTTAATGTAAGTGCCGTCTAGTTTTTATTCGTCATAGTGGTCGTCATTTAAAACAAGGTTTTTATTTAGTTATCGTCTCGTTTTCATCTGTGAAAAAAATTAATTAACACTGCCTAGATTGCATTTTGGCGGCAGTACGCAAAGGCGCGTAGTAACCAAGGGGGTAATCCATCCGCCGGAAACTGAAGCCTCCGCGGGCGCCGCCATTGTAGCAGAACTTCACCTGCTGTTAGCATTCCATTGACTCCCATTCATTTTTGCGTCACTTTGACAGCGAATAACTTTACATCTGAGGCGTCCAAAGACTCCATTTGTCCATTATTTATTTCTAAAGAAACTCGACAATGTATAAAAGGCTCCATTACCTTGTACCGTACGTTATGGCCCCGTAGAAGCCGTTTTTGTAAAAATAGGCTAACGATTGCGTCATAACTCACGCGACTCTCTGTCGCACTGTAGATAAATTACCGTGTAGACCGGCGGAGAAGCTCGCAGGCAATCGGGGGGACGTGGAGGCATAAAGTCCGATAAAGTGAAGGGAGTAGCCCACAGAGAGTGATAAAGTTGATCCTACTGCTAGCTCATGCACAGCTAATGCTCACGCTCTCCGTCTCTGCGAGATTCGGAAGGGAATGATTCAGATTTCTCTCGGCACAGCTACTAGAAGACTGACAGCTGTCAGACACGTTGCTCACGTGTTCAAGCTCAGTTTGAGCCTGCGCAGTTCGCCTGGCGATCAGGAAGTGAGTGCTTCAAATGGGCTTCACTTTTCTCCGTTGAAGTCTATGGGGTCGCTGTGTCCATCTTATATACTGTCTATGGTAGTAACACAAGTGGCATTACGCATTCCTGATTTTTGTCGCGCATGCGTACCTGCGTACCAGTTATGTGCACCCCTGAATATAATAATATATTATTATGATCCCCCTGTGATAGATCAATATAACTTTGCAAATCTTTCACCCTTTCTAGTTTTTTTTAAAAGATTCACATTTAAGTTATTAATTATCAATATATATGTTATTTTTTTTTAAATACATAAATTTTCTCTATTTTTATTGTTATTTTAATGTTTGTTGCTTGAAAACTGCACTAAAATAAATCAAATACAATAATTCATAAATTAATTTTTAAATGAATTGATACAAAATAAATGTATTTATTAAAAAATAAATCCCGTAAAATGGGATGGGGTTCTGAAGCTGAGGCACCTACTTTCCGTTTACTCAATATAAGCAATCACTTCTATTTTGTACCCCATTTCTGAAAAGTGTCACACGCTTGAGTAAAGACATTTCTTTATTAGTAGCTTTAGTAGATTCTTGATTAGTTGAGCATGTGTGCTAGTTTTCATCTACCCCCGCGTTCGAAACCCTGTCAAGGCAAACGTGTTTGTAACGTCACGTGTGTGCGTTTGTGCATGTGTGTCCGCGCAAAAGCGGAGGAATCGGGTGCCTGCGGAGTCCCGAACAGCGGGTCTGTCAGTCAGGCAAGTGTTGGAGAGCTTGTTGGGCTCTGATAAGTGCATTTATGGAAAAAGCCAGCCAGCCTTTATCTCCTCATTGCAGGTTAGATCACCAATAAAAAAAAGGGCTAGGTGAAGAGAGAGGGAGGGTGTCAGATAAGTGCGCTCCGTCGCTCTACCTGCCTGTGGTGAAGCGAACATCTGAACCCTTCACTACACAGATGAATTGGAAATGCCCATAAGCCGCACTCATCAACAGCTGCCAGCCATGCGGGTCTCTCTCGCTCTGCGTCTGGCTTCAATCCGAGCGCCATATCATCCTCGGACTGCATTTTTCCTGTAAACAAAGGTCTAGCAATCAGGTTAGGTTACCTCCTCATCCGCAAGCCATCTCTCTTTGTCTCTCTGTTCCAATTTTCTAACCCTCATCCTTGTTTATTTCACTTTTTCTGACCCTTACGACCTCTCCTACTTTTCGCCTTCCTGTTTCCTTTCTTCCCCCATATCTGCGGCAAGCTGGAACCTGGAGCTTAGGGATGATGGAGTATGTTTAGCTCGCCTTGGGCTCCGTTCCTTTCAAAGCCGCATGCAGAACTGCACTATCGGTTGCTCGCTAACGCCTCACCGTGCAGGACAGGGTACCGTGAGGAATCACTGTTTGCCCAGCCAAAGCCGAGCACAGATAGGTTCGCCCGATTCTCGCTTTTAAAGTATGAGATAGTGAAGAGGGAAAAAGGAAAAGCCGCCATGAGCTAAAAGCATGCTGGCACACATCCTCTCATAGCACCACATTTATTTGTGTTTCATGTTTTCCATCTGGAGAATTTAATTTATGGGCATGACAGCGTGTGTGTGTGTGTGTGTGTCTTACCACCACGCACAAACACATTCACAAACAACAAATATGTTATATAGTCAACTACTCAAATCCACAAGACATGCCCAAAGAAATCAAAAACTTGAGCAAATATACACCATCGCGCATGCAGGCATCACAAATTCGCTGTTAATTTTACCTGGCACGCATCTCAAGCGATTAACCGTCAGGTAATTTCCCAGTTCTTTCTCTCTCCTGATTTATTTCCTAGTCTCTGTCTCTCTTAGAGACCCTGTGTCTTACACTGGAATCCATTTAAAAATCCAATTTATTGATTTCTACACTCACTTTTTTTTCTTCTTCCTTGTGACTTGACCCCCACGGTTAAATATTCATAAGGCATTAAAAATAAAAGATGCACATTTTGCACGTCTGACCTATTGTAATATACGGCGGCAGCGGTGGTAATCTGCTCCATCCGGCACAGCGAGGTGAACCTGGCAACATCAGAGACAAACAAAACCATCAGCGTCCCACATGCTCAGTGTTGATTAGTACGCCACCAAAGAGACGAGGCAATTTTCCCTTTTGCCAGTGCAGGGGCCTCCATGACTACCTTCATAACATTACGTTGTTGATGATTTTCTCATAAATGTCTTTTTTCACTCTCTCCCAAAGCCAAACTGGGGAAATTGGCTTCCATTGTGGCTTTTAAATAAAATAAGCACAAAGCAATAAGAACTGGAACTTAGGAAAGCCATAAAACCGCTAATTAAGATGCGCCGCGGCTCAGCTAGCGAGAGAGATACAGTAAAACGGAGAGTATATTTCTTGAAAATCCCCACAGAGAGAGGGAAAAAAAGATGGTGGCGGTGGGGGAAGGGGGCTGGCGGAAAGAAAATAGAGAGACGAGCTTTATTCCCTGGGTGAGGCTTAGTCAATCTGTCCTGTCTGGATCCAATATAACGCATTAAAACAGAATTATACAGCAACGCTCGGCACATTCACTTTAGTGGTAGAGGAAACCAGGGACAAGCGGGGTTTTTTCAACCCGTGACTGTTCCTATCTTTTCTTTTCTCCCCCCCCCCCCCCCCTCTCTCTCTCTCTCTCTCGCTCTCATCATTATTTCTCAGAATGGTTTACAAGGCCTGTGATATGTGAAAAGGATGGCATGTTGGCTCAGTGTGGGCCCTTGCATCTTCTGAGAGGGAGGAAGAGAAGATCCAAAGCTCCCTTGTGCAGCCATATGGACGAGAAGGCAGTGTTGAGGGGTCCCTGACAGATAGGAAGAGGCTCCCCCTGCGTCGCAGAAACGTCTCAAGGCAGGCTATAGAAAAGGGGCTTTAGGAACCGTAGGGGTCCCTCGACGGGAAGTAGGTGGTAAACGTTTTAACTACGACAAGACACTCCACGGGAGCCTAAGAAGCGAGGAAGATGAGGATGAAGGCATTCGGAAGAGACAGATTTCACATGAACGTAATATTCATACACTGTTTATTAGACATGCAAACCTTAATTTATTTATTTTTTAATCTAATTTACACTTTAAAATTAAATTAATAGTTTGATTCAGGTATAGGACACATTAAATTAATCGAAACTGACAAAGACTTTTACAAATGTTACGAACAAAGTATTTTAACATTTAAAATATCAAAAATTCCTGTAAAAACATTGTTTCCATAACAATATTAAGCAGCACAAGTGTTTTCAACATCAAACATTTTGTTGAGCACCAAATCTAAATACTGGAGAAATGAATGCTGAAAATTGCCATCATAAGAATACATTATATTTTAAAATATAATAACACAGAAAACAGTTATTTTAAAATCATAATAATATTTAATTATATTATTGTTTTTACTGTATTTTCGATTAAATAAAGGCAGCCTCGATAAGCATAAGATACTTTTTTAATTATTAGTATTATTATTATTTAAATAATTTTGATATAAACATTTGGGGACGGTAAGAGTTTTTAGTCTCATGCTCATCCAGGCTGCATTTATTTGATCAAAAATACAGTAAAAACAACAACATTGCGAAAAATACTCGTAATACTATAATGATATATGATATCGTTATATATATATATATATAATTACTTTAGTTTTAATTAAATGAAACAAATCTAAAAAATCTGACAGTGTAGCAACAGTACATTTATATTCAAGATAAAATCTATGAAAAAAGTCTAAATGTCTTGTGCAGTATTGCATCTCAAGTAAATGTATTCCTTGTTTTAAGGATTTTTTTTTACTTTTTTCACCAGAAAAACAGGTTAAAAACAGATATTGTACTATATAAATTATAAAAAACCACAACATATTTTTTGCAGTTTAAAAGCAAAATGTGAATCCCACAAAAGTTTTGCAAAACATGGATCATGTACACAACCTCAACACAGAAATTCATAACTCAGCAGCAATGTTTCTACTTCCAATAGTGTTTCCTTTACTTCTGAGATTAACAAATGCATACATACAAGCGGTATTACTTGGATTTTAAGAGTGGCACTTTTGATCCAACAGGATAAGGGATAAATCCCAAACCAACGAAGAACCAGAAGTTCTTTATCAAATACATTAGGAGATGAGCTTTACTATGCAGGCATTATGGGAGATTTGGTCACAAAGTGTCACAATTCTAATGTGTTGCATCTCTATTCCATTTACTCTGCCCAGTGACTGTGGAGGGGTAAATGGCAAATCCGCTCATGCTGGAATGGATGATAAAGTCATATGTAATTCCTTTCCTTCTTGTGGTAACAAGTGCTTAAACTCCTGCTTGAAACCCCTGTGACTTACATATAAAGTCTAAAACTAGCATGGATGCAATTGTTTTTCCTTTTATCCAACAGAGACAAAACACAGTGACCAGAAACGATTAGGGAGAGAGAAGGAATGTGATCTGGACTCAATCCTGCATGACAAGCACGGCAGAAGCATGCGTGTCAACCGCTGTGCTACGGCTACAACAAAGATACGATTTCATGGTTAAGATCTCGTTATATCAACCCCACCTTTTGTCGTTCTCATTCGTGTCCTCCTGCTTGTTTAACCACTTCTGAATGCCAGGGGTCTCATCTAATGGAAAATCAGGCTGTTGGCTATTGACTGACATGCGCCAGATGGATCAGTAGCGGATAACTGAGGGTCAGATTGAGAAGTCAAACCCAAACAGAGGCAGAGGAGGGGGGTGATGACTTATTGGGGATTTACTTTAAGATACACAAGTGATTACACCACAGACAACAAAAACACATAATACAAGCACACTAGAATGAAACAACAACTGTTTTTTTTTTTTTTTTTTTGTCAATAGCCTGGTTTCCTGATTTGCGCAAAACTTTTGCGATGTTTTCTAAATGTCGATAAAAAAATGATTGCAAAATGACAGCATTTCCATTAACTGATGATATGCGACTAAATCTTATTTTTTTACTCTCACGATAAGTCATTCTAAACATCATGGCGACGGACGTTGGTAGGTTTACGTATATATCGCAGCCACTGCACTAGCCAACCCACCTCATGTGAGCGTAAAAACCTTTTTGCGATATATGGG